>NW_028261381.1:96172673-96486840 GCF_051295495.1 Thamnophis sirtalis
AAATCTAAAGAAGTGCATTTGCAACAATAAGAGGAACTTGGAGCAGAGACTTCAGGAATTTGGACTGAACTACTTCTGGCATAACTGTTCATTAAAAGAACTCCATGTGCTATATACAGAAAGACTTAGCAATTTAGTTTTAAAAGATTGAAGTGCTGCAGGTACATAATTGTTTCTCTTAGAACTTGTTTTATCTGGTTGTATTTACTAAAAGGCACAATAATAACTCCCTTAATATTTGGACAATCAGCAATACCCAAGTTGAGTAGCCAAAGATTTTATGAAAACCTAGATATCTATTTCCAGTTGCACACTTCCTGGAAACTTCAGTCCTCAAACTTGACATATTCTGCACATACATACTGTCAATCACACAATAAGTGGATGGCAAAAGCAAAAAGAAACCATTTTAATACTAGCAAGGTTGGAGACTGGTGTATTAATCAAAACTTAAGTAACTTAAGGCCACTTCTCCTATCATGGTAATTAACACAACAGTGTTATATTTATATGAAATAGTGGCCCCTCATCCAAGGTGGGTTGCCATTTTTTTACTACCTGTTCTGGTGTGCTCCCGTGTGTGATGCTTCTGTGCATGTGCAGAAGCATTCAGGTGGGTGGGTGGAGCCTCCTGCCGCTGCTACTACCAGTTCACCTGATCCAGGTGGAATCGGCAGCAACCCACCTGTTCCCCTTATATAATTGATTATTTCTCCTTTTTGCTGCCATTTTTATCAATACTAATGGAAAAGAAATGGATTTAGTTTTTGTTTTCCAAGGCAAATCCTGATAAGTAAAGTGTAGAGCGCTATCATTTGATTTAGTTCTGTGTAAATAAGTGGTGCAAATGGGTGTCCTGTTTTGCACTATATAATTATGTCTACAGCAATCTGCTACCTGCCGTTCAATTCCAAGGAAAGGCAGGTACCCAGGGAAATTGCAGGATGGTGGAGAGATGCACAATAGAAAAACAACATCAGGAACACCTGCCATCTCATGACAATAAAATAAGCTCAGATAAGAAGGTAGAAATATGGATCTAGTGGAGAACTTTGGGAAAATCATATTTCAATACTGATTTATTTGTTTTTATGTTAAAGGACAAATGGTTTTGGATTTTTTTTTAAAAAAGCTTGGCCATCCTTACTATTATAGAACTTCATTGGGGAGGGGATCATTTTCTAGGCTACCTCAATCCAGTCTAGAGGGGTTTTGATTTAATTATGGACCATGTATATTCCTGATCTCATTGTTAGCAACTATATCATCATATGGGGGAATGATGCAGACCCGGACCATTTAATGCAGCAGCTTCATTTCCAAGGGATATCAAAACATGTACAGCTCCATTAGGTACAAGATTTCATATAATCACAATCGCCTTTTAGGGTCCTAATCCCTAGTCACTTTCACCCCCAGACAATTTATCACATTCCTTTTCCATTCTTGTTTTCCCTTAATATATTCATCATTCAGCATCTTTTCATATTTCAGTTGTTAATAACATGTTACACCATTTCCCATAGTATAGAAAATTCAGTTCAGCTGTCATGAAAGTATGCTGTGAATGAAAATAGAGTTGTTGGTGGATGAATAGTCCAGCCTGCATATTGTTATCAGTACAAATGTTTAAATGAACCCATTTCTAAAAATAAATGGATTTCTTAAAATGTATGAGTTATTGAATCTAAAGTTAAGTATACTGGCCCTAGCTCAGAATTCAAGTTATTTAGTGGCATATTAAAATTCCGACCATAAGCTCTGAAGAAGGATTGAAGGTAGTTATCCATGAAAGAGTCTTTCATCTAAGTTCAGAACTGTCCTGCTACTTTCTCATATTCTTTAAAGACATACCCATCCAAAGGTAAAATTAAGACTTAGCCTCTGAAAAATAACATCTCAAATTGTTTTACTGGATGTATTTAATCATGAATAGTTAATATAGCAGAAACATTCTAAATATATGACCCAATTTTCTTCTTTTTTATGACTATGCACTGAAGAAAAGCAAAAAAAAGGTGAATAGCAAAATAATACCTTGATCTAATTTGATTTCTTGGCAAGATTTTGGCAAAGTTTTTCAGAAGTTGTTTGCCCTTGCCTGTTTCCTAGAGCTGAGAGAAAATGACTGGCCCAAGGTCATCCAGCTGGTTTCATGCCGAAGGTGGGGATAGAACTTGTGCTCTCCTAGTTTCTAGCCTGGTGTTCTTAACCACTACAACAACCTGGATCTCACATTAGCTTAGTACCTGCATATATCCAATCCCAGCTTAGGTATCTCAGTTGCATCTCACTATTCTCTGTTTATTAGTTTTTCTATAAATGAATATAAGAATATGATTGTGAGCCAAACCACAGACATAATCAATTTTTAATGCAAGCTGAATATATTGGTGGAACATAAAAAAATGACACTAAAGACATTGAGAACTAAGCAGTAGAATTGAAATAAGAAATTACTTGTTTCCAGTTTTCATTTTCTGTTTAAATTTCTTTTCTAGCTCCTGTGTGAAGAATGGGCAAGTTATGGAGTATTTTATAAATATCAACCAATTGACTTAGTTAGGTAAGAAACAGTGATAACTCCTTACTTGTCCCTTACTCTAAGTGCTTATGTGTTTGCATATGTGCATTAATAGTAGCAGACTACAGCTTTTGGGTAACAGTTATAGCCTGCTACAGTATTCAGAAAGCTGTATCTTTCATATAGCTCCTATAAAAAGTGGCGTTTGAAATACAGGTCCAAAGAAATAAAGCATACTGAAGTTTAGGATAAAAATTCATATTGCACAGGGCATACTATAGTCCTCTGCTTTTTCTCCTAGATTTACAAGCAATTATCTTAAACCATTTGAACAGTGCAATTTGGGTGATGGGGTTTTTTGTTTGTTTTTGTTTTGTTTTTTTGCATATTTAACAAATATATTAAAATGCATGGATCTTAGTTGGTCAGGATCTTAGTTGGTCAACAAAATCAAGTAAAAATAATTTTAAAGGGATGTTATAAACCATTTCCAATATGAGTCGTTGTCATATTTCCAGATCAATAAATCTTTTTTCACCTATTTTTTATGAAGGGTGCTTTCCCTTACATCCCTTTCTATGAAATTATATTGTTTATTTAATTTGGAGGTTTTTTTTCTTGAGTTTCATTAAAAAGCAACTGCCATAGCAAATGTACCAGGGCCCTTGCGTGTGGTAGTTTAAATTTGGACCCATAGTAACTACTTAATAAACAGAACTGTTAAGTACTTCTTTTGGTGTAGGGATGAAACTATTATTGAGGCATGAAAGGATGCTATGGACTGAAGATGCTTGGGAACCTCTGCCATAATGGTTTGTTTTATATTGAATCAAACCATTCACCCATTTGGAACAATGTTTCTTAAACTTGGCAACTTTAAGATGTGCAGACTTCATACTGATGGGGAGATTCTGGAAGTTGAACTCTGTGCATCCTAAAGTTGTCAAATCTGAGAAATACTGATTTAGAACAGTGTGGTCTATACACTCTCTCCTGAATTTAATGGTCTCTAAGTATATTGAGTCTTCTGGTTGCAAAATTCCAGACTCCTATTCCCAACACATCTGGAAGGTACAAAATTCAGGATACTCAGGACATTGAACAACAGCAAGTGTCTAAAGTTGCAGATAGCTCTTTCCCAGTTCCACCGAGAGTCAATCTGGAATTTTTTGTGTGCAGACCTTTTTCCTCTACTAATAAAGACTATGTGGAGGTCACAATTGATTTGGAATGCAGCAGCTCATGTAATAATGGGTACACTAAGCTACACCCCTGTAAGACCACAGCTTTGCAAGTAGCGCTAACTTCCATTAGGCTTCCAGATACAATTCAAGGTGATTGCTATCACTTATAAAGCCATTCACGGCACAAAACCAGAAAGGTTGTTTATGGGACCATAAACTAATATCCAATTTCTTCTGGTCACAAGTTTCACAAAGTGAGTATGTTCCTGGTTCCCTCTAAGAAACAGTGCCAGATATAACTATAGAAACAGAAAGATAAAACTACTCAATAAGCAAGAGTAGAGTATTTACTTGGCGTTTTCGTCCTGGATCTGTTCCAAATGGCATGTGGACATGAATTCTCCAAGAGGAAATGCATTTTGGCTAATCAACAGGATTTATTTTCTCATTCAGACAGCTCTACTGTCTAATTCATAAATTTAGCCATGCTACGTTTGCCATGATACATTATACAGTGTTTTCTTCCTATAATTTATTTCAGGAAGTACTTTGGTGAAAAGATTGGACTATATTTTGCCTGGCTGGGAGTTTATACACAAATGCTCATTCCAGCTTCTATTGTGGGAATTATCGTGTTCCTTTATGGTTGTGCAACTGTTGATGAGAATATACCAAGGTAAAATATGTATACATAATTATCTGCGCTTTGTACAAAACCATCTTTTTCACTTCTGTTTTCTTGGTCACAGGGATATAATAAAGTTCCTGAGATATAGGACTGGTTAATGCAAATAAGCACAATCAAAAACTAAATGGTTTATAACATTTATCCTCCAATAAATTCCCACTTCTCAGTATACTCAGAGCCATAAAATGACTTGAGGGTGGCAGGTGCCTCTTCTTAACTGTATGAAAATGTGGACTTCACTCTATAGTCCACTGTATAGTAGACCTGTACTTACAACCTCTTTCATTTATGAGATTTTAGTGTATAGGAATGGAGCACAGTCTGCCCTTTATTTTTTCCAGAATTGTATTTAGATTCTCATGATGAAAGATAATAGGAAAATAGGGAAGGGAAAGAAAGGGAAAAGAGAAGTATAGCAGAAAGCAGGGAGAGCATTGCTTTCCAACTCTTTGGAAAGCACAAAATACAATTAAACTTCAACTTTTTATTTTACCAATTTAAAAGTACTAGCCATTTCTATGATAACAAATTAATCAGCAAAAGTCCAAAGGTTAATTATTTTTCAGTCTTGAGTATAGAGTGCAGAAGAAGTAGTTTCTAAGTAAAAACAAAACCGGACATATTCTTTTCTCTAATTTTTTAAAAAAAGTCAATTTTGCCATATCTGCTAGCTCCACCATTTTTTCTGTTGTCAGGACTGACATATTCTGCCCTTTTCATGTATAATTTAATGTTGTGTCTTCAGTACACTTAGTTGCATCCATGGAGCCCAAAATGATCAGCAATAAAAACCCACATATCATCCATTTCTCTTTTCAAAAACTATTTGTAGGATTATTTGTTGCAAAAAAGATTTGTCATATGAAGTTATCCATTGCAGTTGCTCTGATTACATAAGGAAGCAGAAGCCACCACAGGAGCTATGGTACAAAATGGGCATCTAAAAATTGAGGGTGAATTGCTTTTCATCCCTAATCCATTTGACTGCCAAATAGCTTTTATGGGAAGGGACAATGAAGATAGATAGATAGATAGATAGATAGATAGATAGATAGATAGATAGATAGATAGATAGATAGATAGATAGATAGATAGACAGACAGACAGACAGACAGACAGACAGACAGACAGACAGACAGACAGACAGACAGACAGACAGACAGACAGACAGACAGACAGACAGACAGACAGACAGACAGACAGACAGACAGACAGACAGATCTTGCAATTTCCTTGCAACATTTTTCAGAACTGGTTTGCCACTGCTTTCTTCTTCAGGCTGAGAGAGGGTGATTGGCTCAAAGTCAGCTGGCTTTGTGCCTAAGGCAAGCTCAAACTTTGACTCTACTGGTTTCTAGCCTGATGCCTTAAACCACTATATCAAAGTGGCATTTTTACTGCTTAATTAAGCATCAAAATTCAAAATGTACATTTATAAGTTGGAAACTATCATGAAACTTTGTGATAAAAGTTACAAGCAAACTCTAGGCAGAAGATTTTTTTGTGTTTAACCTAGATTTTAAAAAAGGAGTGGATGAAATACTTGCATTTCAGAATTATTGAAAAATATGTGAAGGGGGGGGGAAGGAACGTGTCTTTTCTAATAAACAGAATGCAGGAATACATTATTTTAAATTATTTAATTTTATTGACTCCTACAGTCTAGACTTACCCCCAAAGCTCAAAGCAATATAAGTGGGGGTTGCTCTGTGATGTTCTATTCTTACATCTTTTGAATTTTGTGAAAATATCTTAAAAGAAGAATGGCAAGCTATGGCCATTGGGCCCAGTCTTTGCAGCCCCCAGAGTCTCTGCTAATGTTGAAATGTGGTGGTACAATTCCTGATCATTGTGACACATGGAAACCTTGGCATATGTTGTGCAATAAACTTAACATAAATTTAAAAACTGTCTTCAAGGTCCGCTCCATCCCACCCAGAAACAACTCCCATCTTGTTTGCATGGCTACTTAAACCACTGAAGCTAAAAATGTTAACACAGCCATAAAGTATAAAGTACATAAAGTACACAGCCATTAAAATGCCCTAAAATAATAATATATTAATGTAATAATCAAATAGATTTGGAGAAAATACATTAATGTGTTCAGTCCTGTACAGACTGTGTCATCAACTAAAATTTCAGTCTGAGGCCTGCATTCAATGTCACAAGCAGTTAAATTCATTAAAATAGAATTACACAACTCTGAAATATGTTTAATTAAAGACTCCTTTTGAAACAAGCTTTATTCCTGATGATTAATGGACATATTCCATCCGGTATTAACCAGATTTGACCCTGCTAGGTTTTTTTTTTAATGTTAACCATGATCAGGTACATTAAGTACCGTCTGATAAGGAAAGTGATATATAAATTTATTAAATAAATAAATTGTTGTAACTGGAAATGGTGTCATGGTGAAAACATCAATTTGATGGATTGGATAAACAAAGGCAGTGGGCCTACCATTCAGATTTGTCTGGATAAATGATAGATGATTTTTATGTTTTATTCATATTGTCTAAAACTTGTTACAAACCGTGAGGTTTAGTTTGCTGATGACAGAGATTATGTGTAGTGTTCAACCCTTCTTATTTCAGACAGTTTACCTTGTTCAGACATGATGCTCAAATAGGGAGGAATTCTGGATGAAAACTAACACCAGCTAGTACTAAACATAAATACTATAAATATGGTAATAATTTATTCTGGAAAGGAAAGAGAAAGATCAAGGAGAATCCTGGAATGCATAATTCTGCAGCCTGCTTCAAATCACTCTGTCATAGTTTAAAAATGGATACTGATCCTTTGATATAGTATTAGAGCACTATATTTCTGTGATTAGAAGACTGGATTATGTTTCAAAAGATCTGAGTAGATAGTCTTAGTGCACTACACTACTGCAGTCTTGTGAAGTAATAGAGTATAAAAAACAGAGCCCAAGTGATTATACTAATATAAAAGTACTCAGAAAGCTCGGGTGTTAAGTGCAGAAGCATGTCCCAGAGTAATAAGCCCAATTGTTTAATCTGCTTTTTCCAGTTGTCAGGAATTCATGATGCCATTTGGCTGCTGTCCTTTAAAATTTAATTGTGCATGCCATGCAGCTGATGCTGTAATGCAATGCATCTGAAATGGGGGAAAAAATTAAGATTGGATAAGATTCAAGTCATATTCAGTGCATGTATTTCACAACTCAGGGTTTCAGTAGAAAGCAAAGGGAAGGATATGCTCACCTTTCATTTACTGTTTGTTTTTCCTCAGCATGGAGATGTGTGACCAGAGAAACAATATCACCATGTGCCCCTTGTGTGACAGAACATGCAGCTATTGGAAATTAAGCTCTGCTTGTGCCACTGCTCGGGCTAGCCATCTTTTTGATAATCCAGCCACTGTCTTCTTCTCAGTCTTCATGGCTCTCTGGGGTAAGAATGCTTATTTCATTTTGGAATAATATGATTGAAGTTTTCATTTGACTTTGAGTTTAACTTTCCTTATATGGAGAACAAGTAGGACAATACGTCATCAACAGTTAATTATCTGTACTGTCTCTTTTTGGTCCTTCTGTTATAAAACTGTCACATTTACATTTATGTTCTGAACTGAAAGTTAAAATTTAGAAAGTTGCTTGGATGAATACAAAGCAAAGCACTTGGCACAGAACTGCTTAGAGATTGTATAGCATGTCAATGATATCTGTTTGCATACTTGGTCTTGATCTGATCTGATCTGATCTGATCAGAAGACTACGACACTGAATCATAGCTGAACTTACTTAAGTGCATTAAGGTTACCAGTAGGATACTGTTTATATCATTCAAGGTGCCCTTTCAATTTTGAAGGCATCTCCTTTTGTGAAGAACCTACATAACCTCATTCACATGTTGATATACTGTAGCAATAGAAACGCAAAATGATTTGTGGGAAACAACAACATAAAACTTTAGTTTAAAAAAATTAAAAGTTTTCTTCAATTATGAATTTTGGACACTTAAATCACATGGTCTGCATGCCAGTTGTTAGGGAGTAGGAGTGGGAAGGTTTTCTGATTTTGTGTTTCTCATATTGATCTGATTGCTTTCCATACCAGTTCTACTAGGCCAGGAGTGTCAAACTCACAACACGTTGTCACATGATGTATCACAACTTTTCCCCCCTTCTCTATAATGGGAGAAGGTGTGGCCAGCATGTAACACATTGGGCTCGTGGGCCATGAGTTTGACCCTCCTGTACTAGGCCATCCTAGTTCAGATACTAGAAAATATACACTGAACCTGGCTAATTATTCGTTGTATGTAACTGTAATATTCCTTGTGATACTCCTCACCAAAAACCAGTAAAGGAGGAAAATCTTTCTTCATGTACTCTCTTGTTGTTCTTATTGTGTCACCAAGTTTTCTCTTATCCTTGGACAAATACTAAGATCATGTTAATACTGTGGGCGAACACAACTCATGTTTTTCTATTGCTGGAAAGTATCAGTCACAGGAAATTGTATAGAGTCTGCAGAGGAGATTACTGGAAATTATTGCCCTCCCTTTTCTGAGGAGGGACGCCTATTCAGTATCACCCCTTATTTGCTTCCAAGATAAACTAGAACAGAGAAAGAGGGAGAGGGAGGGAGAGAGAGAGAGAGAGGGAGGGAGAGGGAGAGAGAGAGAAAGAGAGAGAGAGGGAGGGAGGGAGGGAGGGAGGGAGGGAGGGAGAGAGATTTCTCTTTAGATTCTTCACCTGGTTACTGTTTTTCATCAACATTCATCCTTTAGAAAAAGACACTGCAAGATAATTGCCTACAGACATAGGCACCTCAAAATTTGATGTGTCATTCATTCCTACTTTGGGCATGAAATTTTGTAAAACTTGTATATAACTCATAGGAGGAAAATTGGAGAAGCTTCTGTTTTACCCTATGCAGAAAACCAACATAAATGCAGCTCTCTAAAATTTTCCTTGCCTCAGGAATTGTAGGCTAAGGAAGTAAGCTATAATTTCAGAAGAGGGAATCCACTGCAAAGAATTTAAGCAGAGTGACTCATAAGGGCTCCTGCAAAGCTCATGACAGGAATCCATGCCTTCAAATTTGCACTAAGCTGGATGTCAGGATCAGAATCATTTCAAACATGAAATCATTATACGAAGCACCATGCCCAAATATGGCATATTAAAGCTGAATTTCTAAAAATGAAGCAAGAAATTCTTTTCTATAAAGTGCACTACAATTTCTACACAGGTGATCTTCACATATTACTTGAAGCACATGTCTTTCATAAGAATGCATCATTGCATGTGAGGCTGCCCTCCTATACTATTCATGGTTTCTTCTTTCATGTATTTACATATGTTATTAGTCACAGGTATGGCTTGCAAGAGGATGTTTATGCAACATAGTTGTAAGTTCCATTGTGTCCAAATGCAGCTCAGAAAAAGCTGCTGAAGCCTTGGAAAGCCACTGCAATTCATCATATAAACAATACTGATACAGTCTGACTCACGCCAATTCACCCTGATGATATATAGTGGTTTATTATGTCATAAAGCTGTTGCTATGGCTATAAAGGCCCTACTGATTACAGATATGTTCACATGGTAATAACTTGATGGCGCTAAAAGACATTCTAAAAATTAATGTGAAAATGGACTTAATTCTAAATTTGGGAACAAATGTGAACAACATTTTGTGAATTTTTTATGCTAAAATTAGCTTTAGCACAGCCTGTCTCAGCCTGGTACTTTCCATAGTCTTTGGTCTATAATTACCCATTTTCTTATGGATACATTATGTAAAGACCCAACTCTCTGGAAAAACTCTAATGCTTGGAAAGATTGCTAGAAAGAGAAGAGCACGAGGTGGATGTACTTAGTTATAGAGATAATAAGCACACTGTTGAGAGACCTAAAAGAACAGGTTAGGGATGAATCATCATGGAGAAAAATCTATGCAGTTGTTACAAGTTGAGAACAACTTGATGCTGGAGGTGGTGGAGGTGGGTGGCGGTGATAGTAATGATGAAGGAGAAAGAGGAGGAGGAAGAGAAGGAAAAGAAGAACAATAGCAACAATAACATCTGTGTATTAAATTATATTATCCCCATTAATCTAGTCTAGCCAATATGCTGGCTGGAAATTCAAAGAGTTGCTGGCTAGCACATCAAAAAAATAAAAGAATATCCTTGGTGCAAAAATTAAAAGTTTCTAGTTATTGCCTGAAATGGGTTGGTAAGCTCCATTTTCATATATATACAGTATATCAAAATATTTTCCAAAATACATTATCTTACAGCTCAGGGGGGAAGGCAATCTGAAACATACCTTAAAACTGCTGTCACTATAGTCCCTGCCTTTAGACATGTTATCTGTGAATGAAATCCAAGATAGCTAAAAGAAACAAGGTTACCTATTTCTTTCATTTGTTGTTTCCCTTGGCATAGTCTAGTTCAAAGCCTAGAAACTTTTTTGCTTCAATATCTTCCAGAAGTCCTGGTCAGAGTAGCCAATGTTGTAAACATCTAGGAAGTCAACTTAAGAGTTTGGTTGGCCATAGATTCCTCATTATTAGTCCCTTTTGGTACAGCTATCAGAACACCAATACAGTTGAATAGGTTCTAGAAAAACACATGGACCAATATTAAACAAGAGGCTTTAATACAGCCATAATGGGGCCGGGGGGGGGGGAGGCTCAGAAAATGCAATTTGTTAATGCAGGCTACATACATTGAAATTCCCTCATCAACCCAATTATTAAAAATAAAATTAAAGTTCTACATTATTATCTGTTAGAGCTGGTTATCCATCATAGATCAAGGAGACATTCCAAATCTGGTTGCTATATAAGCTATTATGCCTGGGACCTACTATTGCTTCATTGTCAAGTTGTAAAACTGTAGAACATATTATTCATATTCTGTCTGATTTCAGTCCTATGGCTGTGAGCTAATGGACTTCAACCATTCAATCATACAGATATTCACGCAGATGAAATTCCAAAGAAACAATAATAGAGAAGTTTAGTTCAGCACAAACTGATTGATCTTGATTATGTCAATTTTGACTCTTAGAAACTGCATAAATACATTTTTTGCAGGTTGATCTGTCCCCAAGCTAGTTCTTCAGGTACTCCAGCAAGTACCAATAGCTGCTTTAATTGCATTCACCTTCCTTGCTACTGTCATCCTGTTTCCTCTTTTCTTCTACTTTTTCCAGCATTGCAGGCTTCTCAAGAGAGCTAGGTCTTCGCATAATGTGCTCAAAATATGATGATTGGTGAGAATTCTGACTAATTTGTTCTTTGAGCCATATGTTTGTTTCCTTACAGCACATGTTTCATATATACAGTGCTAAAAGATATGGAACTAATACATAGTCTATTCCTAGTTTACCACATACGATCCAGTTTTATTCCTTTGAAAAAAATTTACTCCAGCAAAATAATGAATTTCTCAGGCTTGTACTGCAAAAACCCTACATTCTGCAGGGTTAAAAACTTTCATTTTATGCTTCAGTAGAATATCAAAAACATGTGAAGTGACGTGATTTTAATTGCAATAACTTGTTATAGATGCTGATTTTTTTCCCATTAGCTTTGGGTATTTTTTTCCCTTTGGGTATTTTTTCCCCTTTGGGTGCTGTGACCCTTTTATATATTATGTGTGTCTGCATGGGTGCTATTTAGCAATGTACATTATAGAAGATGTCATCCTGCTGAACATCATTTTAAAGACTGTTGCCTTTTGATCGTGGAAGAAAGTTTACAAATTTATGAGCATGATACAGAAGTCAGGAAATGACTTCACAGAAATCCAGTGGTCAAGACCAGAGACTATAGAATCTCATAGCCCCATATCAGTGCAGCTGACAGCAGGGCTTGGTCCAGTGGTGGGATTCAGTCAGTTCTCACCTATTCGGGAGAACCGGTTGGTAACTTTCTAAGTAGTTCAGAGAACTGGTTGTTGGAAGAAATCTCCTTTTGATTTTTCCCACTTTACAGGGCTAATCCTGTAAGGAAGGCAGGAAGGAAACATTCTAGTGTTGTTTCTAGCCTAATCTTTATTGACCTGCTTACAGAAACTGCCTCTCCGGTTAACCCTTATTACATTGTAACAGCTAAGGCGAAGCGCCCATCGACCTGAGTGACCTTGAGTTGGCCATGCCCACCAAGTCACTTGACCACCCAGCCTCACCTACCCAGATGGTCATTAGAGCAGAGAACCAGTTGTTAAATTATTTGAATCCCACCACTGGCTTGGTCCCAAAAACTGTGAGAAATTGTGCCTCTGTTTCTGTATGCATGGATACATGCAAAAGAGAATGCAGAATGAGAAAAGGAAAACGGCGATGCTAGCGAAGAGCCAATTTGTAGAAAGTGAAAATAGAGAACCAGTTTTACTTCTGAAATCTCACATTCAATTTTGGATAAAATGAATCAGCTATTGTTTTTCTCTGTTAAAAATATCAGCGAGCTGAGGGAAAGAACTAATTCATTTGAAGGCAGTTTACTTTGTACCTAGAATCTGCTCCTGCCTAACAAGCTCACAAACCTTTGGTTTGGCTCATTTTTCCGGAACAAATTGTGAGCCAAGGCATCTGGGCATTGTCCAAGGAAAATGCAGGCACAAGCTTTGTGTAATCAGAGAGATATTAGCTCTAAGCTTATTTTGAACAACTGGTACACATACAGACATCTCTGTGCTCTGGGTTTAGTGTTTATCATGATGGTTTGGCTTCATACAAGATGTGAAGCCCATCAAAAGCAAAATACAAATTCAGTTTCATAATAAACTGTCAAGCCTAAGAACAAAACAGTTTATATTGTAAATACACTGTTCTAATTCTCATAATCGTTATACAGATATTTATTTCCTTAAGTACAGATAGTCCTCAAAGAGCAACCACAATTTGGTCCAGCAATTCAGTCATTAAGTAAAGTGGTGCCTCTAAGTACAACAGCAGTTGTGCTTATAGCAATAGCAATAACACTTAGACTTATATACTGCTTTATAGCTATTTACAGCCCTCTCTAAGTGGTTTACAGAGTCAGCCTATTGCCCCCAACAATCTGGGTCTTCATTTTACCAAACTCGGTAGGTTGGAAGGCTGAATCAATCTTGAACTGATGAGAAGTTAACTGCTGGCAGCTGGCAGTCAACAGAAGTATCCTGCAGTACTGCATTCTAACTACTATGCCACCACAGCTCTTATGAGCTGACTTCAACTTTCCTTTGTTTTACAAACCTGAGGAGATCATAAATGTGATGTTTCTTAGTCAATATAGTGCCTCAGATGCTGAATAAGCCCCAAAGGTAAAATGTCTGTCCTTACAGGGACAGAGGCTGGGCCTGTGGGACAATGCCCAGCAGCCAGTGGCAGACAATCTCAGACCACCAATACAAATTGCAGTATCCAGAACTCACAGAAGTTGAAATTCAGTAGATGGTAAAAGGAGTCAGTCAGTACTGAAGTAAGGTGTGGATAACACGACCGTCCCAGAGTGGACTGAGTCAGAAAGCTGGGTGGGGACACTCACATGGCGGGTTATATAGGCCAATAATTAATTAATAATCAGACTCAGTCCAATCAGAGCAAGGACTGTGTTAACCCATTCATGGATGCTATCTCCACCCTTATTGAGAACTAGAAGTAAGTTGCATGAAGTATAGTTACTTCAAAGAAGCTTATACTCTACATCATATTGATATTATGAAGGAATATTTAAACTTACATACAGAATATACAAAACTGATGAAGAATACTGGATAAGACCAAAATAGTAATTATTCATACAAAAAAAAATTGCAAACTCCCATTAAGATACATGGAGTTGCCACATAGTTAAGATACATGTCTGGTTCCTCTCATTTTCCAAGTCTCTAGTGGTTTGTTGAAGACCACAGTACAGTGTTTTGATGATATCTATTCATAGTTTCTTCGGAATTACTCTCATGGGGTTGCTTAGCTTTTCTCCGTATGTTTATTTCTTTCACAATTGTTTACCGTATAGCGTGGGTTTGTTCCTATTATTCACATTCATGTCCCAAAGACATTCTATAATGTTGGGTAGAGTGTTTTTAAACAAGTTGCATGTATTGTAACTTGTCACCATTTCCTGTTTTATAATAGTTTTCTTGCTGAAAATTGAAATGTAGCTGATTTCTGATCCCATTCCAGTTACCAGCTTCAGCACCTTATTGTATACATATTGACCTGTATCTAATAGCCCTGACTGGACTAAAAGTGCAAGGATTTTAAATAAGTTTGCTCAAGCAGATCTCCTAGCAAGAGGTGGAGAAGGGTATTTAGGTATAAATACTCTAAGGGCCGAGAATAATATTGTAGCTTCTGATTCACTGTATTCTTGTCTCAACTGCTCAGTTGCAAAGGGGATTTTTACCCCAAAAAATAAATTCTAAGTAGCCTTTTCAAAAAAGCTGGGGGGAGGGAGGTGTTCAGGAGTCAGTTCCAGCTGTCGCTACTGCCGATCTGATCAGGGACACGACATGCCCGCACGCTTGATGCGTAGAACAAAAAAAATTGCTTCACGCATGTGCCGAAGTCAAAAACAAAATGGTGGCCCCTACAGCGCTGCCAAAAGAACCTGTTCAGGGGCGTGGCAAGCCTGGGTTGCTGCTGTTTCCAGCAACCCAGGCCACCAAGTTACTACTGGTTTGGCGAAACTGATAGGAACCCACCTCTGGAGGTGTTCCAAGAGTACATATCATGATGAGGTTCCTTAGCATGATGCTACCTGATTTATGTAAGATAACTGAATAATTTTCAAAACTGCTATAAATAAAAGTTTATATCAAGGTGCAGTATTCTCCTGAAACCCTTCACAGACTCTTCTCATGTCATGGTAAGCAGGAGGTACACTTGAGGCTTGAGCCTCTCACTTTTAGTCCAAATTCTGATATTCACTTTGCATTAGCATTAGCTAATTTGTTGGTTGATGATTTTGGAAAGGTCTTCTCCTACTGTAATTACTTGTTATAGATATGGAACAGTTGCAAGCCAATAAACATATCAGGAAATTACGGATAAATCAAAACCATGCTTTCCTTGAATACTTAACCAAAAAATTGAAGTACATGAGTGCCGGACATCTCTGGAAAGATCATTCATGTTTCTTTATGTCAAAAGCATTTGGTAGTGACTGATCTAATGGAAATTTGTTGGGTAGACATAGCTCTCCTTTCCAAAGTTTTATTCTTCAGAGGAATAGTTTCTGAAAGTAGTCCCAATTGAGAAAGCAATGTGGTACTAAAGATCTCCTATATAAGGCCCTTTTTGGAATGTCCTCTCCAGAGAAAGGACGGTTTCTCAGTTACAGTTGTGTTAACTCTGGTAACACAACTGTGTTGATATTTCAAGTGAAACAAGCCAATTTTATTTTCCTCTTGTTTTTATTTCTGTGTCCATTTTTGGTTTGTTTTTGTATTATGTTTGCTTTATGGTTTTATAGTGGGATATAGATTTTTATCTTATTTTGTTTTGTTTGTGGTTTTCATTTTTTGTAAGCCATCTTAAGGCTTTTTGAAGGACAAATTATAATGGAATGAATAAAAAAAATCAATTCCCTCAGTGTGAGGATGTCAATCCAAATGGACTTCTTCTGTTCCAAAATTGCATTTTAATCTTTAAACAAAACAGAGAGCACTCTAATTATTGATTTATCATTCTGTCGTTTATTACTGCTCTTATATTAAAGCCAAATAAGCTATAACCAGCTCTTTTAAAATTGCCTCCAGTGATTTTTTTTTTTTTTTTACATTTGTAGATGTACAAAAATCTGAGGCCTGGATCATTTTTAAAATTTCAAATAACTGATTCAAATCAATTATTAATATTTCACATTGCTTTAAAATTGGCAGCGTTATAAGCAATTTCACTTTGGGGTTTATATCTTCACAGAATGGAAAACAGTGCAGATTAAGATCAGGAGCAACAACTAAATGATGGATAGAGATAATGTCCTTCTTCCTTTTTTCTTTCCTTTCAACTATGCAGCTGCTACCTTTATGGAACACTGGAAGAGAAAACAGATGCGTCTGAATTATAAATGGGATCTTACTGGTTTTGAAGAAGAAGAAGTATGTTAATTATTTTATATGCTATTTCATTGGTTGTTATTTTAGCTAAATTGTCTTTAATTTTCAGCCAGTGACGCATTGGAATGGAAAATCCTGCACATAACCATTTCTAAATTTGGAAAGGGTGTGTTAGTTTCAGGCTTGTTACCATGGAAGCCTGAAGCCTTGGCTGGTGAATGAAGGTTACACCTAGTAGTGTGTGCATTAAAACATATATAGCTCAAGAATTATTCCCTTGATGTAGGAACTATAAAATGTGAACATACTCATAATTTGTTCCATTTTAAAGATGCAGTGGCCATGATTACAGAAGTTTACAATTAGGAAATGTGTTATCTGTATCAGTTCAAAATTAAATATTGCTTCTGGCTAGCATATAGGGTGAAGACTGGAACTATTAATTTATATTTTAAAAAGGGAAATGTCTGTCTTTACATTTTGAAATGTTTTATTTTCCAATTCTGTTTGAAATTTAAGATTTCCAAGAAATAATTCATGGATGTTTGTGTTTACAATACCGTTTAAATTAAAAGGAGGTTGATCAACCATTTAGTTTTAATTGCAATTTTTTATTTACAAAGTAATGTACACACCTGACAAATTTAAAATATCCTATCAGATGTCTACTTCTGTGTTAAATTCAGTACTCAACCAAATAAATGTCTTATTAACTATAAGTAGAAAGCCCTGGATCTCTTTGATAGATTAGGTGGATTTTGCTCATATTCAATTTTAGGACTTCACAATATTTATTAAACAGAACACTAAGAGTAGTACTGTTATAGGTAAAGAAGACAAGATAGAGTCCAATGAATAGCCGTTCTCTCTTTTGCAACAATTGTTCTATGCCCACAAATCTCCTACCCACATCACGTTTATGTTTCCTAATTTTATTTCGAGATTACATAGCCACAGGGAAAAAGGAAATTACTCACCTCTCAAGCTGTCAACAGAAACTGCTTCTTTCTATCAGAAGCTCTACAACTGATGAATGGGTTTTGCTTATAAAAACCTAAAGATGACCAGTCCATTCAGCCTCTCTTCTTCTAATAGCATTTATGCTTTAGCATTGATTTGTATCCCACCTTCATTACTTTATTAGTAGCTCAAGGTGGCGAACATACATAATACTCCTTCCTCCTATTTTCCCCACAACAACAACCCTATGAGGTGGATTGGGCTGAGAGAGAGTGACTGGCTCAAGGTGTATGTGTATGTATATGTATATGTTTTCATAGATTTTCACGAGTGTAGGTATGCTGGTCTTGTTGTATTCGGGTCTTTTCCCGTGTAAGATTGAGATCGTCTTGGCAACGTTTGACATCTGGAAACCAGTTCTAGTCAACAAACGAGCCCGACTCATTACCCAGGCCATTACAACATGAAACAACAATAGACACACAGCCAGCACCAATCTACCAATCATGATACAAACACACAACCAATTATTCCACTTACTGAATATTACTTACCGAGTATATATATATATATATATATATATATATATATATATATATATATATATATATATATATATATATATATATATATATATATATATATATTTCAAGCTATTTAGCTTGAAATATATATATATATATTTCAAGCTATTTAGCTCTCATCAGCTAGCCATACCCTTACTGGGATTCGAACCTGTGCTGTATTGTATCTTAGGCAAACGTCTTAGCCATTAAGCCACAGGTCTCCTCCTTATCAGCTGAAGCCAGGGAAGAAGGTATATATTTAGAGTCACAACCCCTGGTAAGCCCCTATTATGGGAGGAAGCAATTAGCTTCTTCCCATAATTGGGGCTTACCAGGGGTTGTGACTCTAAATATATGTATGTATGTATGTATGTATGTATGTATGTATGCATGTATGTATGTTATATTTGTGCTGATAAATAAATAAAGGGAGACGAAGGACAGAGAATGGAAGTAGTGATCTTCCTCCCATATTTGGGCATACCAGGGGTTGTGACTTTATTGTGACTTTATATATATTATATTATATATATAATTTTGTGTCACAACCCCTGGGATGCCCAAATATGGGAGGAAGTATACTGCTTCCTTTCTCTGTCTTTTGCTCATCACAAGAGACCATCCAGACAGAAAGCCATTATTTTTACTGTTGCCTTTTTGTTACATTTGTTTTGCATTTGTGCTGATAAATAAAAGAAAGGAAGCAGTATACTTCCTCCCATATTTGGGCATACCAGGAGTTGTGACACAAAATACATACATATTTCCCTGGCTCAGCTGATAAAGGAAGAGAACCTGTGGCTTAGTGGCGAACACAACTGCCTAATATGTAATACAGCAAAAGTTCAAATCCCAGTAAGGGTATGGCTAGCTGATAAGAGCTAAATAGCTTGAAATAGATCTATACTAGTCTCCCTTTATTTATTTATCAGCACAAATGCAACACAAATACACACACACACACACACCAGGGGTTGTGACACAAAATACATACCTATTATGTATGTATGTATGTATGTATGTATGTATGTATGTATGTATGTCTTTGGCTATTCGGGTTTTCTCCTGCGTAAAATTGGAGGTGTCTTGGCGACGTTTCGACGAAGTCTCATTCGTCATCTTCAGGCTTCGTGCTTCCAGGAGCAACGTCACCAAGACACCTCCAATTTTACGCGGGAGAAAACTCGAATAACCAAAGACCTACATAGTAACACCCGCAAAAACCTCAGAAAACATACACACACAAACACACACACACACACACATATATATATATATATATACGCATATATATATATGCGCATATGCATATATATATATATATATATATATATATATATATATATATATATATATATGCTATGAAGAGTGTTGCTCAATTAATTAAAACATTATTTTTCTCATGCAGAAATATATTAAATAATTCATGTGTCTCATTGCTATATTAAATTTTATAACTGATTTCATTAAAAAAAATTCTTCAATAGCAATTAATTGTTCTATGTCTATGATTTCATTTGATCTTTGACCCAAAGCATTAACACAGATGACATATTAACGATGAAATCTCAGTGCTAGGATGGTATCATCGACAGCATAAGACAACTGTTCTTTTATTTTTGGGATCTTGTTGTTAGCTGTCGGAAGGATTAACTGTATCCTTGTAGTACGAAATACCTTTCAGGATTATGTTCAGTGTTCCCTGTAGTGATAGCAGTGACCTGAGACAACTGCTGACAATAGAATGTATTTTATTCTTCACTTAACATATTCATCTTAATTCAGTCCTGTGATCAAAGCAGTTGAGTATGCACTCAAATCCTATTGAAGAAATGAATCTATAATATGTCGGAATACTGCCATATGAGGGTTATTTGAAATTGTTGTTACAATAATAATTGTGTAAGAGGACAATGTACCCCATGTGTTCAGTTGCTAGATACCAACAGAGTTCTGGGCCATAATGCTATTCAGTCTTTCTGGATGTTGAGTAACTGTGTGTTTTCATGCTCATACTTCCATAAAATAAATACAACAGAAGAACAACCCATCCTACGCCCCATTGATGTACCCCTATGTACCCCCTAATTCTTATGCAGTGCCTACATTCACACAAATAAAAATAATTGTATCAAGAATACAGTTTGCAACAGTGAAGTAATTTTAATTTTTATGTTTTTTGTGTTTTTTATGGTTTCCTGAAGGAGGCAGTCAAGGTTTGGCATTTTTGTTTTGTTTTATTTTTTTATAATTTCTCTTAACTTTTTCTCTATCTGGTAGTGAAAGACGCATTCCGATCTCCTCTCATTTTTCCCCAGCATTTGTCTGTCTTCAGAATTTCCGGTGCAAATTATTCTTTACTCTTTTATAATATCCTCAAATAGGGCTTTTTCATATCCATCCAGTCTCAGTCCAATGCACTTTTAAAAAATAATCTCTAAATCTTTCACCTATTTCATTCTTTTCATTTCTGATTCTTTTCCACACATTTCCTCTGTATGTATGACTAAACTGAAATTACAAATTATTAATTTTAATTAATGGAACTGAAATTACCTTTTTTGTTAAGATCAATTTCATATAGAGAGGAGAATCCCTTAATTGCACATTTAAACTCAGAACAACTTAACGCCAACCCTTTGCCCCATATAAGACATGCTGTCAGTTCAAATATGGCCTCTTTGCAATGCCCAGAAAGGGCCATTCAGGTTTAAAACCGATTACAAAATGAAGACTCCTTTCATATGATAGTTGATAACTTCATGAATATGTCCATGTAGTTGTCTTGGCAACAGTAACTAAAGGGTTTGCCTTTGTCTTCTGGAATGTTTTCTTTAATCTCATGATCTAGCTCTAAATCCAGAAGTTTCCTTGTTACCCATCCAAACACTAATCAGTCCTGATCCTGCTTAGCTTCCAAACCTAGACTAGATCAGCCATATGCTATCACCTGCTAAGACTTACAATGTATATGAATAATACAAAGCAGCATATTGTAAATCTGAAGTCCTTTGCTGCTATAGAAAATGGGTACAAGGCTGTGACACTACCCAAATTAGTATGTCTATTGGTCAAATAACATCTTCAATCTAGCAGCATCTTCACCATTAAGGTAAAGAGAGCACATAGTCTTAAACTACAATATTTTCAGACAGCTAGTGACAAAGGAAGACTTTTAAATGAAGTTATAGCAGAACTGTATTCAGATTTGTTATAATAATTTGAAGTGCTAGGTCTCATGGTTCCCTGTATGTATGACTTATTTACAGGATCACCCAAGAGCTGAGTATGAAGCAAAAGTATTAGAAAAATCTCTCAAGAAAGAATACAGAAACAAAGAGGTAAGATAACAAATTAGTTTTGTTTTAAAATTTTATGTAATAAAAATTAAGTACACTTGTTTTAAAAATCATAGCATAGGGTCTTCACATTTATATTATTCATTGTAAGCCATTATTATTCTATTACTGTTACTGAATATAAAGAAATGAAATATCAACAGTGCTATGGAATAATACAGAGTACTCAGACATTTGTTCAAAATCAATGCAATTGTGAAAATACCAGGGACTATTTTTTTTAAAAAAAAATCACAATTACGCTGACTTTGAATAAATGACTGAGTGAGTAATCTGTGTTACTATAATTTTAGAGTCATAATTTAGATTTTTACTGTCAGAATGTAAAAACATTTAGAATTATCCACTGTAAAGAGCCCATCACTTATGATCCTTGTGAAAGTTCTGGAGCAGCAGCCCAATGCTTACAGTGGGTATCTTCTTTGAACGAGGTGATCACATAACTTGTAGTTATTAAACTGAATTCCTTTTTATGGCACAGTAGCACAAAACACCTGGCAATTATTATTCTGAACCATGTTTCTAAAGTACTGAGCATAATCACATCTTGAAACAAGAGATAATGTTTCATCAGACCGAAACCATTATAGTCCAATATTTGTTCTTTTAGTAGTTTAACAGGTGACTGCAGCAATCTTCTTCTGTCTGGCCCTTCTCCATATGAATGGACTTCAACTCCCAGATTTGTCAGGAATGGCAAGACTAGCTAAGGAATTCTGGAAACTGAAGTTCAGATCTCTCCATCTGGATATCTTCAGTTTTCAAAAAGCTAACTTAGAGGAAGCCTTCTATTCAGAACCATATTGACTCTGATGAGGATCATGTGAATTTATCTTTTTCAGTTTTTCAGGCACTAGTTTGTTGGTTCCCATCCCTATGTCAGTTTGCAAACATTTTAAAAAATCTCTCTGAATGAAAATGCATATTCATAATTGTGAATGAAGTGTAGGCACATAAGAACTGGAAAATTATATGACAACATTCAGAGCATGAAAAACCTGAAGGATTACAGTATAATAACCTGGTTCATTCATAAGTTTGGAAAGTGCAATATAGGTCCAATTTCTCCAGATAGTAACTATTATTATTATCCTGAATAGATTTGTCTTAGGTTGCTCTATTGAAATCATCCAAGTTGAGAGTCATCATAATTACATTTTGTGATAGAATATTTTATAATTTGACTCTTTAAGGATATATGAAATAAAATGTTTTTCTATCTCCCACCATTTACTTTCAGTCAGCAACCTTGAGTTCTAATAGATTGAGATAAAATAGCCATTTTGTATCCAATTTTCTGTATAACCCTATGTTTTTTTATATTTCTCCCTTACTGCTATAAAATATATTTAATGTCGACACTTTTCCTCAGTTGCTCTGAGTTTTTAATTATTTTGTTTGCATTTGTCTGAATCTTTTTCAGTCCATAATATCCTTTTTAAAATGTGCTAAGCACAATTTCTATAAATCTCTGTAAAGCACTGCAGAGTCAGCAGTTTTATTGTAGATTTGACTGCCTAGATAAAAATCATACCCAGAACTGATTTGGCTATCCTATTGGAGGCATGAAAAAGCAATCAGTGAAGTCTACTACTAAGTAAATATAAGGAAGAACCTAGCACAACAAAGATAGGTCAGGGTAATTATAGTCAATATTTTTAGACAAAAATGCTATCCAAATATAGAAAGTTATGCTGTGATATAAAAGGAAAGATCTTCTTCCAAATAAATAAACAGGAAGTAGAAATTAATAGAAAAGCAACTGAGTTTTGGGCTTCTCCAGACTAGTTATGATGAAATCTAAAATGATATTTCCAAACGTAGAAATGGATAACAAACTGGTAAATACAAATAATTGTGAAAAATAATGAACTTTGGAGTTAAAAACATGTAATTACATGATTGACTAAGGGGGACTGGACTGATATAACTAATCAGGTAATAGATGATAAAAACAACAGTGCAAAAATGTTGAAAAAGTTCAATCTTAGAAATTTATATAGAAAGCCCTTTTTTAAAAAGCCAGTGTTGTTATTGGTTGGGTTATTCATATTAGATTATGCTAAACTCAATGTATCTCAAAAAGAATAGTAGGCAGTAAGAGGAAATGGACTGATTTTCTGGATTTCTCTACATTTTGCTTTTCATTTGCTTGTACTAAATAATTTGTTTCACCTGCAAACACATTCATCCCATTGTTCATTGTTAACCCAGATCATTGCTGAAGAAATTAAATACCATTAATTTGTTTTTATGCCATCTAGTCCTTTTTTACTCTTAGCAAACAGTTAGATTTTCTCCATGATGATCTATCAACTGTTTTAGATAATAATATAGATATAAAATGCTTAGACAATATGTAACCACTATTGTTTTTAATTTGCCAGTTCATTGTGGCTATTTTTCTCTGGTTTTACTTTGAATTTTCTCTTTTATGGTGATCTTTATTATGTCAGAAAATTTAACATCAGCACATAGGCATTTTTTATTTGTTTTTAAATTCTACCATATCCATATTCTGTTTAGGGATTTATTTATTTACATATAAGTCAGTGCTTTGTAACAGCCATATTGGATTATCCTTTTCTGTTTCCTTCAAATGCCATCAGAAGGGCCAGCAATTGCCAGAAGAGGCAGCTAACAAATGGCGACAAAGAGTTAAGAGAGTCATGGCTGGGATGAAATTGGTACATTTCATTACCATTTGTGGAAACTTTCTGAATCTGAATATCTATAAAACACAATTTTCTTTTATTTATTTTGTAATATTCACATAATATGGCTTCTCCCTTCTCCTGTCTTTATCACTCTTGTTAAGATGGGTTTTTGCCTTTGTTTGGAATGACACTGCATGGTTGATCTTTCATACAGTGGATGTGCAGCTTTTACAACACTGCACATGCCTTATGCTTGATGGGGTTTCCTGGCTTCCTTTTTTTTTTGGAAGAGAGAGAGAGAGAATGAGAATGAGAGAAAGAAAAAACATGCATGTGATGCGCATGTAACCTTAAGTGCTTATTTTTCTTATAGGAGCCTTATGGAGTTGTATATGATCATTTCATAATCCTTAATCTTACATATAAAGTAGTCCTAAAGACGGTGTATAAAACTAAATCGATCACTCAGTAAACCGTGAATATATTTATTTTGCAAATATAGATAGCCACCCATCCCATAAAAAAGGATTTGGGTGGCATGGAAATATAATAAAAATTAAAAACCATTATGAACAAACAGAATACTACTACTATACTCAGAAATTATTCCTGCGCATATACACCCATTCGGCTTTCAATTCTTTGTCCTCTTCTCACTTTCATAAATTTAAGTTTACAATAGGATAATGGGATGAAGAATAGAATCAACAGGGTGCCCCTATTCCCTCCTTTATAACCCCTTAAAAGTACAGAAGAGATCAGAAAAAACTATGTGGCAGACAAATCCAGTTTAGAAAGCATGAAACCCACCATACTATTACTTCAAGTTTCATATCATTGGCATCTTTTCTTCTTTGCGACTTTGCAAAAACAATTCCATATGTACATACCCGTCATCATATTTTATGTGGTTGCAGTCCATGTAGGTTGGCCCATATGTCTTTTGAAAAATACATAATACAATATGTGCCACTTTTCATGCTTGCCAGACTCGGGTGACCCGAAACTTTACTATCCTTGAGAGAACAGCTACTCTGTGTTCACATGGGAAAAGCAGAGGGGATGCTGCTAATCATTTACTTGCTTTCACTGTCATTCTATCATTCCTGTAAGTGTTGACTTGGATATAAATTAAGCTTTCAGGAAATATTCTAATAATACTTTATTCTAAATGGAAAATTGCATTACATTTTTGAAAAACAATCTAAACAATGTCTGAAGGAAAACTGGACCAGTTTCCAAAATTAGTTTGGGCTAAATATGTTTTGACAGCCCTTCCAGAGAACTGTTTTGAAGAAGCTGCTTGGCCTTAGAACTGCATCTGTCCCACATTTTTAAAAAAAAGCAACTTATGTGTTAGCAAATGTTCCCCTATCCTTTTTCCCTCTACTTGCTCTTGCATTTCCCCTCTACATGAAAGAGCTAGGAAAACTCCATAATCGATGATGGGTCTGCAAAATGAAAAAGAACAAATAAGAATCCCATTGCCCAAATTGTTAGTACTACATATAGACTCATATAGCCTCATCCACAAATTTGTTCTGTTTGAAGTAGTTTGCAGACTGCCTGACCTAGCTGTAGCTTGATGAAAGCCTGTCAATTGATTGACACTCTTGTGATGTTTACACTTTTTAGAATATTTACTTCTGTTTATGTGTCTTTGCACTTTAATTGTGGTCTTGCCTATTTAAATTTGGATAACAAGCAAGAATAAAAAAGGCAACTTATTTAATTGCTATAATGAATTGCTTTGTGTTATGTCTTCTTTTGTGTGCTAGACTGAAAAAGAAAAACTGACATGGAAAGATCGGTTCCCAGCATACTTCACAAATTTTGTGAGCATTATTTTCATGGTAAGCATTATCTTGGAAACATTATTTTCCTGAGCTAGTTGTCTTCTCAACAATAGGGAAACCTTTCTTAAAGGAGGGAACAAACCTTTCCTTTATCTAGCCAGCTTTTGGATTATATTTAACCTTTCCTAATTCTCCCCACTTTCCCATCTTCTGCATTGGAAGTGCAAATTTCATAATTTCCAATACATTTGCATGGTGCCAGTTTAGGGAAGGTTCCATTAAATAATGCAAAAATTAATGAACACATTTAAAAAGTTTTAGCTCTATAATGAACAATAATAAAGCTTGCAATGTTCTGCTTGTATTTCTTTATCAGATATCTGTGCCCCTATAACTATGCTATTTGTACATCATATTTTGCCAAACCTAATCTCTGAAGAGGAGTTTAGCATCCACAAAAATGTTATTACATTATTGAAATTTCACAAGAATTTAAAACTAATTAAGGGGAGCAACGTAAGACATTATATTGCTTTGTTGAATTGACATTACCTTGAAAACAGTTCCTGGGAAAATCATAAGTCAGATCATGAAATGGGTTTGCAAGGTTATGTAAGATTTTAAAAATTATACTACTTTAAAAAAAAAAACCAAAATGACTATAGATTAGTAGACCAAGAGAATGTTGTGGATGTGGTGTACCCAGACTTAATGAGGCATTTGATAAAATTAGCCATAACCTTCTTCCTCATAAAATGGAATGATGTGGGATGGATGATGCCATCACTATATGGATTTGCAGTTGGTTTTGCAACTGTGCCCAGTGCATGGTCTCTGTTCATTTTTAGAAATGAGTTCAATAAAGGAAAAGAAGAGATGCCCAGCAAATTTGCGATGACACAAATGGGAGGATTGCTAACCCCTCAGATGACAAGCTGAACAGATAGGCTCAAGACTTAAACATTAGGCTTTTTACAACAAATATAGTTCCATGTCAAGAAACATAGGATTCTGCATTTAGATAGGGGGGAAAAGATTTTGCATGTACAAGATAGGTTCAACAGTAGTAGTTTGGAGAAAGAGCTAAGTGTCTTGGTAGAGCACAGATTGATCATCAGTCAGCAGCATGCTGCAGCTACCAAAAAAGCTAATGTAATATTGGGCGCATCAACAAAAGTATAATGTGAAGATTACAAGAAGTGACAGTTCCACTTCATACAGCATTGGTATAGCACATATAGAATACTTCATTCAGTTTTAATCATCACAATGCAAGAAGGATACTGAGGAGCTGGAAAAAGTGTAGTGAATAGCAAACAAATTTGGTGAGGATCAAAGTCTATAAACATCTAGATATTATTTAGTCTAAAGAACAGAAGACTAAAGGGTACTTGATAGCCTTCCAATACTTCCAGTCCAGAACAGAAGGACTGTCACAGAAAGATGGTGTGGTTCTAAGAACCAATAGGTGGAAGCATAATCATGGAACCTCTATCACTAAATATTCTCAAATAAAGATTAGCAACCGCCTGGCTAGGATGGTCTGAAAGTGAAGATTCCTGCCTTAGGTAGAAAATTGATCTAGGAAGCCTCCAAGTTTTCTTCCAACTCTATAAGTCTAAGAATATAATTGCAGAGTTTTTACTAAATAGGTAACAACGAATGAAACCATAGCAGAATTCATAAGCAGAATCATTATGTTATGGTGTTTTCTTTATTATTACAACTATATTGTGTTTAACTTCATAGCTGATATTTTTCTTTAGTAGTATAATACTATATAAATGTTTAGTTTATCCATGTGTATTATAACCATTTCTCTGTGTAAACCATATGGGAGCATGCAGTTTTTATAATATAATTGGCACAAGTAATTGAAACATTTCCATACAAACTACATCAGGTCATAGTAATATTGTAAACCTAATCTTTTGATAACTGGTTGTGTCCTTTTCAGATTGGACTGACATTTGCTATTGTTTTTGGGGTTATTATATACCGAATCTCCACTGCAGCAGCTTTAGCCATCAGCTCCTCTCCAGGAGGCAGGTCGAATGTTAGAGTGACGGTCACAGCCACTGCAGTAATTATTAATCTGGTGGTGATAATAATCTTGGATGAAGTATATGGCTGCATAGCTAGATGGTTGACTCAGATTGGTAAGTACATATTCTCCCACGATTTGACTTTGAATTATGATTTCATTAAACAATCTGTCTAACGATTCAGCTTTGACTTTGCAAGCAAAATTACATAGGAACAAACCCTGAGATAATAACTTAAAAGGATTCTTGGCATTAAGGCAGTCTCATCTTTCAGTAACTAATATTCTGTTTAATTTTAAGTGTGGACATTATTTAAATTCATTTAGAGTCTTATCACCTTGGTGAACCAGACAAATTGTCTTTAAAACAAGACAAATAACACGATTTATCTTCCTTTCCAGTCAGTACTTACTTTAAGAATATAAATCAAGAAGTAAAAAATAGAGGGGTCCAGACTTTCTTTGAACGAAGAAATATGCATTTCTTTATTGAAGGGGGGGGGATCTGAAATACTTTTCTAGTAATCTTGTAATCAAGCCAGATTGACATTATACATACCATATTGTAGGGATAACTGTAGTGTATCAGCTCTGACCACATTATTCTAGGTAATTGCCAAGTGTAATCAATTTTCTAGTTCCACCTTTTTCAATGAAGACAAGACTCTATATTCATCGCCACAAATATCAACCTGTACAGTAGTTATTGACTTGCAATTATTTGTTTAGTGACTGTTTGAAGTTACAATGGCACTGAAAAAAGTGGCTTATGATCATTTTTTACACATGATCGTTGCAACATCCCTATGATCACATGATCAAAATTCAGACCCTTAGCAACTGGCACTTATTCATGACAGTTGCAATGTCTCAGGGTCATGTGATCACCTATTGCAACCTTCTGACAGGCAAAGTCAATGGGGAGGCCAGATTCACTTAACAATTGTGTTACTAACTTAACAACTGCAGCAATTCATTTAGCAATTCTGACTTTTCATGTGTTTGCCTGAAATGGGACAAAATTCACTTAAATTTGGGGCTCAATTGTGGTCCTAAGTCAAGGACTATCTGTATAATATTTAGTACTTTACATTAATCTTCCAGTCACTTTTGCATTAATTTCATTTACCTCAGAGGTTCCAAAAACAGACAAAAGTTTTGAAGAACGACTTATCTTCAAGGCCTTCCTTCTGAAATTTGTGAATGCTTACACACCCATTTTCTACGTTGCTTTCTTCAAGGGCCGGTAAGTTGCATAGATTAATTAATTGCTTCACTAGTATTTTATGCTGTTATAGGGCTCTTATTCAAACAAGGACAGCTCTTTATAGGGATTGCCACTTGAGTTTTCTAGGCTACACCTACCTCCAAGTATTAAGATCATAAAAATTAACTGAATTAATTATGCTAGCATGATAATTTCCCAATGTGTAATGTTAGTTATGTTTCTGTAAGGAGCACTTTTTCTGGGCACAACAGAAGCATGGTTGGCTTATCAGTGTACATTAAGAAGGGATATTGCTAAATACTGAGGCAAAATACACTTTCATCAGTTAAAATTGGAGTGTTTACTGAGCAGATGTTCATGCTGTTTTAAGTTTTTACAGGTAGAAGCATTTACAGAAATAAATGGCAGTCAGCAGCTTTACTGTTTAGGATCATCAGGTTGAGGAATATTATTGAAAATTACCACAATGGAAAGTTTCCACAAACGAAGAAAGTTGGGGAAAGCAGTTTTACTGATATATTCCCTTGTTCTATCTTGAAATTCCGAGAGCTGTTAGGTCAGCTACTAAACCAGTGTCCAAAGCTATAATCAGATACTGGAAATGGCAAGTTCAGGCTTTTTGAACTCCATTCATTGACAGAAAGGAGTTCATCCAATAATTGGATTTTCCTCATCATATCCACAAGATATTTAATATTATTTCTTTTAATCATATTTAACATTAATAAACCCAGCTCAAAGGCAAATTACTTCTTTGGGAAAATGTCACTGATAATGTTTGTGTTGATAAAAGTAAATATATTCCTGTAAGCTAGATTTGCTTTTCTCTATTTTTTTCTCTGAAACTAAATTAATCATCCATTGTACAATGTGTATCTGTGTAGAATGATTTTAGCGGCACGTAAAATATTGCAGGAAGTGTCTGAAAGTTTATGTCTGTAACAGAAATTCTAACCATTGTTTCCAAATTGTCTAGATTTGTTGGACGCCCAGGAGATTATGTCTACATTTTTCATTCTCTTCGAATGGAAGAGGTAACTGTACCTTATTTGTTCATGTGTCTAGAAAACAGCTATGAACATTCTGTTGGGGTATACAAATGTCCCTAGTTTTTTTATTTTGTTTTTCCCTTTTTTTAGTGTGCTCCTGGTGGTTGCCTGATGGAATTGTGTATACAACTTAGCATTATAATGTTGGGCAAACAACTGATTCAGAATAATCTTTTTGAAATTGGCATCCCGTAAGTACTAAGAAATAAGAAAATATTAGCTATATTCTCAAAATGCTTGCACATCATCTCTTGATAAATATAAATATATATATACATACATACATACTAACAAAACAAATAATATAATAACAAAACAAATGCACACTATTTTAAACTTTGGTGTATCCTCAGTCTAACATTTTCTTGCACTGCATATATATATATATTATTTGACATCCATGCAGTGCAAGAAAATGTTAGACTGAGGATACACCAAAGTTTAAAATAGTGTGCATTTGTTTTATTACTATATTATTTGTTTTGTTAGTTCAATGCATTTGTTCTTATCTGAAGGACTATTTTTCTCTGCAAATAATTTATTTCTAAAACAATTAAGCCATATTATATTGATTGAGAATATTATAAAGGGGCAGGCAAGGGAATTTTAGTTTTTTGCTTTTTTTATTTTGTTCCATTTTCCTTGAAAGGTGAAAGGTGAATTGTCTTAAATTCAGGATTCTTTTTCTTATCAGTAAATCTTGTAGCCTCCACTTCAAGAGTGTTTTCCCAAAGTATTGTATTATGTGACTTAATAAATAAGAATTATGAGTCTACAGTGGGGCCAAGTTCAACCAACTTGGTAGATAAAGTAGAATAGGACAAAATACTCAAATTAGTATCAAGTACATAGAATAAAAGTTTTCATGGTTATTCTGTGGCCATATTTTTTAACAGGATTGTAGAGACTGATAGAGATTATAATAGACCAGTAATTAAGTCTTCATGTCTTTTTAGGAGACAGTAAAGAGATTTGTTTATTTTTTTTTTCCATTTATTTCTGTCCTGCGAACTAACATAACTTGCTTTAAACAGAATGGAACTTCAGGAAAACCTTTGTTATAGTGCAGATGACATAAAAACAGTGAGGGGGTGCATATTAAAAGTTTTGGGCATTTTCACAGGATTCTTTGGATACCATTTCAGATTCTAGAGAACTCAGAATACTATCATTCAGCTACAAATAATTTGGGAAATTGCTTTATTTCTAAAAGAACAATAAAATATTAAAAATGGAGAACCAAATCTCTAAATGCTTTTACAAAACATATAAGCCATCTAAAGCAATTACTTTTTCCTCATTCTTGTTAGGAAAATGAAAAAATTTATAAGGTACTTGAAGTTGAAACGACAAAGTCCTGTAGATTATGAAGAGCATATGAAGAAAAAACAGCGTTATGAAGTAGACTATAATCTGGAACCTTTTGCAGGACTTACTCCAGAATACATGGAAATGAGTAAGACTTAAACTATTTAAAGTGGGGTTTCCTAGCTGATTACCTGTTCTGCAATGAATCAGAGTTTTATCCATTCAACATTTGATTATCCATTTAAAATGGATGTCCCAAATGTGCTTTTTCAAGAGGCAACTGGACTTTCTGTTTTTTCTTTGAAGATGAAAACTCTTCAGCTCAGAATCTGCATAGACATTCAAAATGGATTTATTGATCCAGCCTGACTGTTATTATGTTTTCCAGTTTTCTAGTTCTTTCTTTTTTTATGCAATTATGATTCAATAACAAAAGATATGTTATCCCCTTAAGAAGTTTCTATTATTTGAAGTTTCATACGTATAATTTCCAGGAGTAACCTTGATCAGAAAGTTCAGCTCTCATATACTTAATCCAATCCCAAATGGATTACAGTAATGCTCCACAAGCAGCCTTTGAAGAGCATTCAGAAGTTTCAAGTGCTGCAAAATGTAGCACCCTGGGCAGTTATTTATGCCACCAGATTAGTGCTTGTTACACTTGTGCTCTGAGAGCTGCATTGGCTGCCAATTTGCTTTTGAATTCAATTCAAAGTGCTGGTTATGACCTTTAAAGCCCTACATGAGTATATCCCAAAGGTGCTTCTTCAAGAGGCAACTGCACTATCTAGTTTTTCTTTAAAGACATTTCACTTCTCATCCAAGAAGCTTGTTCAGCTCTGACTGGATGATGGAAATTGAAGGATTTATACTCCTTGCAGACAGCTGGTCATTTGCAATCTTTTAGAGAGTCATTGAAGCCACCTGGAGGTTTGTCTGTGTTATCAGGGTCATCTGAGTGGTGCAAATGGGTATGGAGCCTTCTTGGAACTATTGAAAGGACTGTGTTGTAGACTGGAGATAGATGATGTCATATTCCTCTCCATCTGTTGAAAGAGGGCTGTTCTTGGATGAGAAGCAAAACTTCTTCTAAGAAAGACCAGAAAGTTCAGTTGACTCTTGAAAAAGCACCTTTGGTACCTGGATGACTGAGAATATCCATAGACATCTACATGGAGATGGTTATTTGAGGGACTGTCTCTTCCCAGTTACATCCACCCATCTCATCAGGCCTGTCATAAGGAATATATTATGGGTACCACTTGCTAAAGAGCTTCATCTGAGCAGAACTAGGAAGAGAGCCATGATACCCAGTCTTTGGGACATCATCTCCCCTGAAGTGAGATTGAGCCCAACCCTATTGGCCTTCTGAAAACTTGGTTTTGTCAAGGGGACTGGGAATTCCATGGGAATATGGAGCCCACAAAACAGTTGTATTGTGTGTAAGATTTTGATTGAATCTCCCATGTTTTCTGTTTATGGCTTTTAATTGTTTTAATGGTTTTGTTGTTTTGATCATTTTTATTTTTGCTATTTTAAATGTATGGGCTGCCCAGAATCATATATATGAGATGGGCAACTTTATGAATTAAACAAAGTAAATAAATATATAAATAAATCAAGTTAATTTATTAAAGCAAAGACAACAAAGAATCTTGTAGCTCATTAAAAGTAAAAAATGTACTAGGCTTCATAGATTTACATCCACTATATGAAATACATTATTTTCTCTTGTGTTAGGAATATAGGTAGATTCATAGTTTAGTGGAAGTTTGGGTGGGAGAATTGTAAAAAGTGAAAGCATCGTGCAGTTAAATAAAAGAAATGTTATCCAGAAATGCTCACACACAATATGTACATTTATATAAAATAGCCAGTAGCAAATAGTATAACATTTCAAACACAGAAAATACATATAATTTGTGTGTAGTATGCATTCATTGATTTGCAGGGAGGTTGTGTTTTGGAAAGCAAATTCTACAAGAGTAAAATTGGTAATTGATAGTAGTTTCTTTTTAAATTTTCAGTAATCCAGTTTGGTTTTGTAACCCTGTTTGTTGCATCCTTCCCATTGGCTCCCTTGTTTGCATTACTAAACAATATCATCGAGATACGTCTGGATGCAAAGAAATTTGTCACTGAGCTTAGGAGGCCAGTTGCAGTGAGAGCTAAAGATATAGGTAAGTTAGTAATTATTTATACAATATCTATAATTTATAAATATTGGTTAGAAAACAGAAAATTGAGTGCCCTGGTTTGTGCAAGATAACCACTGAATACCAGCTAGTGTTCTTTATTTGTGACAATCTGATCTCAACAGCTAGGAAAGCTATGTTATTCTTCTCTTGATTTCTATCCTGTTTTTATTTTTTTACTAAAAGAATGCAAGTAATTATAGATGTTTGAATAATCAGTGAAAATAGCATGAAAAATTGAACAAAAATTGTTTCTCCTTAAGGGTTTCACTTCATGCCAGCAGGCATAGAAAGAAGGGGCCATTTGACATTCTTAGGAAAAGCATTCTAAACTTCCCTGTAACTACCAAAGAATCTGTGTCCCTTGGTTCTATTCTTAGCCCCTTCAATAGGCTAAAGACTTAAATGAAAAGCACAAATAAAGGGTTGTAGCAAATTCATCATTTACCAGCAGAACTGAATCATCCTTCTATGTATCCACTAACCTGTTCAAACAGTAAAAGATTCTCAAAGGCAAAACTGGAATGCAGAAAAGAGATTTGGAGGGGGGGAATGACAAGAAGTTCCATGTTACCCCTTAGAATGGAATGTAGAAATGAGGGAATATACTTTAATCTAGAAATAAATGAACTCACAAACTGAGTAGATATTAAAATAAATATATTTCGCTTTAAACTTTGAACTAAAGAAAGGATGAAAAAAAGTTAATACCATTGCTATTATTTATTTATAATATCTAAATTATTTATTATATATGATGTATTAGTGATATATGCATTAACAGACCAGATCCTAGGAAGCAATTACAGGTAGTCCTCAACTTAAGACCACAGCTGAGCCCAACATTTCTGTTGTTAGGTGAAACATTTGTTAATGGTTTTGAAACAGATGCTGGACATTCATCTGTTAGAGATGCTTTAGAAGTAGAACCTGCACTTAACAGTGGATTGAACTAGATCAATAGTTTTTAGACTTTTTCAGGCTGTAGAAAAAATATCCTGGAATCTCTGATCAAAGGATAAAATTATAAGAATTGAACAATGGCTGCATTTACTTTTGCCTCTGCTCTCTCTCAGAGCCCCAACCTTAGGGGTTCACTGGGACAGAGTTTGAAAACCCCTGGCCTAGATGACCTTGATAGTCCTTTCCAAATCGGTGAGTCTATTATCAGTGTTTGCGACAATACTTTTGAATAGCTTGCTTGTCTTTCCCCAGGAATATGGTATAATATCCTCAGAGGGGTAGGAAAATTGGCTGTGATCATAAATGTAAGTATTTTCCCCCCTGTAAATAGTATATGAAGACAAAATTTTCATTTCTATTCAACTATTTTAAAGGTTTACTCTAGAACGGCTAAAGTAGGAAAGTGTGAATATGCCTAGAAAAGCAGCCATAAAGATGGGCTGACCCTTGGGCTAACCTCAGCTCCTCCAACTTTTATTTTTTTTCCACACATATGCTCCAGAATGCTTCTCTTTTGTCAAGAGGCTCATCTTTTCTATCAATTACCTCCTTTTCCTTTATCCCTTGTCTTCATTTCCTATTCCTGTATGGTCTAGAGCAGCTCCGTGGCAGTGTGGCCTACAGATCCTTCACTGACTGTCCATTGTGTTTCCAGACTGTAGCTTTCTCACTTCTTAATGCCAACATTAATTCTTCTCTTGTTTTGCTCCTCAGCTTGTTAAGCATGGCATTCTTTGTCCTTTTTCTATTAGGTCAAAAGGGAAAGTTGGAATTGGTTTTTCTGTAGGTGTTGACGTCATAAAGACGTTTCCTAAAACAAAAGTGAGCATCTAGCAGGCATCTAATCCAGTGGTGGGTTGGCAATTTTGTTACTACCGGTTTGGGCACGCTCGTGTGCGCTTGTAATGCGTCTGCGCATGCGTAGAAGCAGGAGGGCACAGCCTGCCGCTGCCGCTACTATCGGTTCACCTGATCTGGGCCGAACTGGCAGCAACCCACCTCTGATCTAATCTGTAGCTCTGAGATCACCCCACGGAAAATGACAGAAAAGCCAAATGGCCAATTTTTGGCAGCACAATTTTCAGCTAAAAAAAGGAGAAAATGAAATGATATCAGGTCCCCAATAAAGACTTCCAAATTGCCTTAAGCATCACTGGGAAAACCTGCAGCCAGGCAGGCTAGCCCACAGGTTAAAAAAAAGTTGTGTACGCTAAAGCCAAAGAAAATTATGCAATTCTATGGATCCATATGGAAAAGATCCACTGTAATTCTAAATATTAAACTTTCTACTCTCTTCTGAGATGGTATATGCCCTAAGAACAACAGCTAAACATTTCATGTAAGATTTACATTAATTGTGAAAGATAAAAAGTATTAAATTTCTGGATACAAATAAAACTCTTTGTCAAGTTTTTGTGCATTTGATAAAACCTTTAAATGGAGCATTTGCACAAAAAGCACCCAATTTCAGAACAATGAACGCAAAAGTGATTCAAAATTCCCCCCAGCATGCAGCATAATGAAAACATCAGTGTCCCACACAGTATTTGTTTATTGATAGTGTGTGTGGGGGGGGGTATGTGTGTAGCAAAAATATTGTGAATAGCAATGTTGGAAATTTGGGGCTGTTTTCTGAAAGAATTTTGCAATTAAAAGGATGTCAGTGTTGAAATGCCAATAACCGTTTTTCCACCTGATGTTAGCTTTCCCAGTCAATTTCAGTTACTTAATTTGCTGCACTTTTAGAGTTTGAATCTCAAACCACCATGGTGCAAAGAAAACCATTAGCCTGTTGATCCAATGATATGGTTTGAACCAGCCTGATTCATGGCAGTCCCTGCTGGGGGAGGAGACAATTGAGTCTGCTTATGTAATGAAGTGTGGCCTGAATATCTGCGCTCATTCTTTACTTTTGTGGCTTAGGCATTTGTGATCTCATTCACATCTGACTTCATTCCACGCCTCGTGTACCTGTATATGTACAGTGAGAGTGGCACCATGCATGGCTTCGTGAACCATACACTATCCTATTTTAATGTCAGCGATTTTCAAAGAGGAACTGCTCCAAAAGATGATATGGAGCTTGGCTATCAAGTGCAAATATGCAGGTATATAATGACATTTCTTTGAAACAGCTTTCCCTAGACAGTGCCTAGGATATTTAATTGTCATGCATCTCATCAAGTCTCTTTTAATTTTCAGTGTGTTTATTCTAGGCTGTATGTATTGAAAAATGCCATCTTTCTGTAGATAAGGCTGCCTTCCCCCCTTTGCTTCTATGTCACACCATTCCCCCCCTCCAATTACCACGTAAAGTCAGAGGCACAAAAATTCAGCTAGTAGAACCTCATTTTTGAAAAGAGAAAGTATTTTCTGTGACAGTTTTATGAGCTTCTGTCTATACCAGGGATCTCCAAACTTGACGACTTTAAGACTTGAGAACTTTTGTTTTAGATTGTTATTAAATGTTTATTTGTTAACATATAATTAACTATGATAACAATAATGAAATGATAACCTTAACTAGTATAAGTAACTTGGTTATAAATTGTAAATTGGGACTTGGCGAAAAGACCTATAAATTTTATTAAGAAATTTTTGTTTAGATCTTGTTATAAAGGTATAATTCCTTTAGGTCTGAAGAGAAGAGATGTCATATAAATAGTAAACACTTTTTCGTTGACCACAATAACAAGAAAATGCAAGTGGATACTTTGGGTGATTAATAAGTAGGAATGTTAGTATTTTGTAGATTGTTTTAGATTGTTATTAAATGTACATTCGTTAACATATAATTAACTATGATAATAATAATGAAATGATAACCTTTAATTAATTAAAATAACTTGGATATAAATTGTAAACTGGGACTTAGGGAAAAGATCTATAAATTTTATTAATAAATTCTTGTTTAGATCTTGCTATAAAGTTATAATCTCTTTGATATAAATAGTAAATAATTTTTAGTTAACTACAATAATAACAAGGAAATGTTAATGGATAATGTTTAATGATATATATGTGTTGTATTAGTAAAAGCAAATTGGATATAAGCTTTAAATTGTGAGTTGGGGGGGAAAAGGTGGGCGAAATGCTTAAATATCTTATTAGCTTATTTTGTTTCAGAATATGTTATAAAGGTGTAATGTCATTGGAGGTTTATTGAAATTGCGAATGAATGCCAGTAGGTGGTTGTGTCTTTAAATACAAATGATTTCAGATAAAAGCACTTTTAAATAATTGTAATTAAATGAGAATTGTGGTACAGTGATAGTAAAATACATTTAAAAAATTTGATTTAAAATGTACAATTCAATTTGAATGAAGTATATGTAATGATTGTGGAAGAAACGCATGAAATGTATTTGTAGCCAATCGACACGCTTTCTACAAGATGTAACGAAGGATGATTCCTTTTTTGTGTTTTTGTTTAATTAAAATAATAAAACTTTTTTTAAAAAAAAAAGACTTGGAAAAACATCAACTCCCAGAATTCCTCAGCCAGTATGATTGGCTGTGGAATTCTGGAAGTTGAAATCCACAAGTCTTAAAAGTTGCTAAGTTTGGAGCCCCCTGGTCTAGAACCACAAAAGTACTTCTCTGATCCATTATGATTAGTTTGGATCTACTCTCTGCCAACATATGTCTCTCTCACACACATGCATACATACACACAATAAAATAAAGCTATCCTAAATCACCTCATCAATGAATCAAGCATATTAGCAGATATGTAGCTTTAAAAACCCAGTAGCCATATGCTCCTTAATCTAATATTCTTTTGACACAGAAATCCACAATACTACAATGTAATTTTTTAAAGGGAAAGTTGTCACTGCTCTTTATTCCCCTCTGCCTCTAATTTCCATTATGGTTATACTAATTCCTCAAAAACTGTTTCATACATATGCAAATAGTACCAGAGACAATTTCCATTAACTAAGAAAATATATAGCTGCTGTAATGATTCATGTGCATATTGAGAAGGACCCTGTTCAAAAAACATATCCAGCACTATTAGGTCATCTGAATCTTTCAAATATTATAAATGTCATATTCCACTATTCAAAAAGTGCCTAAATGCAATGCTTTATATTCCAGATCTTTGTAAACCCTAATTTGTCTTCATCATTGAATTGCGGCTGGACCTCTAAATAAACCAGAGATAAAATCTCACTAATTCATTAATTACTACCACATAAGCTTGCTCAATTTCATATATGTTAGAATAAATCTCTGAATTGTTCTAATATATTTCCTCCATATTTTGTATGACTCTAATTTTGATAGCTACAAAATTGCTTTCTTGATTCTCAGAATTTATGCACTTTGCATCCCAAATTCCAGTGTATCTATTTTTCACATATCTTCCCTATTTTTTTAAATTAAATGATACTACTTAGAGTTTGTATTAAGACACTTTTTCTGCTTCATTCTCCTTCCCCCTTACTTAGCCAGTTGGACTTGGGAGGGGAATTGATAGCCTTGTAGGATGCCTCTGAACTGCAACCCCCAGTATCTGTCATTGGCCATTCTACTAAGACTGCTGGGAGGTGAAAGAGCATATGTTTGCTGTCCTACCCTAATCAGGTTGCCGTAGGCTTGTTTCACTGCACTATAAAGCCTTACATATAATATTCATGGCATTCCATTCAAGTATTAATAAATGGCTGCATACTTGTCTGCGGTATAGCAAACCAATCCTTTCTCTGAAGAAGATTTTCAGTCAGTGTTTCCTTTTCTAAACTCTGAGAATAGCTTGTTTTTTTAATATAATTTCACATTTTTCTCAAATATGTTATGCAAAACAAACAAACAAATCTCTTCAACAAAGTACATGGAAACACAGCAATTCACTAACATGTTATTCTGGTAAAGCAAAAGAAATGAGCATAACAATATTTTCAATATCAGCAGTAAACTCAATGTAGCGACTGACACACTGACTTTAGAGATGATAGATGATAATGTAGGTAGGTAGGTAGGTAGGTAGGTAGGTAGGTAGATAGATAGATAGATAGATAGATAGATAGATAGATAGATAGATAGATAGATAGATAGATAGATAGATAGATGATAGATAGATAGATAGATAGATAGATAGATAGATAGATAGATAGATAGATAGATAGATAGAATTTGACATGAAGTAATAAATTTTTCTCAGAACTTTCTGATTCTCAATTCTAATCTTTTTTTCAGATACAAAGATTATAGAGAACCTCCATGGTCTGAAAATAAATATGACGTTGCAAAAGATTTTTGGGCTGTGCTTGCAGCAAGATTAGCATTTGTAATAGTGTTTCAGGTAAAGTACAATCAAATTTTATCTCCCCCCCCCCAGAAATTAAATCATAATAAAATGAATACATTGTGTTTCAGGACAATATGATATCTAACATTATTTGAAAAAGACCATGTCCATTTCATATTTATCTAGTAGGTATCAACAACTTTTTCAAATTCCCTATTCTTACACAAAAAGCATTTACAGTAAAATAAAAATTATATTGTAAATTTTATGAAAATACTGCACTTCAAGATTTGCACTGTGGCAGAAATTGTTGCATTGCACACAGAGACTCTCAAATGAGTATACCAGAATACCAGCAGTTCAGTGAAGACTGCCCATATGAGGATTCAGCTGTTCCCATTGGTTGTTTCTTTTAACAGTAGGTAAGAATGATCTTGAATGATGAAGGGAAGAGATGCTCCCTAGGGAATAAAAAAGTGGGAGAGCCTGCCCCTGAATAATGGGCAGAGAAAGAAATATAGAAGGAATCCACCCTGACCTTTTAGGTGGTAAAAAGAGATGGTAGAGTAGCATTGTGGTGCTTCCTCTCTAGTCTACTTGGGAGGCTAACAGCTCTGAAAATAAAATAAAAGGTGCCATTGGTGCTCAACCTCTGTTTTTTATTGTTGTCACAAGGGTCACCTAAATTAAATAGTTTTTCCTCTTGCCTGGACCAACAGAAGGATTACATTTGTACTCAGCATCATTGGTTTGTGGCTGGGTAACAAGGTGGAGCCAGCACTAGCGCTGTTGAGAGCACCATGGATAATAACAAAGGCAATCTGAGGATGCTCACTATGGCATCATTTACTGTTCAACACAGGCCATCTTTCTTCCATCAATATAGTTGTTGTGGCCCACCAGCTGGCAGTGGAGCTGCCGGCAGACTTGGATGATGAGGAGGTTGGGAAGGAACTTGGGCCAATTCTGGAGTCTGGGAAAGGCTCTGATGGATGCTCTGTGTCGGACACAGAGATAGAGCCAGGGCCGTCTGACATTTTCCAGCAACCAGAGTGGAAGCTGCCTTTGGAAGCTGATATGAGTGAGGAGGAGGAACAGCTAGGGCCTGTTCCAGATGCACGTACACACAGAGCTGGGGAACAAGAGAGAACAAGATGTCGACTCGGGAAGCAAAACACACTTGGACGCTGAATAGCCGCTCTCTGACTGGGGAATAAATAGAAGGAAAGGGGAGTAGTTGTCGTAGGAGACAAAAGTTTGTATTTCTGAAGATTTTGCTCATTGTGTTTCATGCCACAAAGATTGCTTGCCAGAACTTAATTTGCAGCCTTTTGGCTGAGAGCTCACAACTTGCAATTATCACAAGGAACTGATAAGGTCTGTTGCTGCAGTTAACTCCTTGCAGGACTCTTGCGTGGACTTTTCAGTGGGTGAATACCATTAATTCACAAGAGGTAAATAAAGAGGGGGTTTTCGTGACAAGGAGTCTGTTTCTTGCTTCTGCTAAGGCTGGAACAATAGTATCTGTTGGATGACTACCACAACCAAGATTTCTCACCTCCTGACACATTCTTGGGAATCACAAATATATGTGAATTCTTAAAAAGATATTGATATTACTTCTTTAAAAAAATTAGGTTATAATTTTGACTTGGTTAACCTTTCCTCTTTTGCTTTTATTTTTCAGAATTTGGTTATGTTTATGAGTGACTTTGTTGACTGGATTATTCCAGACATTCCCAAGGACATTAGTCAGCAGATTCACAAGGAGAAAGTTCTCATGGTAGAAGTCTTCATGAAAGAAGAGCAAGGAAAGCTGCAGCTGCTAGAAAATTGGAGGGACAAGGATCAAAGGAGAGGTGAAAACTGTAACAGTCACAGTCCCAGGTCATCAACAAGCCATAGAGGGAGTGTGTCTTCCTGTCACTCATGCCATGTTGAGGTATAGAAGAAGACAGTGTTTTATGCTGGGGCATTCCATTCATAAAGCAGCCAATATTTACATGGTAGAACTTCATACTTTAACAACCTGGTGCATGTTTAAGCATATGCGACTGTTTTGCTTATATCTATGTGAGAAATAATGTTCTTATGAACAGGGAGGACCATATTCTATTTCTGACAAGTTTTCTTTTTTTTTTCTTTCCTTTTTTGCACAAAAATAATGCAGGGATTTTTTTATATCTATAAATAGATAGGTAACTTGCATAGTTAGCTTAGAGCTATCACTGTTTTATTTTTTAAAAGGAGATAGGATTCTGTAGACTCTTCTCTGAGAATTTTATATTAGCGTATTTATTAAACTAGGATAAAATGTATGAACCAAACTACAAATATTGGAATAATAGGAAGTCACCCATTCCTGATAAGCTACATCTGGGGTCTTGCAATATGCAAATCATAAAAATAATAATACTAAATATTATACTGTGGAGTGCTTTTTGCAAGGCTGTGGCAACAAACCTCTGACTGGAATCTGCTGACTTTTTCACAAGCAGAAATCCTGTTGAGTTTCCTTGATGATATGTTGAATACCTGTATTTTCTCCTTAGTGAATGCAGGAGCAAGAGTATTTTGTTTTCCATTTGAGATTCTTGCCTCAATCCATCACTTCCATCCTCATTTCATTTACTCTAGTGAATAGAATAGTCAGACTCGAATCACTGTAATCTTAGTCTCAACACTAATGAGAGCAAATCACTTTACTGTCTTTCATATCTTCTATGAAAGATGAACAATTTGTGGAAGGGCATTTACTTTAGTAATTCAAAGTGTCTAATGCACATTCCAGAGTGGGATTCCAGAGAACAAAAAGAATATCAGCATCAGCACAATTTCTCCAAACACTAAAGGACCTTTGAAGAAAAAGTGTCCTGAGTGAAGAGCACACACACACACACACACACACACACACACACACACACACACACAAACACACACGCAGACAAATACTAGCAAATTGCACTGCCCACCACAAACTTGGAATCTTTGTCGCTAAAGGATCACATTAACTATGTGTATTCTCAATTATGGTTCTATGTCACCTCTGCTCAGTAAAGCCAACATGCTATATTGAAAGACATTACAACTTTCTAAAATAATTAATGTGATCCTGTCATTTAACTGGCCAAAGGGCTATTGTAGCTCATAATCTCTTATATAGTAAATAATTTGGCTCAGCAGCTCATTTCTAAATATTATTCTTTTCCATATTTATAACTTATCTGCCTTGTGCAAATCTGATTCATTTGTCTTGCTCTCTTTCACATTGAAATGGTCAGAGTTCATTTGAGCACCATTCCAGTGAAATGTGGGCCTTTCTTTCTTTCTTAGTAGGTATCATATTATAGAGGTTATAAGATATGAGTATCATGGAGCCAGTAGAGTACAAACATGTGGAATTTTGTCCTCTTATAATATTAGAGTCATTTTATGAAAATTGATCAGAAGCAAATCAGAACAGAAAAAAGGAAATATGGTGCCACACAATTCACGATTACCAAATTAAGAGATTACATCATCTACTGAGAATAGATTAATAAATGAAAAGTAAAATAGTTGGTGCAATTGTTCAGAGGCAGTACAGAAAATTAATGTAGCAAATACACAACAATGTAAAGTTATTACTTTTATGCATTGCTAGTAAATTGCATGGAAATACTTCAAAGGTGCTAGGTGTGATCCACTAATGATAATGTTAAATTATGGTAACAGTCAGATAAGTTGCATTTTATTTTTGTTTCTTTTGAGATTATATACTTTTTAAAAAAATATTCAGATAAGATTTAAAATGAGGAAGTGAAAAGGGTTAGCAGAATTAAGAAGTTCGCTTCAAAGGAAGGTTCCCCTGTGCCCATCACTAGTTCCTGAACATCCAAAAATGACAATGAAAAGGTAAATACAATGGACTTCCAATGAAGCCTAGCTTTATTTTGCTTCTTCAAAGTGCTAAATGTTTTAATTCGCACTAATTAAAATTGCTTTGGAATGGAGAAGCAATTTATAATCTTTGCAATCTTAAAAAGCAGTCGAACAATTCAAGGAGATGAAGGTAGAAATGAATGTTACAAAAAACTAGCAAACCAAAGTGGTGAATAGAGAAAAATACATTACAGATTTTGATATAACAAAAGTTTTTCCTGGAAAGTCATGGAACCTATGAACAGCAATCCAATTACTGTATGTCAGTGAATCCTAAGATTTGCCACAACAGCATGTTGTAATGCAGTTTTGAGCATATCAAAGTCCAGCCAAAACAGGAATAAATCCTGGTAAAGATAGTCCTTCAAGACAATTTTCACTTTTAAAAGGTGTCTTTATATGTGCAAACCAAGGTAGAACAGTCACCTGTTGATATGGATGGCAAATATGAACCAATCTATACATGGCATGGCTCTCATCAGGTCTGACGGTCATGTTTGTATGTTTCGTAGTTTGTCCTTGTCTCTTTAAAATTGTTCCAACTGGGAACTTGTATGACCTTCATTATGTACAAATATATATGCTTTTTGTATTCAGAATTTTTCAGATATGTTATATTGTTGAAAAGGTTGATGAGATGCAGGGACAGATATATAAAGATGTTCAGCCTTCATTGTCTTCCTGAGAAAAATCAGCATGCAGTATTTGCTTCTTCATTCAGGCTGAAAGTCCAGCAGTATCTATTAGACTCTTGACAGGAAGCATCTGATTTGAGAAATGAAGGAAAAGGGAAAATCAATTAATTATCACTACGCAAACTTCACATACTCTGGTTCTGCCAAACTTTTGGAAACAAATAACACAGTTGACAGGGTCTAGGCAGCCAAGGAACATGACAACCTTCCTTCCAAGGTAATTCAAGAGGCAGATCTGGATTATAAACCCAAAACCTGGAAGACCATTCAGTTACAGCTAGTATATCAATCCCTTTGTTTAGGATAAAAAACAGAGTATCCTTGGAGTCACACTCAATGTCAAGTAATGGCTTTGCTGCTGCTTTCTTGTAGCAGTACTGAAGTGGATTGCCATTACCATTTGCTAGGATGATTTTTGGATTTGGGCTCTTTTAACATTCAAGTCTAGGTTGTAGCCCTAGTATTTGCAGATGCTCTCTTGTCAAAGTCCAGATACCTTGGGCGGGTAATTAACTGCTGAAAACAGTTAATTAAAGAGAAGGTTTCACACACAATGAAGGTGTGTGAAATCAAAATAAGAATTATAGATACCAGTGCAGTGTGTGTGTGTTCCTTGACAATCCATCTGTTCAGTCTTACCTATTTACTTTCCCAAAAATAAAACCTATTCAAGAGTCTCCCACTTTAGCCATGCAGATTTCATGAATGCATGATTTTAATTAACAGTTTGCCGTAATATAAGGACATCATAAAATATAACCAATTAGTTGTGTAGTATAGATGACTAATCTAGTTTGGGAGTACAGGTAGTCTTTGACTTATGACCACAATTGAACTCAAAAATTATGTTGCTAAGCGAGATATTTGCTAAGTGAGTTTTGTTCCATTTTACAACTTTTCATGACACAGTTAAGTGAATCATTGTGGTTGTTAAGTTAGTCGCACCGTTGTTAAGTGTGAAAAACGGTCATAAGTCACTGTTTTCTTTGAATTTTGAATAATCACCAAATGAACTGTTGTAAGTCGAGGAGTATCTGTATATTGCAAGTAAGCCTACTTTGTGGTTTATTCAAAAAGCAAATGCCCAAGACTGTTATATTTCAATTTTAAAAATTTGTTGCAAATTTATTTAAAGCAAAATCTCCATTTTATACTATTTATTAATTTTAATATAAATTATGAATGAATTCAGTTCTTTTTAAATATAATTTATCCAAGATGCTCTGTGTAAGTAAAAATGTATTATGTTAATGAAATTTTGTCCAAACATAATACTCTTGCCAAAGATTATTCTGAATAAAGGGCTTATCTTTTGTTTATAACTGCTTCTTGTAAACTGAACTGCAGGAATGTCACTTATTTTAAAATCATATTAGTCTTTTATTATAAATGTAATCAGCCTTATCTACCTTTCTTAACATAGAATCCATGAAAGAAAATATTTGACATAATCCAATAAATGTGTTTTAGCTGTTCTAAGAGCCTCATACAAAGTAAAACAATTTGTTTATATACTGACCTGTATGCATTAATTTGGATTTAAATATGCAAGCATTCAGAGTGAATTTCAAATGCCAAAGATACTGGATATTGTGGATGAAAGTTCACACTTCTTTTTGTTACTTGATGCAGATAGAGGTTTGTTTCCTCTTGCAATAGTCAAAAATGTTTTGTGTTAGATGTGATGCCATACACCAGGATTTAAAGCTTAATCTGTTCCAGGATTCAGTAAATTTATATATTTTCTAATGTAAATAAACATTTGTGCATACAGATATAGATACACAAATTATAGTTTCTTCCCTGAATTCTGAGTTCCTGTTCAATCTCCCCCATTACCAAACATACCCACAGACTCACTAATCACCAACTCAGGATAAGTTTATTTTCAACAAAAGCCAAATTTGCAAAATACCAATTTTATAATTCTTGGTTTAATTATGAATTCCGTTACCCAACTTTTTTGAAGCAATTAAAAGGTACTACTGAGAATTATTTATTACAATAATAACACACAGACTCCGCGCGCCAAATTTGAGCAGAACAGACTATTGCATAATAGTAGCACTTAGAATTTAGAAGGGGTTCTTGGGAGCCTGCAAATCAATTCTCCGCAAAATCCACTGCTCCAATAAATTTTGAATTGCATTGCAATGGTAGAGGACAATTGCACAAACCAGGAAAAGTCATAGCTGCTTTAAGAAGTTACAGATGTGAGTACATAAGCCTTCACACTTTTTTCTCCTTCATATCTGAAGCACTGTTGCAGCTCTACCAATGTATTTTTTTGAAGAGGAAAGATGAAAAACAGAACTCACTCCTGATTAGGAATTTTGTTGCCAATTCTGTTTGTAAATACAGCTTTATGCAACATTAGAGCAGCTGAGAACATTCAGTATTAAGGCAGGAGCTGGTTTCATTTCTCTTCATTAGCCAAAACAAAATAAAAAAACATTTGAGGAGAGCAAGTTAGAATTGTAAACAGATTGTGGATGTAAATGGGCATGACTATAAGGGAATCAAGAAAATAGTAAGTTAGGATGTAATTACTTCTTTTCACAACTACCAGTTAATCCTTCTCTGATTTTTCTATTACTATTAGTCTTCCTAGCTAATATATATTCAGGTATAATTTATACTGAGCTATTATATCTCAATTAGTTTCAGTAGAAATTAGGAAGAATGTATTGTACAAAAAAAAAAAACATTAGGTTCATTTCATAGTTATGAACATGAAGTTGACATGGATAGCCTGAATTAGTCAGAGGGACGATCTGAAACTAAAAGAAACGTAAAACATTATCTTAAAATGTTGGCATAATACTGACATTCCGATTAAAATAAGAACTATATACTTAGAAATGTTATTTTTTTTAGATCATTAAAAATAATAACTGCTTATGACTCTTTTATAGTTTCTTTTGTACTGCATTTTTTGAAAAAGGGTTTTGTATATAATGTTGTATCTAGAAAATTAAATAATGTTCCTTTTCATGGACTCTTTTTTTAAAAAGAAAAGTAAATGCATACTAAAGCTCTCTAGTTTTTTGTTGAATATTTATTTCTATAACTAAGTTATTTAAACTTTGTCACAAAATGCCATTCTGCATTCATTTGAAAAGGAGAAGAGAACGGTGTGGAAGTTATGTAATATGTCAATTGAAAAGGTTTTATGTTTCAGTATTTCAATAAATGTTGAAAACATTGTTACTTCTTAGAAAGTCGGGAGAGTAAATCTCTGGTCCTAGTGACTGACTCAAATTCAATTTGGCATCATTATCCTGGGACACATATACACTATATTGCCAAAAGTATTCACTCATCTGCCTTTACTCGCATATAAACTTACTGTAAGTGACATCCCATTCCTAATCCATAGGGTTCAATATGACATCGGTCCACCCTTTGCAGCTATAACAGCTTCAACTCCTCTGGGAAGGCTGTCCACAAAGTTTAGGAGTGTGTTTATGGGAATTTTTCACCATTCTTCCAGAAGCGCATTTGTGAGGTCACACACTAATGTTGGACGAGAAGGCCTGACTCTCAGTCTAATTCATCCCAAAGGTGTTCTATCGGGTTGAGGTCAGGACTCTGTGCAGGCCAGTCAAGTTCATCCACACCAGACTCTGTCATCCATGTCTTTATGGACCTTGCTTTGTGCACTGGTGCACAGTCATGTTGGAAGAGGAAGGGGCCAGCTCTAAACTGTTCCCACAAAGTTGGGACCATGGAATTGTCCAAAATATCTTGGTATGCTGCAGATTCAGAGTTCCTTTCACTGGAACTAAGGGGCCAAGTCCAGCTCCTGAAAAACCCATCCCACACCATAATCCCCTCTCAACCAAACTTTACACTTGGCACAATTCAGTCAGGCAAGTACCGTTCTCCTGGCAACCACCAAACCCAGACTCGTCTATCAGATTGCCAGATGGAGAAGCTCGATTTGTCACTCCAGAGAACGCGTCTCCACTGCTCTAGAGTCCAGTGGTGGCATGCTTTACATCCGACGCTTTGCATTGCACTTGGTGATGTATGGCTTGAATGCAGCTGCTCAGCCATGGAAACCCATTCCATGAAGCTCTCTGCGCACTGTTCTGGAGCTAATTGGAAGGCCACATGACGTTTGGAGGTCTGCAGAAAGTTGGCAACCTATTCGCTCTATGCACCTTAGCATCCGCTGACCCCGCTCCGTCAGTTTACGTGGCCTACCACTTCGTGGCTGAGTTGCTGTCGTTCCCAAACACTTCCACGTTCTTATAATACAGCTGACAGTTGATTGTGGAATATTTAGGAGCGAGGAAATTTCACGGCTGGATTGGTTGCACAGGTGGCATCCTATCACAGTTCCATCCTGGAATTCACTGAGCTCCTGAGAGCGACCCATTCTTTCACAAATGTTGTAAAAACAGTCTGCATACCTAGGTACTTGATTTTATAACCCTGTGGCCATGGAAGTGATTGGAACACCTGATTCTGATTATTTGGATGGGTGAGCGAATACTTTTGGCAATATAGTTATTTGCCTTCATTCACTGTTACTTCTTTTCATCTGGAAGATCATCTTCCAAAATTGAGGTTTGGGGTGCTTCCAGATAAGACTTTCCTTGTCTGATCTTTGCCCAGAATCATATGGTTGGTCCAGGCAATATTTTTCATATATAATTATGGTAGTTCATAGTTCTTCACTTCTTCCATCTAATTTCTTTTCATAAAAACAATTCAGATTGGAAATAGTAAAAATCATTAATGGTGGGGGACATTTGTTAGGGGGAAAGCAAAAACATTATGTAATCAGTAAACATAACAGAGTTTTATGCAACAGAAATATGTTAGGTGCCAAGTCTCATAATTATTATTATCAAATTTATTTGTCACCTATCTCACCATGGACTACCACCATAAAAAACCAAAGAAATAAAGAGGAAATTTAAACAAGTGAAAGTAAAATAACAGAACAAGGAAACAAGGAAAAAGAAAACAGAAAATACATCGATATGACTGATAAAAAATGGGGGTGGGGAACAGAGAGAGGAATCTGCTGTCAATATAGCAGCCACTTCCAAAGTTGAATTTCTCCATTGGATCCCCCAAGTCAATTTGCAGAGCCAAGTCTTTAAACTCTTACAGAAAGATAGGAGGTTGGGGGCAGATCTTACCCTGGAGGGCAGGATGTTCTAAAGGGTGGGTGCTGCAACAGAGAAGGCAAGTAATTCCCCCACCTGGCAATATAGAATTGGGCAATACATCTGGAGAGTCACATGCTGATAAATGTAACTAACTGTACCAGCACCTTGCTTAAAGTGCTATTGCTATGATCATGATGGTTATAACAATAGCTGCATGAATATGGCAATATATACAATAGAGTTCCTAGTGCTTTCTTACAATACAAGCATCAAACACACACTTAACAAAAAGGCAGCATTCAGGCTCTTTCACATGGTGCCATGATTTCAGAGACAGATGAATTCAACCAGTATGTCATCTTTTGGGTTCATACCCATTCAGACTTTACTGCTGTGTTTAGTCTTATTTTATAATTTTGCAAAATGGATGGAAGCTAATTCTGTTCCATATAACACTCTTAAGTGAATGCAATACATACAGAGTTTGCCTATTGTGTATCATCGTCTCCTTGATCACCAGTTGCTTTGATTTAGTTTTTAACCTGTTTTTATATATGATCCTTCTACTTTAATGAATTCCTCCAGAGAGCCTGCAGCTCCTAACCTCATGATGTTCCAAAAGTATTTGAAAACCTAGCTTTACTCCCAGCCCTGGGTATAAGGTGGATTTTGAATCCATCAGTTTTTCCTTGGCATGTTTTGTTTGTTGCTTTCAGACATTCATGATCTTTTCCTCTTGTTTTATTGCTCTTACTTTTTAAAGTGTAAGCTGCCCAACAGCAACAGCAGAAAAATAAACTGAAATCAACTCCAATTAATACACAGTGGTCCCAAAAGAAGACCATACTGTCAAGCTGCCATCTGCTATGACATAGACAAGAATCTTATTATCTCTATTAGTGTATCAAGTGTAGCAAATACTCTACTCCATGCAGAGAGATACTGGAGCCAGTTAGCATTGCAAGTAGCTCCTCACCTACTTAGAAAAATAAGGGATCAAACCTACAGCTTTCTGTGTTTCCCCCAAAATAAGACCCAACTAGAAATAAGCCCTAGCATGATTTTTCAGGATGGCCTTAATATAAGCCTTACCCCCCCCTCCAAAAATGAGCCCCAGTTAAGAAAATCAATTAAGACAGACACATTTTAGTACTGTATTTCCCCCAAAATAAGTCCTAACTGGAAAATAAGCCCTAATGCATCTTTTGGAGCAAAAATAATATAAGACCTGCTCTCATTTTCAGGGAAATGTGGTACCTTCAGAGCATATGAGCTACTTTGCTCTGTAGCTGTTCTAGAAAGGATTAGAAAAACATAGAAAATTGTCTTATATAAAATTCTGCCACTGAGTAGCCAAACCTCTTGCAAAAACCTTCTTGCAAAAGCAGACAAACTGGTTTGAACTGAGATTAGAACTGAATTTATTAAATGGGAAATATGAGGGTTATTGGTTTTTGATGAAGCAATTTTTGAACAGGATTGAAAATAGAATATGGATGAAATAAACCTTGCTGGAACATTTGATTTAACATCTATTTGCTGCTGCTTGTTTATATGTACGCACACAAACATGAGATATAACAATTCAAATCTCAGATCTGGAAAAATATAACAATAGATATGCATAAAAAAGAAATATTTACATATACAGCACAAGTACATGGACTACATATAGTACAATAAAATGATTTTGCAAAATTTGAGTCGCTTCCAATTTTATACTGTAATTTCATGTCACTTGCTTAGCATGGATTACAAAGGGGACTGTATCTCCTTAGCACTTGGCCACCTGTACGGAAGGGGTAGAACCTCCAGGCAGTCTGCACAACTATGTCTAGATTTGTTCAAATCAAAATAAACAATTTATAGCTGATCATGCAATAATAATGTATTGCATGCCTGGGATAAATAAGGAAAATAAATATGTACAGCATTCCCCCCCCCTTGCTATTGTATTAAAGGTTTATTTGATGAAGAGAAAAGCATAAAGACATTTGCTCAGTGAAAAGAAAATTAATTAGATTGCAAAATTTATTATTAATAAAAAAAGATAAAATATTTGCGGGTCCTACTTGATTTAATCTATGTGACTAGTTTCAATATTTTCAAATAAGTACAGAATTAAAATAATTCGAGAAATAAGGGGGGGAAACTTAACAGATGTGACTGAGTTTTAAATCATACTATGTAACTCAAGCATCTTCTGGGTCTTATTTAGAAATTGCTGAAGAAGTATGATCCAGAAACTGGACAAGTCAAAGATCATATGATTATTGGATGCAGAATTTAGATGCAGTAATAGTCATGCAACAACGGGAATTTCAGTAGAATATTAAATTCATACTGAATATTATATTAAAATTGATATCAGTTGTATGATTCCATACACCTAAAACATAACAGTTTTAGCAATAACATGGTTGCACTTATCCACAGCAAGAAAAATTGCATAACTAGGAAAATACTGTTGCTACACTAACTTCATGTCTGATCCTGGATTGGGGTGCTGGCTGAAATGGATGGAATTTGAAGCCCAAAACATCTGGATGAAGAGCATCAGGTTGCCTACTCTGAACTAACCTATCTCTTTTTATGGCTGAGCAGATGATGTGCTCTTCAAAATAAATACACGTTAATGAAAATAAAATAAAATTAGCTACACTGTTAGCTAAATGTTACTTGCCATGAGGTAAGTGTAGGATATGCAAACTAAAGCTTAAGCAATGAAAGTTACTCCTTTGGCTTATCCAATGTTGTAACTTTCACCTAGTAATAATGCATTCTCATGCCAATGCTTCAGTTATGTGTATAGTCAAACTGCACTGTGGTAATATTAGTAGGTGACCATGTATATTTTGAGAATTTGGCAAGTGGCAATACATGCTTGGCATGCATTTTGTATACAGAGAAGGCTTATGTTTGAGCTTCCATATGAAAGTTGGGACTGCTAAAACAGAGAGTAATAATTTAAAAAAAGTAGGGAGACTGGGACAGAAGTATAGCTTTAATTGTAATGCATTATCCTGGATAAGTATGAGTAATCATACAGTCATATCCTGTACAATGTTTTGACAGAACTGAAGATAACATACTCTCTGGGAATGGCCAGGACTACTCCCTTGTACACAGAATGTTAACAAATCTAAATTGTTTGCACTTCCTGAGATGGGGAGATGACTCATGACAGAGAAAATGTACCAAGTTAGAATTTGAACACATGCAGAGAACCAACCCTGTATTCAGAATTAGGGGTTTTTCCAGACTTCTAGTTCAGTAGTAACTGTGATTCCTTTACATATACAGCTGTTGATTCACATACCTGAGGAAATACGGATGACTGTAGCTTCCTCCTGTTTTGTTTTGCACAAAGGGAGGAATAAAGCAGCAGCCAGTACACAAATCTCAGCACACCTCAATTTGTTACTGAAGATTTTATCACTTAAACTTGAATGTCTGTCTGTCTGAATGTCTCCTGGAAGTTTTTCAGAGGGGAAAAAAAAAACAAGAAAGTGTGGACTCATCCAATTGCCTATTGTAAGTTGCTTGATCAGTAGCACCATGTTTTTAAAAGCATCTTAAACCTGTTTCTAGGATGGAGAGCTTTCCTCTTAAAAAGCTCTTCCTTCCTTGTTAGGAAATACATGAAACTTATTTTAAAAATCTGGTGCCATCAAATCTCGGCCAAAGCTGCCACTGATGTATACCAGAAAAAGAAGGAATTAATTTCATCCATGCAAAAAGAGTTATCATTGTAATATTTAATATATCAACACATATGCCATTAGGTAGACCAGGGGTGTCAGCCCAAAGGTCCGAGGGGTAGATCTGGCCTGTGGTGTGCTTAAATCTGGTCCGTAGGGCTGGCCTGAAAACAGCAAAGGACTGGCCCACAGTGCCTCTGCCAGTGAAAACGGAACGCAGGGGGCCACACTCCATTTTCACTGGCAAAGGGCTGCAGGAGGCAGCCGCAGCCAAAAACAGCATGGGGGGGGGGCACTCAGCCCCACTCAGCACCATTTTTGCTGGCAGAGGGCTATCAAAACAAACTAAAAACAAAAGGAGAAATGTTTCCACTTTTGCATTTGAGCATGCAAGAAGGGACAGGAAAGGAGAAAGAGAAAGAGAAAGAGGAAGGACAAATAAAGAGATGGGAAGACAGCAAGGAAGGAAAATTAAGGAAAAGCGGAAGGAAGAAAGGAGAAGGAAGGAAAAGGAAGGAAGATTATAATGAGAATGAAGGAGGGCCTCAGGAAAATTCTACCTTAGCACTTGGCCATCACAAGTGCCCCCGACATGAGTCCCATGTCACGTCCACCATGGCCACGCCCTCTGGTCCTCCGACGTCAAACTCAACCCTGATACGGCCCTCAGTGAAATTGAGTTTGACATCCCTGATGTAGACAAACATTGATTTAAATGGTTCACTTCTAACAATAATGAACTGCTATCCCTTTTGATTGATTGATTTGATTGATTGATTGATTGATTGATTTCATTTATATGCCGCCCTTTTCCCCGAAGGGGACTCAGGGCGGCTCACAGTTCAATCAGGGAAGGGGTACAGGCAGGGAGTAAAAAACGAACATAACAGTACACAATTTAAAAACACACAACAACCATACCATTCGAGAAGGGGGGCAGAAGCTCTTTAGCTTTTTTTCTGCTGTGCAAATGCTTTTCACTGATAGGTAACTTAAGGGTCTTCGTTCTCCTCTTTTTATATCTTTCAACTGCTTTTGACTAGGCTGCCATCCAAATAGAGAACATGTGCACTGTGATCATGTGCACTGACATAATAATTCCATTTCTTCTATACACCAATGTGTTTGCAGCTATTTCTATTGAGAGGCACAATTTTCATATTATTTCTAACTTGATGAGCTCCCTCTCCTGGATTTCAGCAGATACCACAGGCGAGACTTGCTTTCCAACCAGTTTAAGATCCTTTTTATTACATCCTGTGTATTTTTTCCAGCAATGCAAGTGCTCTTCAAGAAGTATGTCTTACATATTCTTGTCAGATGGAGTAGCCTTGGGTATGTTGCTTCTTCAATTATGTAACCTTATATACAGTTTCTGACTGAATTGCCCAACATCACCAGAGGGAGGAATTCTGTAAATTGTAGTTCTTCAATATCTGGAACATGATCATGTTCCCATTTGGGGGAAGGGTATTTTTTTTAATCTGAGCTGCATTTGGATCTTGGGTAAAACATTCTTTTTTCATCCAGTGTATGGCAATAATCCTTTAGAATCAAATTATAATAAATATTTACAAGCTAAGGGAATGTACATATTATGGAGATGGAGATCAAGCTACATATAGCCTCTATAAGAGACTTAATTGAAATACTGGAAATCTGGTAAATAAGCAGCTAAAGAATCAAAATGATTTTGTGGAAATTATATCAGATAATTACATCATGGCCTATTATCCCATACGCTTATACCACTGGATTGAAACTCACTGTGAAGGACTGCACCAGAATTTTCATCCTAGTTCCTTCTAGAAAAACAGGAATATAATAGTCACAGCATAATTTGCAGAGAAAATTCTTCATGCAGCTGAGAAGTGTCTCTTTGTTTTTTGTTTGTTTTTAAATATGCCTGAGGTTCCCATGTTAACATCATGCATTTCTAATGTAGAATGAATTAGGATTACTCACACACATCTTGGATGGTAACAATTGTTAGTATCTTGAGGTCCCATGATATTATCACAAATACTGAAATATCTGTTGAATAAACAAGCAGTATGTGGCTAACCTAAACAAATCTGGTTTAGCAATAGCAATAGCAATAGCAGTTAGACTTATATACCGCTTGATAGGGCTTTCAGCCCTCTCTAAGCGGTTTACAGAGTCAGCATATTGCCCCCACAGTCTGGGTCCTCATTTCACCCGCCTCGGAAGGATGGAAGGATGAGTTAACCTTGAGCCGGTAAGATTAGAACCGCTGAATTGCAGATAACAGTCAGCTATGGTGGCCTTCAGTACTGCACCCTAACCACTGTGCCACCTCGGTTCATACTTGGAGACCACAAAATCTTTCAAGTTCCTTGCCTAGCCCTACGGTTCTAGGGCTTGTGTTCTTACGTCCAAGGGAGACCTCAAGGGAGCCCCAGGGCTATAAGTTACACCATCAACATCACCAACTTGAATTTGTGTGGACCTACTCCAGAGATGGTATTCAACAGGTTCTGACCAGTTCTGGAGAACCGGTAGCGGAAATTTTGAGTAGTTTGGAGAACTGGTAAATACCACCTCTGACTGGCCCCGCCCCCATCTATTCTCTGCCTCCTGAATCCCAGCTGATCAGAAAGAAATGGAGATTTTACAGTATCTTTCCCTGCCATGCCCACCAAGCCGCACCACGCCCACCAAGCCACGCCCACATAACTGGTAGTACAAAATTTTGAATCCCACCACTGATTCCTACTCTCAAGATTTGCCAGCCAGCATGCTGGCTGCAGAATTCTGAGAGTTGGTCCACACAAATTCAAGTTGATAGGGTTGAGAAGTAGTGTGCTAAACTATGACATTGAGAAAACCAGAAAGAATTCAATGGCACCGTTTGTGTCCTGATGCTGTATACCTGCTGATACTGATGCCACATGTGTGGCAGTGGTGAAATTCTTTTTTTTTTACTACTGGTTCTGTGGGTGTGGCTTGGTGGGCGTGGCAGGGGAAGGATACTGCAAAATCCCCATTCCCTCACCACGCTGGGGCCAGCCAGAGGTGGTATTTGCCAGTTCTCCGAACTACTCAAAATTTCCAGTACCAGTTCTCCAGAACTTGTCAAAACCTGCTGAATTTCACCCCAGATGTGTGGGTCCACCAAGTCCCCAAGAATTGAGCTCAGCTTAAAGGAACTTCAACCTTTGCTTTGTGTTCTGATTGAGAATGCTAGAAGCTGTTATACTCAAAAGGTGACATTTTGCACCCAATACCACCATCACTGTTTCCTCTTTCAAACTCACCTGGAAACATCTGTCGATCTCCAGAAAAGTCAGAGCTGAATCTTTTGAGTAAAAATGAAGGGGGAATTAGGAACACAATCGGCGACTCGGAAATGCCCTTCTTTAAAGATTCGTCATAGTAACGGATGAGTTTATGCGGGGTCTTTAATAAAAGAGAAATACTTTAGACCAGCCTTCAGGCGACATCAAATCCTTTTTTAAAAACATGTTAATACTCGTATTTGACTATTAAAAGTAACCAATTTATCTCGACTCTTCTGTACGTCTGCAACACCTCCAACGCCTACGGAATCAAACGGTGTGCGCGGATTTAACGGATTGGTGGGAAAAGCTGAGCAGCACCGCCACCTTCCGGAGCGGCCCCTTGAAAAAGACTCGGGGCGGAGCGCACTCCGGAGGGGCAGCCTCTTCCTCTTGTGACGCCTGGGAGAGGCAAAGTCGCGGGAAAGCAGGAAGTAAGTCTCAAGGTTTTACTTTTTCTTTTTAAAAAAAAAAAAAATCCAGATTCTTAAAATGAGCATATCTCGCCAGGATCGCGCAAAATTTTAGCTACAGCAACTTTAGAAAAGTTCAAAACAGTTTTCTATGTCATTAAAGGATGCATTGTGAAAGTAGAAGTCTGCAGACTAGTTGGCCGGAGGGAAAGAGGCCGTTTCGCCTTAAAAAGTAGTCGTGCGGAAGTTTTTCAAAAACTTGTTTTCGTTTTAGGATTCTGCTTGTTCGGGAATTGTAATAGCCAGAAGTTGCAGACTCCGGAAAAGAGAAAATCGGCATTAAAGAGAGAGAGAATTTTTTTAAACTGTGCTTGGAGTTTGACTTCGGACAAAAACTTCTAAACCTTCTTTGTATTCTTTCTAGGTTTCCGCGAATGGATCCCTTTCTGGAGTTGCTGCACTCCTTTTCAAGGGCGTTGTCGCCCGCGGAGCTGAAAGAACTTAAATTTCTTTGCGCGGGCCATATTGGTAAAAAAAAACTGGAGGATGTGAGCAGTGGCATTGAGCTCTTCACGATTCTCCTGGAACAAGAAAAAATTGCGTACAATGATGTAGAGTTCTTGAGATGGATGCTCAAAAATCTAAAAAGAGAAGATCTACTAACCCAACTGGAGCAGTATGTCAAAACAGTGGATGGTGATCCAGATCATCAGCTAGAGGGTAAACAGAAATGTCGGTTGCTCTTTTTACTTTTTGATCTGAAAAAAAAGAGGTGCTTTGGACCTTGAGGAACAGGGCTGCAGTCCTCCCTACACTACTTTGCAATGTTTCCCATTGGTTATGAGGGGATTTATTTTTTGGTAAATAATTCAGGCCACTAAGGTTGATCTATAGGTGCTATAGGACACTTTGGGGTTATTTTGTGAAATATAAGAGTCAGGAATACTCTGTGGAATGTGTAAGTCTAAGGTGTCTTGTTCAAAAGGCAAATTGCTTCTATCCAAACAAGCTGCTTCATATTAACTGTTGGTTCTTGGCACCTCATCCCACCTTCCCTTACTTAGAGTTCTCTTGTCCCTCAGGTACCTGCAGGAGAGAAGAGAGACATAGGAGAAAGAATATTATTAAGTAACTGCAGCCCTTACACCTTGCTCAGTTCTACTCAGGAGTTTTATATATTTAAAAAATGTAACTGGAAACTTTGGGAACAATAGGTTTCAGTTTTTGGAGGGAGAAGCTGTACAGATAGGCCTTGATTTAATACTGACCACATTGTGGCCATTCATAGTTTTGATGGATCTCCCTGGGGGCCCATGTGACTTAAATTAGAAGTTCCGATGGTCGCTGCCCCCCTGCAGTCATGTGATCACACCAGGCGCTCATCAACTAGGCTGTATTTACATCCATTTGCATTGTCCCACGGTTACATCATGTTTTATGACAACTGAAAAATGGTGTCTACTTCCAGTTTTTGGCAAAACCGGGCCCATTGCGAACCATTGGTTTCATTAACAACTGCAGCATTTGCTTAGTGACTGCCACAGAAAAGATCATAAAAGAGATCAATGACATGGGTGACCCAACTTACGACTGACATTAATTACAACTAGTCATAACTCAAGGACTACGTTTAATAAATTTAAAATCATCATTGTGGTAGTTCTGTAATGAATCTCACTTGTTTAATTTGAACGAATCTCCCAAAAGGGTGCAAAATCTTGCCCAAGAGGGCAATTGAAGGGTGTTGATTAAGAACAAAATTTCTGAGATTCCCAGAAAACTTGAAGAAGAGAACATGAATAGCCCCATGTTAATGTTTCTGATAGCCATGCCCCACCTGAGGGAGCCAGTGTTGTCCGAGGACACTTAATGTGATGATGTGGCCAGCATGACTATAAACAAAGGTGCACAGAATGCTGTTACCTTCCCACCAAAGTGGTACCTATTTATCTACTTGCATTTGCGTGCTTTCAAACTGTTAGGTGGGCAGAAGCTGGGACAAGCAATGTGGGTTATAGCTATCAATATTTACCATATTCGAAATTGAAACAGAGAATTTTAAAAATAATTAATAATATTGAACCCCTAAGCAGCGAGAGTTTCAGAGAACGACAAGGAAGGGATAAAACTGATACATAACAGATGATGCATATATGTCCCACTGCAATTCATCTATTTGATATGTGGCATGCTTTTCTTTCTAGATAAACTGAAGAGAGCTTTTGAAATCATATGTGAACATGTTGGAAGGGACTGGAGAATGCTCGCTCGAAAACTTGGAATTTCAGATGTCAAGATAGAGAGGATTATGACTGCTAATCCCTACAATTTGCAAGAACAATTGATGCAAACTCTCATAGAATGGCAAAAATCAAAAGGAAAGGAAGCAAAGGTGGAGGATCTAATAAAAACTCTCAGGAAATGTCGAATGAATCTAGCAGCAGATTATGTTGAAGAAGGTGTGAAAGAAACTGAAACTCAGTAGGATCACTCAGACGAGACTGTGCTGGCAATGAATTAAAAATTCACAAGAGAAGAATGTTTATCTGCCATAGAAAACATGGGAATTTATAATTCAGTAAATAGATTACATTGAATTTTAATTCAGTGGAATTCCACTACCTAAGTGGTTTTCTTTAGAGGCTTATTACAAGCCAGTCATCAGATATCAGCAAGACTCTTATAAGAATACAATTTCAACACAATTTGAGCCAGTTCTTATCTGTTTCGTCCCTTTCAGATATGTTAGGGCTACAAATCCTAATCAATATGGGTGGAGATCTTTTGGAATTGCAAAGGCTTAGGAAAAGCAGACAAATTTATTTCATATATTTAAATGGGAAAACAGCCAGGGCTTTCCTTGCAACAAGTATGAAGAAATAAAATGCGCCTGGTCTGAATTTCTTGGTTTCTTGGCAATTTGAAATCAAAGAGCCGGTCAAAAGTGTATTTGGGATTTTATAGTCTTGCTTTCATTTTCTAAGCTCTGGAATGGGCTGATAATATGTAACAAAAAGCAAAATCTTGACTCTGCATTGTAAGTGGCTTCTTGTTCCTCTTGCAGTATTGTGGGAATATAATTTCTACTCATGGTTCAGTTTGGAGTTATTATAGATGAGTTACATATGAGGTTTTCAATAATTTAAATGTGCTGTGTAAATTAGATAATTTAAAATAATGTCTTTCAATTGAATCTTTTTCAATTTAAGTTTCATTATATCAGCACTAGGCAGCCTATAAGTGTATACTCAGCTCAAAAGGTCTTATTTACTTAGACCCTGAGAAAACCATTTTTCCTTTTCCCCTACATTCCTTGCTGTTGGAAGGAAGAAGACCAAGAGAAGAACGGATGGCAGAATGAAAAGCAAAACTTATATTCACTGGTTTTGGACTTTACCCAGCGCTCTTGTCCAACAAATAATTTTAAAGATAAGGTGACTCTCAACTAGTGTCTGAGCTGCAGAAATGAATGCTCATTAGATGGCAGCAAAGTGACACAGAAAAACATTTTAACATTTTGCTTTCACATAATAGTTTACCAAATTTTTGTGGCCAAATTTCTATTCAATTAAAAGATTTTCCTAATTTTGCATGCCTTTGTGTTTGCTGTTTCTATATAGATATACAGTAGACAATTTATTCATGAGCCTATTAAAAGGAATACAAGGAACGTGCCTGTATCTGATAACCCTAGCCATAGATACTGATGTAGCCATGGGCTGTATTTTCCAGTAACTCTTCATGCAATGGCCTGTAACAGCTTAATTTTCAGTTGTGAGAAGTAATAATAAAAAGAAATAATAATAATAATAATACTTTCAAGATAGCATATGCCAATAGCTAACGATGGGACATGATCTGTTTCCTCTTGAAAACAGTCATTTAATTGAGACGGATATTGTAGAAATGTGATGTATAAATGCAAATAAACCTACAAAACAACTTTGGTCCACTAAATTTGCACTTTGCATAATCCCATACTGGATAGAGTTGGAGCCTCCAAGTAGAGTGAAATGGGTACAAATCTTGAACTGGTCATGTTCTTCCTTAAATTATCCAAAGAATCTTGCAAAATATCAAACAAATGGCCAATGTTTATGACCTTACCCACTTTGGATCATACTGAACCAACAAAAATATTTTGTGGGGCCCTGACTCATTGTAATTTCCAACTTGGGATCTTCTCTGTGAAGTTATCAAACATTCCAGGCCCTGCTTTTTGTCTCTATAGCTTAGCTCAAACAGCATACTGCATTTTATGTGTAGCGTGCTAAACGGTATCTCAAAGGCTTCATTTTTACAAAAGCAATTTTAACCACTGTCTCCTCCCAATTAATAATGTTCTTTGAGTTAGATTTTTAAAAAACACAGCTGTGTTATAATTACATTTATGATAACCTGTAATTGGATGTAGGAGTGTTTTTGGAGGTGAGCCAAAAAAAGGAAGATGGCAGCCACAACCTTGAAAATTCTGCCCCAATTTACATGCATAGATAAAAAAGGGGTGAATTTTTGATTGCATGCTTGTGTTGTCATGGCTATTTTTACCTTCTCTCACCAGGGATATCCCTGAGTGGACTTACGCAAAACCCACCTCTTAGAATTGTGCTTCCTCAGCCAAATTTTCTCCATTGAAAATTGTAAAACTAAGTTAAAGAACCTCAGGCAGTGTGTGTTTCTGCCAAAGCCACATCCCTCCATGCTAGCACAGACAAGTATAACCCTTGCCAACTGTTTTGTGCTTTTTTTAAAAAAAAGATAGCAAAACAGAACTTTAGAAATTTAGAAATACAAGATGAGTCAGGAAAGAAAAGAACTAATAAAAAGCTCCTTGAAAATACGGTGTGATCTCATGGGGAAAAAACTTTACCAAAGGTACTTGAATGGGCAAAAATAAACTGTTAGGATCTACTTAATAGAATATAAATTACCGTAAAATATATTTCTATAAAGAATTAAGGGCTACAAGGGTCTACAAGCCTGTTCTATTAAGTTTTCAGCTATACAGTACTTTCAAGCACTAAAGTCTTAAAAATTACTTCAGCAAGGTCCCATTCTCCATCTGCAGGAAAAGAGACATACTTCTATACTCCCACATAGCTGTAGTCATGATTTAGAATTAACTCTTTTCCAACCTATCAACACCGAAATCTGCCCAACAGAAGCATTATTCTATTGTAGTACAATAGATCTGGGGGCTTCATGTTGGGGAAAACTGGGTGCTAGCTTTAGGACTTACTCCAAGTAAAGATGATCTAAAATGGGCCCCCAACCCCTGATCCATGAACCAGCAACAGCCCATGGCATGCCAGCAACCAGGCCGTGAAAACAGCCCCATCCACAGGGTACAGACAGCACATGAAACCACGCCCGGTCCAATCCACAGAAAAACTTCTCTCCAGGGAACCGGTCACTGGTGCCCAAAACGTTGCGGGTTGCTAATCTAAAACACAGTAGGGGGTACTGGAAATATATGGTAAATCATATGTGGTTGCCATAGTATCCTCAGACCAAGTTTGGATCCTCAGATCCAAGTTTGGATATTTTGATATTGTTTGAGAGCCTGAATAGGGAAGCAGTTGAGACGGAAGTCTAATAAGAGGGTGATCCTGATCTAGAATGACTTTCATCTCAACAGAGTGCTTTGAAACCTGGAGTAGAGGTTGTTCTGTGCCCCTGTTTTGAGCACCTAGAGAAAAGGTAGCGTATAAACTGAACAAGTTATTATTATAATTTATTCAATGTATAGGCTGCCTGATCAGTTACTGGAACAACTTGTTCTGTGCCCCTGTTTTGAGCACCTAGAGAAAAGGTAGCGTATAAACTGAACAAGTTATTATTATAATTTATTCAATTTATAGGCTGCCTGATCAGTTACTGGAACAACCACTTCATATACAGTAGCTTCTAAAAATTAAACAAGCGAGTCAGAATTGTTAGCTTAAGCTAAAATGGCACTAATTAACAATTTAAAACTTCTCTCACCCAGGATGATGAATGAAGCTTGGATGTCCAAGCAGAAAAGCACTTATTTACACTATTGTTGACTGTAGTTCTAAGCATGCATTGCTCACCTTTTGTAGGGAGAAGCTTGTAGTCATGTTACGGTCTTTCAGTAATAACATAACAGGAAGCAATTTCTTTAGTTGTAGGTGGTTTGGGTGGCTGAATAGTTGTTCTAGTACACCACAATTTCTACCAAGAGGAAAAGCCACAGTTCTATACTGGCAGGCTAGAAGTATATTTTTTTAAAAAAGCTGTCAAAACCCACACCTAACTGAATATCTGCAATAGGAAACTAATTTAAAAATCCCTATATGATGGAACGCTACATACTAATTATTTATTGCCATGTCTCCTTCTATACCTCTCACATTTCAATGGACGTTTTTTGTATTATGTGTTATGGTATACATAGTTCCTGCTTAAACCTGTTTTTACATAATTAGACAATTAACATACTTTAGTTCCTCATTGTGCTCCCCTCCTTTTCTTAAGGCAAAGCTTTGATTGCTAATAAAGCACACAGAAATCCAGACATAGCAAAGTATCTTTCCATATTTTGCGACAGGTAAGCTACAAAGGTAGCTCTAAGTTGTAAACCTTCCCACACATCAATATAATAAAAAAAATACATATAGGCATGTCCAACTATTTTTAATATACTTCAGGTATAGGTTTCTGATTCTATCTGATTGTTGCAGTATAACATTAGCAATGACATTTTAAAGGCATGGGATTATTCATTGCATTTACTTCTTGTTTTTTCTCTGAGAATCAAATCCATTTTATATGGGGGGTCTCCTCAAATTTTATCCAAACAAGTTACAAAGTGAGGTTGGCTGAGAGAGAATGTCTAATAAAAATCATCTGACTGAGCTCCATAATTTATGTGGTCTTGAAATTTTACAGTCTGTTAACCACTATACATTATTATCTATCCACAGAGTAATGGCATTAAATTTGGGTGCAACTCAACAATCCACCGCTTGACCTCCTTTCAACTAAGACTACATTGATAAGTGGGGAGGAAGACTATGATCTGTTCTGTAAGGAGACAAAGACAATGAATATGGCTGGGGTTGTGGTTCATTTCTGTTCATGTACTGTATGTAAGTGAAAATGTTGGCAGTGAGGTCTGTTCCTTCTAATGGTTGCCACTGGATACTGCCCACCCGCCAGGGTGGTGCTGAGCTAAACACAAAGCAAACCAATGTCAGGCCCAGACAACAAGTAAGTCGGTCAGTCTTTCTATTGCAACCGATGGCTCTCCAGCCATATCTGTCAAAATGCAGACATAACCCAGATGCTGTGTTTGATCATGCAAGATCTCATTTGTAAATCTGAAAAATGGACCCTGCACCTGCAGACGTAACGTTAGGAAGATGGTGGTGGTAGTGATGGTGATGATGATGTAAATGAAAATGTTATTTTCCCCTTCTGTCACATGAAGTCACAATTCAGTGAGTAATAGTAATTTGAAGACTATTTTGGAAATTCCAGGTAGAACATAGCCCTGCAATCTCAGATGGGACAACTCTAAAGTATGAGACAGCATTGTTCAGTTTCTTCATATCCTTTATATATATTTTCGGACAGGCATATGAATCCTTCAGACCTTTGATTCCACCAATAACATGAATGTGTGATCTTTTTAATATGTTATCCAATCTCACAGGGTATCACATCTCAATTATATTTTTGAACTTCTTCATTTCATATGTCTACGTATCAAATTTACAAACCCTCTGGTGGAAATGTGATGATACACTGATCAAATTCTGCAGCTTGCCAATGTCTTTTTCTACCTTTATTTGAAATCATTATCTCAATGATAAATGGACAGTATTTGACAATAACCACTTGGAAATGAATTCTTCATGTGAACACTTGTAAACTAATTTTTGGAATTAAACAGCGTGTTTGTACATGAGAATTATAATGGAGGTACATCTCTACTAACGTTATATTAAATACTATTTGCTGTCGGGTGTCCCTTAAAGCTGTTTGCAGTGCAGCATATCGCACTGATAATTGCAGAAGAGAATACTTGGCTATGATTCCTTTTTATCACATAAACACTTTAATGAGCCCATGTGCAGCCTAGGTTTGAGTTCCTCTTGTGTTCAAAGAGAAAAATCAAGATCTGTGTACAATTAATACATAGCAAAATGTTTAACTGAAGTTCTGGCCCGATACTACAGGAAATTTCTTTGGGAGAAGCTTGGAAAATCAATACACAGGACTGTGGAAACTATGCTTTCTCTTGCTTTTAGTTACAGCACTAAACTTTTCTGCGTCCAGATCCTATTGGGTTGAAACCAACGGTACCCCTCTGTTTTTGAAAAACAAATAACAAAAACAAATACCACTGCAAATATACCAATTGTAGCGAGGCGAATAGCTTTGCAAGAGCTTACTCATCTTGTCCCCTACTTAAAGGAGTCTTCTAGTCATCTAATCTAATATTACAATTACATGTAAAGTAAAATGATTTACTGTGTTCTGAAGATTGGAACTTCATTTGTCAACTGTAACTGTAACTTTCTAACTACACTTATCAAAAATACTTATTTTCAGAACCAGAGGTTAAGAAAGAATATTCCTGTCTACACAGACTGTGGTTGCAGCTTATCCAGGAAATCTAGCTAAGACCTGGACTATCATGTGCTCAAATAAAACTTCAACTTCTGGGCAGACTGCAATGCTTATGGCTAGGAATAGGATGGAAACCATAATGTTGTACAAATAAATTAATGTTATCCTAAGAAAGTAAGAGGAACACCCTGGAATACTCCATAATTAATCAATGACCTGCTAAAATCTGGCAGCATTACTTTGACCTTCCAACATGTACTGATCAAAATCAAATTATTGCAGGCTTCTGTCTCTTTTTGTGATTTGACATGCTAGAAATTGTGGGAAGTCATCATCTACCCCTCTCCTAGAAAAATGAAATCGTTTAGGAAATATTAAAAGGGCAAAATATTTCCCCTAAAAGGAAGGCAGAAACTCAGCCTCCCACCTTTGTCAATGGGCCATTAAGGCCAAGTCTATTCTACATAACAAAGATCTACCTCCTTCAGGCAGAGCCATGGTAGGAGTTGTCCAAAGTCCTTTCATTATATTATTACCCAGCAAGGCTCAACCAAGCTTGGGACTTAAAAAAACAACCTACAAAGTTATCCCTGCATGGCCCCATGGGAGTCTGACTACCAATCAGAATACAAGCTCAAATTCAAAAGCCTAGAGAGGGCATAAAACCCAGGCACTCTCAGCATCTCTTCCCTTTTTGCCCAGGACCTCAAACCATGTGATCCTGTTCATCATTAAACCATCTTTCAAAAACAGCCACCATGTCTCCAGTGTCTTTCTCCCCACTTGGAACTGAACCCAGAAGGATATTTCTTCCAACAGCTTTAATAAAAGCTGTTTTGTGAGATGGGCAGCTATATAAATTTGACAAATGAATAAGCATTTACTTGCTACTATAGAATGCTTTTGGATCTCCCTGTACACATGTACTAAGCCAGAGTTCCATATTGCTCCCTCCTTCTTTACTTTCTGCAACTTGTTACTGACCTGGTTGTTCTCCCGTATCTTGAGCTAGGATGGTGGCTGAGCCTCTTTGGTTTTTGGTTCTGATCAGCTGTATTCTTTCTTAGATATGTATGTTGGGTTCTTTAAAATGCCATTTAAATTTTTAAACTGTGAAACGCCCAGAGTCATTATGGAGCCAGGTAGCCACAAAACTGAAATTATTAATTAATTTCTCCAGTAATTAATAACAGCATACAGAGACTAAGAAAGATGAACTCTTTTTGAATGTTGAAGGAGTTCCGAACAAGTAAATTTGCACATTTCAAGTGAAATTATGACAAAAGCCTTTCCTTATGGACTTTGGTAATCGTATGTCCTGCTGTTTCCTGTTCACTTCCTTTTTGGTTTTCAGGACATCCGACAGCTCCTTATTCACCCTGCTGGCTTTTTTATGAACTCTCTTTATCTTTCCTTTGGATCACAATAGCCTGAAGTTGGTCTTCTGAAGTTGTTCTATAAAGCAACTGTAGACTCATCCCTTTCATCCATTATTCCCATCTGTGTAGTTTCCTGAAATCTCGGGGGGGGGGGGAGTTGTTTTGTTCTTTTTTGTCCTGATGTTCCTAGGCCCACTTTCTTTCAGGAGTGTTGTGCTTCTCTGTAGGAAAACATTTATAGCAATAGCAATAGCAGTAGACTTATATACCGCTTCATAGGCCTTTCAGGCCTCTCTAAGCGGTTTACAGAGAGTCAGCATATTGCCCCCAACAATCTGGGTCCTCATTTTACCCACCTCGGAAGGATGGAAGACTGAGTCAACCCTGAGCCGGTGAGATTTGAACCGCTGAACTGCTGATCTAGCAGTAGCCCGCAGTGCTGCATTTAACCACTGCGCCACCTTCTTATATCTTGCTGCAAAACCAGAACAATTGAGTGGCTCTCCCCCCCCCATAGGTTTCCAGTGCAAAAATGTTGGTATGTAACATCTTGGCACTGATCTCAATCCAAGAACTTTCACCTACTTCAAAACACCCTTTTTACATATCCTCACTAAATCAGAGGTGGGTTGCTCCCGGTTCGGCACGGATCAGGCAAACCGGTAGTGGGGGCAGCGGAACGCTCTGCCCATCCACCTGGACGCATCTGCAAATGCGCAGAAGCATCATGCGTGAGTGTGTATGAGCTTGCGCAAGCACACACGCACAAGCGAACCAGTAGTAAAAAAAAATGGAAACCCACCACTGCACTGTAGGAAGTTATCATCCAGCCCTCGTCTAGAAAAATGAAATATCCTAGGAAATATTGAAAAGGCAGAATACTTCCTTGAATGTAAAAAGGAAGAAACATGTTTTAAAGACAGAATAGTTCCCTGCAGCTTCCTGCCCCCACCCCCTTTGTCAATGGGCCATTAGGATGGCCAAGCCAGTCCCTTTACATAATAAAGAGTTCTCCCCTTCAGCTCCAGGTGATGGAATCAAGGCATGCTAGTATTAGCCTTTACCCACTCACCACATGGCATCTGAGAACTCAACCAAACCTGGGTTCAAAACACAGCCTAGAGAGTTGCCCCTGCACGGCCCAATGGGAGTCTGACAAACAATCAGAATACAAGATCAAGATCAAAGGCCAAAGAGGGCATAAAACCAGGGACTTTCGGCATTTCAGCCCTTCCTTCTCTTCTTCTCTACCAACATTGAAGCATGTGATCACCTTTTCTGTTTAGGACTCAAACCATGTGGTCCTGTCTACCATTAAACCATCTTTCCAAGCAGCTTCCATGTCTCCAGTGTGTTTTTCCTCACTTGGAGCCGAACCCAGAAGGACATTTCGTTCAACAACATTAAATAGATACAGGTGCAAAAATGGAGGGATGCATTCTTGCTCTTTGTAAAACTACGAGTCTCTTTGATTGTATCATAAAAGCGTAGTTTTTGATAGACTGATGCAGTTAGGACATTGTTATTCTTTTACTCATATTTACTCATATAGCCATCTACTATTGGACCTCTCTCCCATTCAGTTTTCATGGGGTCTTTGAGCAAGATCCACTACTCTTCATGCTAGTCTCATCACCTTTTTATCAGCATTGGCAGCTTCTGCACATGCTTGCTGCATTTTTAGCTGCAAGGATAAGAGCAGTGTCCAAATAAAAAATACCTGTCAGTAATTGATATGTCTCCTTTTATCAGTTCCCTTTCACAAAGGAGTGGAAAGTGTGGCTGAGTAAGCAAGTGATGACATTATTACTATATGCCTGTTCTTTTTTTTTTCCCAGAGCCGTTAATGAGAATTGGGTCCTAAGTCCAAACTCCACTATTATCCAGAAGGCAGGCAGACAACAACCGAGCAACTCATGGTTATTCTTGCTATATGTTCTTATTGCTATCAGTTCTTGTTTTCTGACATTTTTTCGTTAGGTAGGCAGGCCACAGTGAAGAAAAAGAATAGAATCTCTTGTTAGGGACTAATTCTGGGCTGTGACTAAATAACCAACTGCTAGTAGACCTATAAAACATATACATTCTGTAAGGAATTCTTGGGACCCTTTAAGAAGATGCATTCTGATCAAACAAAGCTTTAATTGGGCCTATTATGCATGAACTAGTACAATGTATGCAATGCCAGAATCATAGAATCGTAGGGCTGGAAGAGACCTTGGAGATCTTCTATTCAATCTTCTGCCCTAGGCAGGAGTTCTTATTCCACTCTGGACAAATGGTTGAAAACCAACAGTGATGGACTACTCACAACTCCAAAAGTACTCCCAATTCAAGGAGGCAGGCTGTTCCATTGACTAATTTTTCTATCAGGAAATTTATCCTTAATTAATTCCACACTGGAACTCTCTCAGACTAACTTCCACCCATTGCTTCTTGTCCTGCCCTCGGGTGCTTTGAATAAATCAACTCCCCCTTCCCTGTGACAGCCCTTCATGTATTGGAAGACAGATTTTATGTCACACCAAGCCTTCGGTCTGTTAGGCTAAACATACCCATTTCCCTTAGTTATTCATCATGTGGTTTAGCTTTCAGAGCCCTTATCATCTTTATTGCTCTTCTCTGCACTCTTTCTAGGGCGTCAGCATATTTTTGTATCATGACGACCAGAACTGCATACAGTATTCCAAGTGTGACCTTACTAGTGCAGCGTAGAATGGTACTATCATTACTTGTGTTCTTTATGCTATTCTTCCTTTGATGTAGTTTAGGATTGCATTGGCTTTTTTTTGGCAGTTGCAGCACACTGCTGGCTCATACTTAAGCAATGTTCCACCAAGATACCTAGTTTCCTCTTACAGGTACTACCTGTTGGTCAGGTATTGTCTATTCTATACACACAGTATTTGGTTTTTCCTGCCTAAGTGCTGGATCTTATTTTTCTTACCACTGTTGAATAGGATCCAATGCTCAAGTCTGTCAAGGTCCTTTTGAATTTTGAGTCTATCTTCCAAAGTGTTGCAGTTTTCCCCAGCTTAATGACATCTGCAAATATGATAAACACCCATTCAGACCCTACATCTAAGGAATTTATGAAGATGTTCAAGAGCACTGGGCCCAAGATAGTATCCCACTACATCGATATAGATTGGGTTGGTCAAATCCACACTATTGAAACTGAACTGGTTCTTGTTCACAGTATTCAAGTATCAACTGCTATCCTATTTGGCAATGATTTTTCTCTCTTATATTCTAGGTTTCACACATTTATTAATGAGCTTTGAATATTTAAGGTACACTAATTACAAATGCCATTTCCCAAATAGTAAAATTTAAAGATATTAACATATTGTTAAAATATTTCCTAGACATTTAGAATTTATCCATTTACCAAGAGGGTTGAATACTGGATTATTTGTGCCTGGATTATTAAAAAAGCGTGATTATGCATTTCTGGAAGGCGACGTATGTTCTTTCAACAGAAAGACAGGACTGCAAGATTCTGTCAGAGTTCGATATGGTATTTAAACATAATTATTAATATTGGGCAATGTTAAACTTCAAAGTTAATGACTGTAGACTAGACAGAATTCCTGACATTTTGCCGGCATTTTCAGAAGCAAGGTTGTCCACTATGCAGAGCACTGAATAAGGATTGATTGGGCTCCTATGTTTATAGCTGGGTATCTGATAGTTTATTGGTCTTTAGTCAACCTAGTTTCCAATTGGTGCAGCTTGGTGAGAGCTGGTCTCTGATTGGTTGTTGTGCCTGAACCTGATTGAAGTTCAATCCGTGAAAGCTTCTACTAAAACAGTATTAATGTTCTTTAATGGAACAGAATGTAATTATTATTTTGTATGTAAGTAAGGGGAGCTAATTTTACTTTTAATTTTAAGCTATGGCCTAAAATACACTGCATCCATTGAATTGTTTAAGTCACCAAATTTTCTGTTTCTTTGCTCATTTCTTTTTCTTCTTTTTTTGCCCCTCTTCTGGGAGAGTCCTGGTCTTCTCTTCGTGTGCTCTCTCATGCTGCTAATGCTTGGGATAACTTGTTTTGGTTTATTAGATTTTTATTTATTATAAGTAGTAGTAGTATTCCCACAACCCCTTCATTTTCTCATCTAATTCATAGCTCTTCACATTCTTGCACCCTAACTAGTGCCTAGCATATATTCCCTTAGTACAATCTATAATCGCTACTTAGCAAGCAGCAGTAGCAACAAGCATCCTGTTTGTGAACTCAGTAAAAGTTTATTTTCCCAAAGGGCAAAAGTTAAGGGGGAAAATGCTTTGTTTATGAGTAATAAAACTATTACCCCAAAGCTAACTACATTTATTCAAAAAAGGTCCACTTTGCTTCTCACATTCCACTTTTCTACAGATACATATGAATTGTCAGTCCTTTTTGGAATTCTTCTTTGACACTTGATTGGCTACATTATCTGTGCATTCACCAATGTGAACAAATTTACCCAAAGGTAACTTTCTAAGGCTCCCGCTTTAACTGTAGCTATTTGTAAGTAACTGATGCAGCCAAACCTTGTTCACTCTGTAACACATTAACCGGTTGAGTAGTTTCTCCTCCTTGCCCTTCTCCAAATGGCTAAACTCAAGTTCTCAGAAAGTGTGGTTCCCCTCATAGAGATGTCCAAGTTTCTTTTCCCCACCCACTTCCTTTGCACTCCCCACGGATAGAGCTTTCAAAGTATTTCTAGCAGGATCACTAAATTCTGTAACAGCTTTGTTCCCTATGCCATCTGTCTGGTAAACTCGCAATATTTTTTTCTTGCCATGTAAATGTATACATCCGAGCTAGACTGTGTTCTCTGTGTCATATTATATGGATACATATATGTGTCATATATGTAATCTACATATATATAAAATCCAACTACCACTCACTCATCAAGAAAACTCCAGAATGGTAAAGCCTACAAATTTGAAACTTGGCACATGTTCCTCTTGGCTTCTAGGTGCTTGCTAAGAAAGGATTTTTCAAAATGACCATCAGATCATTAGTATTTCTTATACCATAATTAGCATGTTCTGATGCTAAGTTCTACTCCCCCTCCCCACTGGAAAAGAACTCTGTTCCAAATGCCAGTTGCCTCAGATTCCGTTAAATCAGTTCAAACTGGCAAACGTTCCACTGCTTCGCTCTGGAGCGGTCTGGGGCTCCTAACAGTACTAAACGTCGGTACCTCACCAAAATATCTATGCCTTCCAACTATGGAATGGCTTCTGGACTCAAGGCAGCAGGAGCAATGTTCCCTTATGTGTTTCAATCATTGAGCCAATGAATTGTGAACCGAATTTCTCCTGCTTAGCCCAATCACATAGTTTTGTCACGAAGCATGGCTATCCAACAAGTGTTATATATATGCTGGTCTTGTTGTATTCGGGTGTTTTCCCATGCAAGATTGTTACATGGGAAAAGATCCAAATACAACAAGACCAGCATACCTACACCCATGAAAATCTACATTATATATATATATATATATATATATGTATGTATGTATGTATGTATGTATGTATGTATGTATGTATGTATGTATCTATCTATCTATCTATCTATCTATCTATCTATCTATCTATCTGATAGTGAATCTTTTGCAATATATATATATTGCAGATGGTGAATCTTTTGAGAGCTATACGCAATTAAATTTTAATGTATTAGTGTACATTCAAAGTGACAAAGTTTTTCTAAATCTAAGCTATTCCCCTTAGAATTGGCAACGGTGCTTTTTTTAAAGAGGCAACTCGGATTTTTCCCCTTTGAAGCCGTTTCGCTTCTCATCCAAGAAACTTCTTCAGCTCTGATTGGATGGTGGGGAAATAATTGGCAAGAGGCCAAGAGTCAAACCTCCAAGGGCAGCTCACGATAAGGATTCCTTTGGGACCGTTGAAGAGGGAGGGGGGAAGGAAGGAAGGGGAAACGTGGCCTTTCAATTAGTACTGCACACGTGTTGTTTATTTAGGAGAGGGACCTCCGTGTTTGACGGACCTACTTCCCAGCTATGCCCACAGGGGGCTATTGTTTTCTCTTGTCCCTCAGAGCGAGCGAGAGACCGCGGCCAGCTTCGTCTTGCAGCTCTTAGAAGGAGACACGAGCTTGCCGCCAGTGCCCTAAAACCAACCGCCGTCCCCCCAAAGCTAGTCTGGCTTCGCTGAGGGAGGAGGGAGAGTAACCTCCCCTTCGCCTTCCAGGGCGAGACGAAGGCCCCGCCGCGCTGCATTGTGGTCCACGCCGTTGTATCTTGAAGCCGCAGAGGCTGTCGGGAAGCACGGGAGGCGGCGGCCAAACTCCGAGCGGCGGCCGAGGGCCCGGCTGGAAACAAGGCAGTCCCATCGCCTCCTGGAGCTTCTCAAGCCTTCGTTGCAGTGCTCTCCCGGGCCCAGTTCGCCGCCTCCGCTGCCGCCGCCCACCGTTGGGGACTCGGAAGAGCCTTTGGGAGTATCTCCGAATTTAGCTACCTCGGATGGGGATGTGGAGGCAGGAGGCGGAGCTACCTGGGCAGAGAAGGCCGAAGTTGAGAGCGAGAAGCGGAGCGCAAAACTCCTCTCTGGCGCGGCGGGTCCCCTGAGGCCTCCGAAAAGCAGCCTTCGGTACCCAGGAAAGTCTTCCCGGTGAGGGGTGTGTGTGTGGGGGGACGGGGACGAAACTCCGAAGAGGTTCCCTCGGGCTCTTCACCCCGGTCCCCGCAACTTTTTTCTCCGCTTTCTGTGCTCGTTTAACTCTTCCTGCCCCGTGAAAGGTGGCGGTGCGGAGAGCTCCTGCCTCCCCGTGGAAGAACGGAAGGATCATGGTTGGCACCCGCATCCCAAGGACGGTCTTTAGATCTTGGTTCTGCTTTTGAAGCTTTTTCGCAGCAACGTCCCATCCCCACCCCCCAAAAAGAGGAATTATAAATGCACGGGAGAAGACACGGAAACTTAAGAGGCGGAAGAGTGGAGGGTCTTCTAGTGCCTCCGTGAGACCTGTAACAGCTTCTTTTTTTTTTTGGGTTGAAGTAAATGCCTTTGTGACCTAAAGTAAGATTTCTACATCATGCACAATTTGCCGGCCCAAAGACGTTGAGAAAACATTCGGTCTTTTATTCCCCGCACATAACACCTCGCCTTTGCGGGGCGCGGAAAGACTTGTGGACCAGTCTTCGAATAAGGGAGCTTAGTATAACATACCTTGTTTTAACCTTTTGCTTACTGCGGAAAACTAGATGAATTGATCCTCCTGTTGGCTTATCTTTTGTTAGGAAGATTACTTACTGCCTTGTGTGACTACCCAAGGTGGGGATTATTTAATGAATGAACATTGTAGTGAGGGTGGATGGCTGTTCTACCATTTCATATGCTTTTGGAAATCGTTATGCAAACTTGCTGAAAAAAGCTGATATCGTTGGGAAAAATTGATCTCTTTTGACAAATCTCTTTTATCAAACAAGGTAAGTGGATCAATTAAAGCTTGCTTAGTAAACACTTTATGAGATGTGAGGGATAACTAGAATGAAATAACATGTTAGGTCAGTGCTGGTTACATTGTTTGGTTTTAAATGATTAAACTCATTCTCATTTTATTATATAGCTTTTAAAATATGAGAACTCAAATTGGAATGGAGAAAATTGTTTACATTTAGCTCAATAATTACAAACTGTAAAGGGTAAAAAACTTTGAAACAAATTTGGTGGCCTTTAATAAATAGGAGCTGTTTCCCTTTTTTAATAATTCACTTCAGGAAATTCATTAAGGCTTTTTCTAATGATGTACCAAAGAGTTTAAATTTCCATATATCTTAATTCAAGCTTTGAAAATTATAGAATCACAGAAAAGCTTATAACTTATTAATAGCATCCAACATTCGCTTGGGATGCAAGGATTCAGGTTCAAAACTCTTAGTTCAGGGTTTAATGATTTATTTGTGATAACACTTATTTTTTCTTTTGAACTTTTTAAATACAGTATTTCTTAAAAAGTTTCTTCTTATTAATTTATAGCATTCAGTTGCAAAAGGGAACCTATACTGTTTCCGTATTGATATATTTCTTTAAAAGAAATTGTGTGACAATCTCCCCCCCCACCAAAAAGCTCAGAGAAATGGAAGTAGGTAGTAAAAGCTTAAAAATTAATTAAAGCAATTATAAGACTATGATGGTTGATTAATAGTCACATGGACAAACAAGTTTGCTTTATTCCTGTTATGTCTTTTGCTGAATGCATTTTTTTCACATCTATCTGCAATAATGCTACTGATGCATTTTCTGTACTAGCAATTATTAATGCAGATTAGAATGTCTGTACTTACCCATAAACATGCTGGAATCAGATAAAGCTCTATCCTCTTATACTTTTCTTTAGCACTTACTAAGGTAAGTTAGAATTTTAAACAATTATTCATGTCAAGTGAATTTTAGCATGATAAATTATAGGGAAGTTTTATCAAGTTATATGTTGCGCACAGATGTCTGATACTATAAATTTGTACTAAAATTGTGACAGATTCAGATAAATATAATTGGATGCTTGTAGCTAGATAACATTGTAGCATCTTAGTTATGCTAATTAATTTGAATTGGTATTTTTATGGTTTCATAATTAATCTTAACATTAATTTCAAGATGATGTGTGAAGTGATGCCAACCATCAGTGAGGCAGAGATTCCCTCAGGGGGAAGTGGAAACCGTGGTTCAGGTTCTCCCCTTCAGTCGGATGCTGATTCCCATTTTGAGCAATTAATGGTATCCATGTTGGAAGAGCGTGACCGCCTCTTGGACACATTGCGAGAAACTCAAGAGACACTTGCATTGACCCAGGGTAAACTACATGAAGTTGGTCATGAGAGGGATTCTCTACAACGACAGCTTAATACTGCACTTCCTCAGGTATTTATTTAAATGAAACCTTTTAAAAAAAATTTAAAAAATATTAAAATCAATATTTTAGTTTAAATTTTTTCCCCAAACAATTATTGGCAGGAAATAATAAACCACCAAGGAGATTGTGTTCTTCAACAATTAACTTAGAAAAATAAGTGTTCTAGAGAGATTAGTTCTTCTTTTAATGGGATTTCTAGGAATGATGAAGCAAAATATTTAATACGAGTGACAGAGTTTGAAAGGTTGTTTTATTGTCATTCATTACCCATACAATTTAAAAATTCTAGATTTTTTTATTCTGAAGTTGTTGGCAACTAAATCATAAGAGTTATTAAACTGAGACATTTGTTGGGTAATACTGTAGTGAAGAGAAAAAATTACTTGCCATGCAGGAAGATGTAATAAAAATATATAATGATCATGTTTATAACGGTGGGTTTTGTTACAGAGAACCAAACATTAAACCAATGTTTGACAAGAATTGTAGCTTTTTAAAAAGTATAGTAGAATGACAATTCTGGCTAGAAGAAAAATAAAAAGTATTTACATGATTAGCAGGTGTAGCATCCTGCTTTCTGACTGTAGTAGTGCTTTGTCATCATAATATATCCCTTTATAAGGAAAGACATGATATTTCAACTTTAACTTACAATTGTGGATCTAAAAACTAAAAATATGCAGCATATTGTGACTTAGCCACTATAGTCTTGGCTTTTCTCTCTGAAATTTCATGTAAACAGCTTCAATATATTATTTTACTAGTCTGGCTGATTAAAAACTCTGAATAGTAGTGCATACGGTATTTTCTAAGGAAAATGTATACCTCTTAATTAATTAAGGCATCAACCGGTTTTATTTGTATATCCGGTGTAGCATCTTTTTCCATATCATTCTTCTAGCCTCTTATTTTTAAATTCATTTTCAAATCAGCAGTGTCTTGACTGGTAAAACTTGTTCTTCAGCCGTAACATCTTAGTCTATCTATAATGACAGACACTTTTAAAATTAAATCTGGGTCCATTCTTCACAAATATATTTACATGTACCCACTTAAAATATTTTGCTCCATTCTATTGCATTAGTGAAATTTAAGTGTTTTTCTTCTTTAATTGTAATCTTTAGTTTCTTCTAGTTCTTCCTGGTAATCAACTTTCAAAATCCTTTCCTCTCTTCTTTTTAAAGAATTCAAAACAACATCATTTTCTCACTGGAAGAATTTTTATAATTATTTTCAAAATCTTATTTTGAATCCTATCTGGATCTTAATCCTTTTGTAACTTTCCAGAATCAACATACTAATCATCCATTTGCTGTTTATTCAAAAGGGCGAAAAATGAGATCCCTGCATTTAAAACATTTGCTAAAAATTGAAGGAAATTCACCCAGTGCCCTAAAACTTGTTACTGCAAAGATTCCTAATACTTGAAAGCAGTTAAAGCAATTTCCAAAAGTGATTAAGAAATGGGGCTTGGCAAACCTTAGATCCATAAAGGCTGCATTATGGCTGTGAGCTGCTTGAAATCCTCTGCTCCCAGACCCTCAACTCACAAGTTCACCACAAAAACCTCAGTTTCTGCAGTCTGTTCATGAGAAACAGCTGTCTAGGGAACAAGTGGTTGATTTCATGATCTCTGCTTTTTCTGGATAGATTTTTGCTGTCTAGCCACTGATACATGTTGCAATTCTGTCCCAGCTCCTTCAGGGATTTATAGTTCATTACGAATCCTCACCAGAAGTCACCGCAAGATTTTTTTAAAAATAATAATAATTGCAAATTAGTGTCTGGGTTTTGGTTTTTGACTCTGGGTATTGTCCGCTAAAGAAACCCTAAGATCCAAACATAACCTTTGTGAACGTTCCTTGGTGGTTTTGAAGTAAATTTGCAGACAAAAATATTTCTTCTGAGATTAGTATTAGATGAAGTTCAGACCTTAGATAAATAGATTTAGAGTATCTTGTACTTAAGGGTTCCACCCCTCCCCTTCCAAAGAGCATGTTTGTATTTCTTTGTTTTAATGCCAACTACTAGGAAAATGAAGGAATTTGTTTACCCTTCATTCATTCTGGATTTTGTTTTGTAAGAAAATACATACTTCATAATGAAATTACCACTGAGAAAAACATGTAAAATATCTTAAAGGGTGGATTTAGGGGAGGTGTAGTTAAAAATTAATAAAATACTGCTCAGTCACATTCATAAAAATGAAGAATACTTTTAGAGAAACACTTAATAATAGCTTATTTTGAATGCAAACCTAGTTAAGCATATTGGTTTGATAATGTAGTTAATTTGTATTTGAAACACATCCAATTAAAAACTGTCTTGTGAAAATTGAAATTAAGAGATGAATATAGACTTGAGTCATTTTATTTTGGAGTTAGACTTAGAAGACTTAGAAGAAAGAATGCATTTAATCTTGCTATGTCAAGCGAATATTGAAGGCAAGCTAGATACATAGCTACACCAAAGCAAAGGGCAGAATGGACCTAGTAAATGTGGTCAGAAACTGTTTAAGAGACAATATTTGATAATCTAGATTAAATTTGCAGCATTTATTTAAAAGGTAGATACAGTTTTTGAATGTCTAAAAGCATAATGGATATATTGGTAACCAAATCCAAATTAAATTTTAACTTTAAGAGAATAAGAAATATAAACTGCAAGGTTGATGGTTTGATGCTTTTTAAAGGTATAAGTAACTTGTTGTGCTTAGGCACACATTTGAAAGGAGGCAATAGATTCTTTCAGAATGGCTGCCATGATGCATATGACCAAGCCACCTGTTTTTCAGAAGAAAATTACATATTGTTACATATTGCTTTTGCCTATAATTTCTTATGTTATAAGTCTGCTTCAAGTGAGATACCATGGTACATTTGTTCTAATTACTGAGTTCATGGTTTAATCCATATCCAAATAAATTGAATTATGTGAGATTTGGCCATAAAAAAGATTTGTAAGGTTTTCATGATAGCTTAAAATGTTAAGTCATAATATGGCTTGCTAAATTTTAATTTAGGCTGTGGCATGTAGCCACCAAACTAGTTTTTTCAAACCTACCACAAACCTAGTTGAAGAGATCAGAACTTAATGAACCAAATTCAGTTAACCTACATTGTATATTGGAGTTAAAAAAGATACAATGAGTATCTTTACTAGGAAAGATGGTCTTGGAAATGGCATGAAGGGTACTGTTGCAATCTTAAACAGAGCAGAAACTTAATCTAGTAACTTATTGAATATTCATGATATCTATTTGGCTTGCTTTATTAGATGTCTATTCCTTTGTGACTGTCATTTAATAGAAAATGCAAAACAAAACAAACTTTAGAAATCAAATTGCAATTTAATTTCTGCCACTGACATTAAATTTTACAACAGTTGCAAAAATACCAATAGACATGTTTTTAAGAATGATTGGAGGAGCTAATTTACTCAATAGTGCTATTGAGTCTTGTGGTCTAAATGGATAGGAGTGTGTGTTTGTGAGCATAGAACTGGAGATAGCTTGGTCACAGTATTTTCTGTCCTGATAATTTCTTCTTTTGATTACTGTTTATGGGGCTTCCCTTGAAAATAACTTGTAATCTTTCACTAACTCAGAATGCTATAATGATAATTGTAATTTAAACAGCCAAGAAGAAGCATACTATCAATTATTACAACAATTCTGAACAAACTGTTCTATCTGCTCACTTGCCTCTGGGCACTATTTAGTGTCTAGCTTTATATCCTGTAATGATTTAGGATGATAAGTATTTGACAGAGTGCTTCTGCAAGAGCCATTTTTCCTATATCACAGAATTTCTTCTTCTTGGGATCTTTCTGTGGAAAGAACTGTATATTGATTCATGTTGTAGAAGCTTTGTGTTTAGACCAGTGGTTTTCAAGCTTCTTAATGCCGTGACCCTTTAATACAGTTCTTCATATTGTGGTGACCCACAACTATAAAATTATTTTATGTTTTCCGTATGTTTTTTCCAATGGCCTTAGACGACCCTTGTGAAAGGGTCATTTGACCCCAAAGGGGTCCCGACCCTCAGGTTGAGAACCACTGGTTTAGACCTAATACAATGTGCTACACATGCAATTGACCTTGAAGCTTTTGAGAAGCTTCAACTAACATACCCAAAAAACACTCTTAAGTTTCCAACAAGGTTTAGGCAAACCTGATCTATATTCCATTTTTCTCCATAATTTGCACAGATTGTCCTTTCATTTTTGAATTCTTAAATCAAGCAAGAAAGAATAAGTGGTGATTTAGAGCAGCAGTTCTCAACCTTTGCAGCTTGGCAGCCTGACGGGAGGGAGGGGAGGGGAAGTGGGCATGAGCCTCGGGCTGGTGTATGCATGTACATTTGCAACTTGAGTTGTGCGAGCGGGGGGGGGAGTACACATGCATGTGAGTGCAACTCAACTTGCAAGTTGAGTTGCATGTGCACTGGCCCGCCACTCGCTCAAGTCGAGCTGCACGTGCTTGCACACTGGCTTGCTGCTCACACAGCCTGGATCCAAATAGGCCACGCCCCATGGCCCATTAGTGGGCTATGGTCCATGGGTTGGGAACCCCTATTTAGAATCCAATGAATCCAGGACTATTGTAGCGCGGGCCAGGAGAACCTTTATATACCTATAGTCTATAGGTAATATATCTATCACCTGATCCTGTGCTACTATAATTTACTGTACATAGGACTGCTTTAAAGATTATTCGAGAGCACCAGCTAATCCAAGTTGTTGTTACTTTTGCAGGAACCAGGTTTATTAGGTATGGCTACATAATATTGGTTATTAGGGGAGATCGAGTAGACTCAGCCTTTAAGATCTTTGGAATATGTCTAATTTGTGATGCAGTTGAAGGGTGATGTTTTGTAGGCAGTTACTTAGCTGTGGCATTTTTAGCTTGAGTGCCCTTGCTATGGAATGCTTTTAGCATCTTCATCATTGAAAAGTTGTCCCTGTGGTTTCGTTGGTTTGGTGTCTTACTCTTTATAAGATTAGTGGTGTATAAAACCAGTTAATTTAATTGTGCCCTGATTGTTCAACACCCTTTTCAAAGAGTAGAGATTTCTGATGCTTTTTGGCACATGTCAAAATCCGTAAGCTGTCCTAAGTTTTTTATAGCGATTTATCTCAATCTGATTGCTGAGAGTTGTCTCATTTTTATAGTTTCTACTGTTTGTCTTTATTTTCTTGTTTGCAAAAAAAGAAAAAAATGTACATGAAGAGTCATCTTTTAGAAAATTCAATTTATCTTCAATTCAGATCATTATATAATGTATTTAAAATTTTTATATATATTTTTTCATTTACCAAATTATAAAAAGAGAAATGAAAAATTAAGCAGATAATTTAGTAGTTTGAAAACTAAAGACTGCTCCAATCAAGATTGTGGTAGAATGCTTATTCAAATATGAAAAGAGATAATTGCTCAGAAACTTGTATAATTGATAGGTAGAGAATTGATATATAAGTAGAATATTCAGATATTTAACTAATCAATTTTAATTCATTGGTGGAAATGAAACTTATGAAGATACTTCGATGCCGTCCTGAAATTCTTACCGTGTTTCCCCGAAAATAAGAGAGAGTCTTATTTATTTTTTTGACCCACAAAATATGGCCTTGGGCTTATTATAGGGGAGGGCTTATTATTTTCTTGGGCAAGCGAGAAGCAAGGCACATGTTTTATCTTTCCAGCTCCGTCGTGCTCCTCGCCACTGTGTCCAGAGAAGCCGCTAGTTAAAAAAAAAACCTTCTCGTGAGTTCTATCAAACTTCTTGAAGTCGCGAGAAGGGTTTCTTTTTTTTTTTTACCAGGGGCTTTCCTGGACACAATGGCGAGGAACATGACGGACCTGGAAAGGTAAGAGGCGCGCCTTGCGGCCCAACACCAGCCACCTTGCCCCAATGGTAAAGGCAGCCTGCCTGATTCCCTTCCCCGCCACCCCTTAAGTGAGGGGTGGCAGATGGGTGGGGAGAAGCGAGACGTGCCTCTTACCTGTTCAGCCCCGCCATCATTATTGGGGCTTGGTGGGAGGTGTTCTTTTTGCGTGAGAGGGAATGGGGTGCGAAGTGTGTTGCTGGCCTGCCACCTCCCACCCCTCCCCCAATGTAACAGCTGCCTGGCTTCTTCTCTTCCTCGACGTTCCTTTAGCGAGGGGTGGTGTGGGGAGAAGCGAGATGCGTGCGTCCTAGCATGGAATGGGACTGTTCTCGTCCTGCCCTTCGCCCACCTATTTTGCCCCCAGAGTTTCTCCCCCAGTCATCCACCTCTTATCACTTTGCCTCCGCTGTGAGGCACCTGGCTGTTCATCCTTCTCTTCCGTCCCCAGCCCTTCCTCATCACCCTGGCCTTTTGGGCTCAAGAGACAGTCTTGGGCAAGCGAGAGAGGCACGGGGGGGGGGGGAAGTGTTTTGTGTTGAGTTTCCAGTTGCCTCAGGTCCGAGCTAGAAAATCTAATAAATCCTTTGCAATCGGCCACCCCAAAATGTTGGGGAATAGCTAATAAATCCTTTGCAATCCCCCCACCCCAAAATGCTGGGCAAGATTTCTTTCTCCTGAGAGGGCCTATTTCCTATCTTTTATCTTTGCACAGGCTTAAATGTGTATTAAGAGTTCACCATTGTTCTGTGATAAGATTCCCCAACACGTGTCAACCATAGGTATACTTCACATTTTGAAAACACATTCAGGTTCCCTCAAATTGGTATCCTAATTATTCTAAATTACGATAGTCATGTAATCTAACTACATTGTAAAACTCAGGCATATATCCTAACTTAGATTTACATCCTTCCTGACAGTGTTTATGTTGTTTTGTTACCTTTTCCCTTCTGTGTTTGCTTAATTTCCCATTTGGTCCCCTTATTAACAGCACAAAAGGTGTGAGGATTGCCCTGGTATTTGAGATAGAGCATGGTTATGTGCTGATTCCTGGAGGAGATAGGGGTGCCATATAAAGGATTTAGACCTTATCCTAGGAAGAGTGCAAGTGATTGTTAGCATATATTTTTACAGACGCTTAACAATTAAATTATTGCTTTTTATTTATTATTATTCCCTTCAAATGCTATATCTATTGATGGAATAATTTTCTTAGTTTAGCTTTGTTTGGAAGGGAAAAGGGTTATTTCTGTTGAAAAGAAATGAATTTGGGAAATTTGACTAGTTCCTGTGCCTAATAATTGCTTTAACAAGATGGTAATTATTCAGTATTTTGTTACTCTTTCTGATTAGCTCCCTGGGACTATCAGTTCTTGAAATGAGTCAGACAAGTCTATTGTTTTAGGATTATTAGCTATTCCCCAGCATTTTGGGTTGGGGGGAATGCAAAGGATTTATTAGATTTTCTAGCTCGGACCTGAGGCAACTGGAAACTCAACACAAAACACTTTCTCCCTCTGTGCCTCTCTTTTTCTCCCTTCCCTTCCTCCAATTGTCTGGCGGCTAACTGTCTCTTGAGCCCAAAAGGCCGAGGTGAAGAGTATCTCTCCCAAAGGCCCATGAGGAAGGGCTGGGGACGGAAGAGAAGGACGCGAACAGCCAGGTGCCTCACAGCGGGGGCGAAGTGATAAGAGGTGGATGACTGGGGGAGAAACTCTGGGGGCGAAATAGGCGGGTGACGGGCAGGAGAACAGTCCCATTCCATGCTAGGATGCTTCTCCCCCCACCCCTCGCTAAAGGGACGTCGAGGAATGGAAGAAGCCAGGCAGCTGTTACATTGGGGGTGGGGTGGGAGGTGGCAGGCCAGCAACGCACCTCACACCCCATTCCCTCTCACGCAAAAACAACACCTCCCACCAAGCCCCAAAGATAACGGCAGGCCTGGCTGCTTCCTTTCCCCGATGTCCCTTTAGTAAGGGGTAGTAGTGGGGGGAGAAGCGAGACACGTGTCCTAGTTCTACAGGAGACTGACAGCTCTGCTGTGTTCCTTGCCCTTTCATCCTTGTAAAAAAAAAGTCGCGAGTTGAACTCATGAGGGTTTTTTTTACAAGGGGCTTCACTGGATGAATGGGCGAGGAACGCAGCGGGGCTGAACAGGTAAGAGGTGCGCCTTCTTTTCCCCCCCACCTGCCACCCCTCACTAAAGGGGTGGCGGGGAAGTGAACCAGGCAGGCTGACTTTACCATTGGGGCGAGGTGGGCAGTGTTGGGCCGCGAGGCGCGTCTCTTACCTTTCCAGGTTGTTGTGTTCCTCGCTCTTTTGTCCAGTGAATCCCCTTGTAAAAAAACCCTCATGAGTTCAACTTGCGAGGTTTTTTTTTTACAAGGTGCTTTAATGGACGGAAGGGTGAGGAATGCAGCGGACCGGTCAGTCTGGTAGCACTAGGACACACGCCTCGCTTCTCCCCCCCACACACCTGCCACTCCTCGCCAAAGGGGCGGCGGGGAAGGGAACCAGGCAGGCTGCCTTTAACACTGGGGTGGGGTGGGCAGTGTTTTTTTGCGCGAGAGGGAACAGGCAGGAGGGGGTGATTGTATTGCTGGCCTGCCGCTCTTTTTGCGGCGGGCTCTTTGCACGAGAGGGAGCGGGGCGTGAAGCACTTTGCTTGGCCTGCAGTTCTTTTTGCCCTGCAAACTGTACTGATAGGTGGTACAGTGGTAATGGTGGGGACCAGTTGCGCATGGGTTAAATAGTTGGAGGCGGGCTTATTTTCAGGGGAGGGCTTATTATGGCGCATGCTCTGAAAAGCCCGTTTGGGCTTATTAGCAGGGTGTGTCTTATTTTCGGGGGAAACAGTAAATTAGAGGTTTATGTGTTTTTTAGAATTATGAATTGAATATTTAAAATTCAGTAAAATAGGCAGGAAATTTGTTAATTTCTAACACTTAAAACTCCAACTTGTTAACATTTTGAATTCAGTAGAAATCTTTAAAAAACTGCTGTGTCATAGTCTGACCTTTATATCGATTGATTGATTTTTAAAAAATAAGTGTAGAAATATGCAGTCTTAAATAGATTTTGTGTGGTGTGATTCTTGGACTACATGCAGTTTATTAAATCTCAGCACATGGTAAAAATAATTTCTGCTTCAAATGTAGGAAAATTTAATATTTGCACAATGAAATCTGCAATATAGTTTCATAGAAATAAAATCCTATTTTGCCTAATGGAATGTTGTAGTTGAAGAATCAGACATTTTTTCATTGTAATTATGATACATAGTTTGATGTATTCTGATGTGCTTTGGGTACATAATAGTTTAACTATGATATAGTGTCATTCATATGTTTTACATCACACAGGTTGTCTTTGCTTAGCAACTGCCTCATTCAGCATCCGTTGAGTTATGACAGGGCTGAAAAAATAACTTAATGACCAATGCCCTCAATTATAACCTTCATAGCATTCCTCAGTCACACGATTGCCATTACAGTCAGTATGCATATTCTTTACCTGACCTTTTTTTTCCTGCTTTGCAGAACAGAGAGAAGATTGGGAAGGGATTTCAAGAGAATAAGTGGGTACACAATGTGGAATAGACCAAGCTCTTTGTGTAGTGTGCTTGTGACAGCCAACACCACAACATTTCTTTCGATGTGTATTCCCCATTGTGTGCTGACTTACTCTTGTAATTCCTTCCTCTCCAATGTAAATAAAAACATTAATTCCTTCCTTGCTAATTATAACAAGGGAGAATGCATTCCAAACTGTGGGGGAATCATTAGGAGGAAGTAAAACTGGAAGGTGTGAAATTAATTCATTTTGTTACTTTCATACCTGCTATCCCAGTCTCTCAGCTTTCCAAAGTGGGGAAAGTGTGGTAATGTGTTTTCCCACCTAGTGGCCACTTCAGTTATTGGTACAGCTGCTGGTTCCAAGTGTGGTTGCTAAATGAGGACTACCTATAACTTATACACTTCATTTGTGTGCTAGTAGGCTGATAGAAATTGAAATTCAAAACATTTGAAGATACTGTGCTGCTTAGTCTTATATAAAATTTGAATCCTTTTACATATGCAGCAGGATTTATTTGGTTCTCCTCACTCCTTCATCTTGATTGTGCAATACTTCTGGCATCACCTGCTGATCTTGTCTGGCTATAGAAATTAAGTTGGCCTGAATTTATTTGGTCCTTGACTAGAGGACCAGCAAAGGATAACAGGATTGTATGTTACACTAAGACATCTGAAAATATCCCTGAATGAAGCAAAGGTAAGCTACTTCTATACTGTTGCCAAGAATTTTGTCTTATTGTAATCACCACAAATCAGGCTTTTTTTTACCATTATATATTTGCTCTGGAGGTTCCTCTGATATGTAGAGCACAGTTCAGGAGATGGCTAGGGAAAAAGATGCAATTGTTTTACTGGTTGATCTATCTCTTAAACTTTTAATATTAAACATTTTAGAAATAGTAAACTAACATTTGGATTGTAGTATTTGAAATTGTGGCCTTTACATTGCATCATGTAGATGATATTTTGGGGGGGATTACACAGTGAGAAGCGTATGCAAATACTGAGTAAGTTATTAAAAGTTATAATTGGAATTGCATGGTGAATTATAGCTATTTAGTTTGTGAAGAGTGGAATGCATTCTGCAAGGAAGAACATTAAAATAGTAAAATTGTATTCTCAAAATTCCTTCATGTTAAACATAAAACAGGCAGTAGTTTGGCCAATTAGTTGTTCTGCTTTACAATATATTATGTTGTATAATATTGAAAGGAGAGTATAGTAGAAACAGGCAAAATTAAAAATATAGTATAAACATTTTTAGCAACTGATTTGTTTCCAGGGTGTTGGATTTAATATTCTGAATTTTGCTGCGAATTTTAGTTGCTAAAGAGAAAAAAAGAAAATTAAATCATTTTAAATATTAATGTTCATTTTGTATTGGCATACAACATTTAAATGTTTAATTTTCTTTATTTCTGCTTACCCATGTTCTGATGTGCATGACCCCCCTGCGCTCCCCCCCTTATGGCACGTGAGCCAAAAAAGATTCGCCATCGCTGATGTAGGCAATAGAAAACATAAAAGAATAAAAGTCTTCAAGAGTTATTTTTTGAATAAAAAATAATGGAATGCTATTTCAAATATATTTCTAATTTGGCTTTTTAGCAGTAGCAGAATCAAGAAACACATTTAACAACAAAAATCAAAAGGTTATAGAGTAATGCAACTAAGCTCTTTTCTGCTTACTTGGGTCATCATATTGGAATGCAAGGAGACAGAACTGTTAGACTTGACTTAAGAGGCTTTAAGAATTTACTGAAGTGTAGAGGATATAAAATATGGTGTGAAGAGCTCTTTATTTTAATCAGGATATGAAAGAATAGTAAAACGTAAACAGTGATACATACCATCAGTTAAGCATCACAAAAATAATTTCTTATCTTTTTATCCATGCAAAATTAGTTCCAAAGTGACAATATAATAATGTTCATTAGTATGCAGACCATTTGTCAAAATAAGAATTTAGTTCTTACTCTAAGATTCTGATAGTTGTCATTGTTCAGCAATATTTTCATTAATTTACAATATCTTTTATCTTTTAATGTGAGCTGTTAGCAAAATGAGAATTTTAATTTTATAAGAATACAATATCTAAAAGTGTTCTAAAAAGCAATTAATGTTTTTAAGAGTTATTGAAAAAAATTCTTTTTCTCATGTTATAAACTTGTTAAACTAGAATTACTGGATTATTCAATTATTTTAAAACGTTTTTTTCTATTGTGTTTCTCCAAAAATACAACCTGTCCTGAAACTAAAGCCTTGTCACATTTTTCGCGTGGGTAAAAATATAAGCCCACCCACGAAAATAAGCCCCCTGGACAATCCCCCCCCCCTCTGGCCAGGCAGAGCATTGCTAGTGGTATCCTGAAGGCACCAAGCCGCGAGAACAAGGTGGGGGTAAAGGCACTCGCATTGCTTGGTGCTTTTGGGGTACCGTTAGGTTGGACAGCAGTGCTGTGCCCAGCTGAAGAGGGGGGGGTTGCCGGGCAGCTACTCTCTTGCAAGCGGACTCTCGAAGAGCCGGGCACAGCCTCAGGGTCGAATGGCTGTGTTATGCTGTCGCAGCAGCAACACTCACAGGCTCACGATGCCCTTGGCTAACTCTGCAGAGCCAGGGCATCTCCGCTGCTGGCGCCGCCCGCCACTTGGTTTTTTTTTTCCGGCTTTCAAAGCATGGACAGATGCCGCTTTGGGAGCACACTCTATGTTTGTGGGCTGTAGAGCGTACAACCATAGAGCATACTCCCAGAGCGGCATCCATCCTCCGTTGTGGCTTTCAAAGCATGGAGGATGGATGCCACTCTGGGAGTACGCTCTATGGTTGTACGCTACCATAGTGCGTACTTCCAGAGCGGCATCTGTCCTCCGTGCTTTGAAAGGTGAAAAAAAAACCTCAAGCGGCGGGTAGTGCCATCAGCGGAGATGCCCTGGCTCTGCAGAGTTAGCCAAGGGCATCGTGAGTCTGGGAGTTGTGCGAGCAGGGAGCGAAAAAGCTGCTTGTGCAACCCCCTCTCCAGCCATGCAGAGCCCCATTCACTCACCTAGGGGCATTCTGAAGGCACTGAGCCGCGGGAGGCGGAGGGTGGCGAGCAGCCGCTTGTGTTGCTTGGTGCCTTCCAGGTACCGCTAGATCGGTCAGTGGTGCTGTGCCTGGCTGGAAAGGGGGGTTGCCAGGCGGCTGCTCGCGAGCATGGCCACTTCATGGCTGCTTTGTTGCTGCTGCGACAGCACAACACAGCCATTCGACCCTGAGGCTGTGCCCGGTTCTTCGGGAGCCTGGTCACAAGGGAGCAGCTGCCCAGCAATCAAAAAACAATAAGCCCTCCTCTTTAATAAGCCCAACGCCATATTTCGTGGGTCAAAAAAATATAAGACCCTGTCGTATTTTCAGGGAAACACGGTACTTTGCATTACGCATTTTTAAAAAAGGTGATTTAGAGAAATGCTTTTCCTCTTCCTCCTCAAATACTGCAGATAAATGCCTTTTAAAAAGGTAACAGAATATTACACTACTATTGCCAACTTTAAATGCACAAGAACTTTCATATAAAATACTGCTAAATTTTCTTTTTAGATAAATTAGCCTAGGAGGGATGCATTAGAAAAAATAGTAATTGCAGTTGCTGAAAAAGAAGCTATTGCCATATACTGCTTTTAGACATTATTGCATATGGAGACAAAATCCATAAAGGCATTCATTATAAAGTTACACAGCACCATAACAAGTTTGATACTCTAATTCTTGGTTTAAAAAGGGAAATCAAGCTTTCCCTTAATTTAAAGTGGCAGTTACCCATGACTGTCAAAAGATACATGTATCCTTCTCTTGATCAGCTGGTTATCCCCCCCCCTTTTAGTCAAATAGTCAAGTATTTTATAGATATAAATATGATGACAGCAAAATCACCATACATAAGTATAATATTTACAAGATTATAAAAATATTAACTGCTATCCAGGCAATCTGTTTGTTCAGAATTTTTAATCATTACATAAAACACTTAAAATAATAATGAACTTATTATATTTGTATTCTAAACTGTATTAAAACAAACTCTCTTGGGTTTCCCACACATGGTATAAGTAGATTAGTGTATTTCATTCCTAAATAAGGATTAGAGCTTGAATTTCTGGAGGGAGCAGCAGACAGAAAGGAGCTAAACCATTTGTAATCACCTGTTTCTGTATTCCCAGAAAGAGGTGAACATGGAATTGTAATCTATTTTATTTTCCTAGCAATAAAATGTTTTTAAATTTTGACTGGGAACTTCTCACATGTGACAGAATTCATGAACTTAATAAAATTCTCAGGTGTTTGAAGGACTGAAAGGGAAATAGTAAAAAACTGATCTTTCACACGTCCCTAAAATGTTTTCTCTATATTTTTTTCTCAATTGCTCATTGTGGATAATACCTAGGCATGAAAAATTACATGTCATAAGGAAGAAAAATTTACATTGAACCTTACATGGAGGGATAAGAGTGAGCCTTTTGATCCTCACTATCACCTGCTTTACTCAGGTCATGAAACAAACCAAGCAGTGCCGTGTGGATGTTTGTGTGCATGGGCACATATTCATTCTATCATAACGAAACTAATGAAGTCTTATTTATCCATGTTGAAGAAACCGTAAATGTAATAGGCAATTTCTGGCCATTCAGGGAGAGGTGTTGTAGAACAATGATACTACATTAGTTTCACTTGGGTCCAATGTACTAAGAGAAAAGTAAGATTGTTCAGCAAAAATATCTCTATCCTATGCTGCTGTCAGAAACTATGATGTGTCAGAAACTTCAATATTAGATTTTCTGGAATTGGGAGATGGGATTGACTATTTTGAAAATATCTAAAATGGAAATAATTGTTACTGTATAAATCATAGTTGGATTTCCCTTGACAGCTTATTAATTGATTTATTTTGCTCAATTCACCTGACTCCAGATGATCCATAAAGTAAAGAACATAAAAGCAACTGGTAAAAAAAGAATACAGTAAAGTCAATCCAAGAAGAATTACATTAATGAATACTTTCAGTGCCAGTGTCTTTAAAAATACTGTAGTGAAATATTTTGGGCATAATACTATGATAGTGAAGGAATGCAGACTGAAAAGTGACACAAAAATTTGTAAGCATAGAATATAAAGTGTGTGGCTGGAAAATGTGGGAAAGATTGTTTGAACATATAATATTTTCTGGAATTATCCAAACTATATTTAATATTCTGATCAATAGCATTATTTGCTACCCCTTTCTAAATCCCTGAATATGTATATATAGACACTTACAAGCTGTATTCCTATATTCTGAGAATAGTTTGAGATGTGTTTATTTTTGTCTCTAAGGGTAAAGTCAGTTTAATTGAAGAAAAATATGTAAAGCATCTGCAAGTTGTAGACATGCATCTGGTGTAAATCTAAGTAGTACTCTCAGACAGATTACTGTCTCCAATATGGCGTCACAAGACAGTGGGAAGTTTATTTAAACTCATTCATGTAGAAGTAGTATAGTTTTCCAGTAATTTATACCAAGTTTTTGTATTGGGATAATATTTGGATCAGGTACTTCATTTGAGCTTCACAGTGAACCGATGTCTTGCTGACTTTTGCTGGCTAGCAAGACAGCTTTTGTAAGGGGAATTGTGACTGGATACTGGATCCAAGCTGGTGTAATTCTCTGTAACAAAGGAGAATTCCTTGAGATCATGTGACTCCAGATAGCTGCTCCTTGTGAGTAGACTGCAGAAACTGCCTTCACAATCAGCTTATATTTAGAGTGGCTGGAGACAGGTTTACATCAAGCTCATGTTTGCAAAGCAACCTTTACATTAATTTCAACCATGTCTTATATTTTAATCAAATCTTTGATTCTCTTTTAATTTTTTGTATATTGGAGAGATTTAAGGTCCTTCAAACTGGCAAAATTTTACTATGTTCATCGGGTGAGTTTCTACCTCCTTAAAAGATGATGGAGTAAATTTGAGTTAAATATAAATTTTAATTTTAAATTTAAAAATATATGATTGCTTGGACTAGGCAGCAAAATGGTGCTACAAAATGATATGTGGATTTTGGAAAGTTGATAGCAGATTAAGGAGGCTGGGATTTGGAATTATAGTTTTGAATTATTTGGAAGATATTTTTCTAATGGGAAAAAGGAGATTACTCTGATTTGATTTTGTTTTTTATAATGAGATCTTAAACTAGACACTAGAGCCAAAAACTCAGGAAAGGTTTCTAAGATTGACTTGTTTGACCAGAATTAAAAAGATCTGATTGTCCTAATTAGATTTCGGCTGACAAATATTTATTGATGCAGACTTGGTTTTCTTTACCTAAGAAATGAGGTGAAGGGAGAAGTTTTCTTTAGAAATAATGATATACTGCTAAAATAGTTTTTATCTGCTGGTGATAGAGGAAGTTACTTTTTTGCTCTCGCTTTTCTTGTTTCCTTTCTTTTTCCCACTCCCTTTTCTTCCTTTTTCTTGCAGTTTTCTTTACATTTTGTAGTTTGTATTTATTTTTATTCTGTTCATATATAATGCTTAATAAAAGTTATTTTAATAAAGGGAAAATATTTTATCTTGAAAGACTCCTACTTTTTGGAGGAACTTACTGAAATATCAGTAGTTCTAAATTCATTTGTTAAAAGCATTAATGACATGTTTTATGTAGATTTCATAAATGTTAGATACTAGGTTCACTTTTTGCTAAAATTAGCTCTGTAATTACATTTTAATATACTTGCCTAAGTTCATTCTATACATTCTAAGCAAATATTTAGAAGAATATTATCTTACATCATAAATATATTTTATTAGGAAATACTTGTATTTACAGATCTCTTTATTTGTATAAGCATAGCTATTATATTTCGCAGAAAAAATCTGCAGTTACAGTACTTCAAAGTTAAACATCTCAGTTTAAACTGAAAATATGTAAATAGACTTGCATGTATGTTACAGTACTCTGATGACAACCATGGAACTAAAATTACATAATAATAAATGTGAAGTTTATAGACACCTTTGCTTAAGAATGAAAATAGATTGTTATTTTTGTCATCATGAGGATTATGGCTGTTTGGATAAATTGAATATGCATTTTGGGTAGAAGAAAAATTGTATGTTATGCAATACTGTTGCATCTTACTGGATATTGTGACAGTCAAATGAATTACCGGTATGTTTTAGTTAATGTTATTTCTTGTTTAGGTGGTGGCAGTTTAAACTTCTATTTATGCAAAACTAGAATTCATTGAGCCAGATAGATTACTTTCAAAAGTAATTAATAAATTAATTTTACTCAAATATTGTAGAAAACTAGATAAGAGGCTTGTTTCTCTGAAGCTGTTTTTATTCTAAATGTTTTACCCATTTTAAGCCATAAAGCTGGACTTAGTCATAAACCACTCTGTAGTTCTACACAGCGAAAGTAGTAACTAATGATTTAGTTAATATCAAAAAGGTAGCAGGCTAAAAGCATGCAATATTTTGGGGAGAATCTCCTATAAGAGATATCAAGTTTAGTTTTGCTAACTATTTCACAAATGGATTGTTCTGCCTGAGTTCATTTATCATCAAATGTATTTTATCTTGGCTTCAACCATTCATTGGATGAGTGTGATCCAATGAACGGTTGTATCTGATTTTTTTATGGGAAAATTTTCTCATTGACATACAGTTCCTGTTTCCTCTTCAATTTGTGTGAGAAGATGTGTAATTTCTATTTACTAACTTTGTAATTTCTGGCACAATTTGTTCAGAAATCATACCCTGTTTTAAAACAGAAAACGAGCTGAGTCTTGTACAGTAGATAGAACAAGTAATTAAGTTCGAAGATGTAATAAAATTCAAAGTTGTAATATTTGTGTATGCCAGAATGATCCAACATCATATAATAGAATTCAGTTTACATATTTAGAATAATAATATTAGCATTACTATTCTTTATTCTTTAAAAATATAAACCTGTCCTTGAGTTGAGATGGTCTCCAGGTAATAACATAAACAGAACTATGTTGTTTTCTTGACATTTATCAGAAGTGTCTACCTTACTTACTTTCAACTAGGGGATTCCCTGGTGATTTTCATTCAAATATTAGAAATAGAAAGCTTGGATGAAATAGAATGGCTAGGGTTGAATACTGCTCTATAAAGAATAATCATGATTGCTAGAAGTGATATTAAGATATCCTGCATAGTATTTTATTTTAGTATAACTTCAGTCAGTTATCTATAATATATTGCTGTATATAATGCACATTGCAGTAAATGTTTATAATTATTTGCTTATATTTTTCAGGAGTTTGCAGCACTTACTAAAGAGCTTAACATATGCAGAGAGCAACTCCTTGAAAGGGAAGAGGAAATTGCAGAACTGAAAGCAGAAAGAAACAATACAAGAGTCAGTTGATCTTCTGGTATCATTTGTTCGTATTTTGTGCTAGGAATTTATATTGAAATGGAACCTTACATGTAGTTTTTTTTCATAAGTGAATAAAATTATTAGTTTTATTTCTGCTTTAATTTCGGTAACTTCCACCTAGTAAGAAAAACATTTCATGTATCAAGACTGTGTATTTTATCTTGCATAATATTTCTGTAGGATAATTTGTTCCCTTGTTATTAAATATACTTTTCATACATCAAAACTATCTAACTGCAGATTATTAACATAGTCTCTCGGCGATCCTTTAACTGAGGTTTTTTTAAGAGACTCAAAGTTGATCCTTGCAGTCATTATCCTAACCTATTAATCCAGACTTTTGTTACACAATACATATATGAGAAAGGTAAACTCAACTGGCTGTCATTAATTTATACTTCATTGGGTGGATCACTATTTAATGAATGCAAAATCATTCAAAGCAGAGATTAGCAATCCATGTTTTACATGCACTGCCTGATACTCTTGTGAAACCTGAAATCTGTCAAGCACAAAATTTGGTGATAAATCTTTTCAGAACAATTTTTTATCTAAAGGAATTAGAGTTAGAGATATATTTTTGAAAGAAAAGTGTTCAAGATGGTGTATATATAGTCAGATTTTATAACCAATATTTAAATGTCACTGTTTCCTTCTTTTGAAATGGCCCATTTTTAAAAAGAATGTAGGTGAACAAGCTACTTCAGTTTAAAACAATGAGAATGTAGATGTGTACATGATTATAAGTTTCCCTAACAGAGTTTCAATGCGTTTTTGTAAGTTAGTTTTGTAGTAATTTAACCTTTAAATTCCTCCTCCTCAAATATCACTCACTTTAAAGTGATGCAACAAAGTTCTTTTGTTACAAGTAAAGTTTCTGATATGGAGAAATGTCTGCTGTATTTATATGCTCTGTAGAATATTAAAAAATTATGTAGATGTTATTGATACTTTATAAGTATATAAAACCAAATAATGTTTATATTATTATACTTACATTGTTATTGCGTATTTTAATGTGATTTTCCTTCCTAGTTTAAGGTAATTTACAGGTAGCCCCTGGCTTACATCCATGAAGGGCACCCGCAACTTCGGTCATAAGTTGTGATGGTCATAAAGTGGGTCGCCATATGACCAAACCCAATTTTATAACTTTTTTTGTGATCTTTAAGCAACTGCCACAGTCATTAAGCAGACGCCGCAATCATTAAGTTGCTATGGGGTGGGTTTTGTCAGAAATTGGCAATAACATTGCAAATGACCATAAAAACAGGGCAGTTGCTGAGAACCCAAAATGTAATCACATATTGTGTGGACATCAGAACTTCAAAACCATTTCATAAATGCCTTTGGGGTCTGTCAGAACTTTGAACAGTTGCTAAGGGACCAGTCATAAGTCATGGATTACCTGGATAACTTCAGCAACTAAAGTAGAAGCATTCAACATTATCATGTTTTCCATTACATTGATCAAGAAGATAAACATAAACATATTATTATTATTTTCTTTGCATTGCTGAGGTTCAGTGTTAGATGAGCATTTTTATGTACTTTTTTTGCCTTTAAACATCAATAAGAATTAAGGACTGGATAGGATGATACTTGCTTTTTAAAAAATAGAAGAAAATTTGAAAGCTTAGATAGTTTTGAATAATGAATAGAACATTGTGTATATTATGAAAGTGCATTTTTTCTGTAAGTTATGTTCAGCTTCAAAAATGATTAATATATAATAACTGAATGTAACTTGCATAGCTTTACAGAGAAGCAGAAACAAAGTGATAGTTGTGTCTCATTGATAGTGAAATACGTTTGAATATTATTTTCTTCAGTTCAATATATACTGCTTTTTTCTCATGTAATTGCATTCGATTTTCAGTTACTACTAGAACATTTGGAATGCCTTGTCTCCCGGCATGAAAGGTCTTTAAGAATGACCGTAGTAAAAAGACAAGCTCAATCTCCAGCTGGTGTTTCTAGTGAAGTTGAAGTTCTCAAAGCACTAAAGTCTCTATTTGAACATCACAAAGCCCTTGATGAAAAGGTAGAAGATTACCGATGTTTTTTTCTTCATGAAAATATTTATTTATTTTATGGGATTCATTAAGGCTGCCTTGCTCCAAGAAAACTCTAGGCGGTGTACAGTAACTCCCAATATATATGTTAAAAACATACTGTAACTATTATTTTATTAGTGTAAAAATTAATTCTTTCATTTTTTTCATTTAAGAGCAGTCTGGTATTTTATTTTATTTTTAAATGGAGATATAGACTAAACATCTATTGCTTATGTAATTTGTTTTGTTTGTATACAGACCAAAATTCAAAATGGGTGTTGTAAGTTGGTCTAAATCATAAAATGAAGCAAAAATAAATGTTGCCCTTCCATTTCTATTCAGGCAAAAATGATTATTAATGTTGCCTCAGTTCTGGTACATGACATAAATCACAACTAATATAGCAGCATTGGCTTTAATTGAAATTTCTGCTCTCCATGGATGGATTACGGCTTTCATAATACCTCATAATCATTTTCATAATTATTGGCCAGATGACTAGTCTAAAAGGGTACCATATAATCTACCTCATTGTGCCTTTCTGCTGCAGAAACATATTGCCATCAAAAGTAATAGAAAATGCATAATGGCTTATTATTAGGTTTGCTTAATCACTTGATGGCTCCAGTCACAAAAAATGTATTGATAATTTGCGTTGCTTTTCAAATTTATCCCTACTCACCAACATTACTGTTATCAGTTTATTCTTGATAGTTACTGAATAGTTCGGCATCTAATGCTAGCAGAATTGTTTGGTGTTTATATCTTAACTTTAATCTCCTAGGTAAGGGAAAGATTACGAGTAGCACTTGAACGATGCAGCTTGTTGGAGGAAGAACTAGGTACTACACACAAAGAGGTAAGTTATTTCCAGTAAACTACAAATGGATAAAAAAAACTTGTCAGGTTTGCATAAGACCTATCAAGGGAAGCGAAAGGTTACTTGTAACCAGGGGCTGTTTGGCAATTTCTTTGACCTTGAGAAATTTGGCTAGTGATATCATAATGTAGTTTGAAATGGGTGGGACCAAAACTGGGGGTCTTTGGGAAGAGTGTGAGAGAGATTTAATGAGTAAAATTAATACCTTGCTGGAAAATCAAATTCGATAGTAGATATACTCAGTCAGGTGAGCAAAGTCACAGTGAAATAAAAAAGATTTCACTTGTTTATGGAATTAACATTGCAATAACAATACAGTTAGAACTAATAAAAGGAGGATATTCCACAGATTGGGCTTTCTGTGTTGTTCATGTAGCTTGCAAAAAGAAGATACTTTCAGCAGGTCCTTCTAGAATCTAGGTGACCAGACTGGAATGGCATGCCCTGATACTTTCCTGTTTGCAGCTTATGGACTACCAATTATTTTCTCCATTTTACAAAATCTGCAAGCTCCCACTACTACTTTCTTGAACTTTTTCAGAATTCTAAAAATCATTTTTCCAGGTTCATAACTGTGTAGCTATTAATTTTTTATGGAATCTTTTTTCACCAAGAATTGAGTTTTCACTAGCAGATACTTGAAATGTTTTAGCTTACCTTAAAAATCAATTGATCAATCTTGTTTACTAATTAAGTATATGAAAATGGCTGAGTTATTGTTAGTTTTTTTTTGTATCATGTTTTAAAGGTAGGCTTGTTGCTTGATAAATATTTTCTGAAAAGTTTATAGGAATTGATCATAATTCTTTAAAATCAAGGTCATTAATATATCTATCATTGTTATCCATTCATGAATATATTTTGTGAATATTATCACTGCAAATAATATTGGTTAAATGTTCCTTTTTCTATTCGAAATATAGAATGTCAATTAATATAGTATTTTATTTTTTTATTCCAGTTAATGATTTTGAAAGAACAAAACAATCAAAAAAGAACACAAGCTGATGGAATGCCTGATATTAATCATGATCAGGAAAACATACCTAGCACTAATGGGAAGGTATGATAAAAGAATCTTTTCCTTAGCCTTTTTACTCAACTTTTTTGAGAGGATAAAATCTGTTTATGATGCAGCAATTAACTTAATTCTCCAAATCATTCCAATAAAAAAAAAGAGCAAGTAAGCTATTTTAATGTGTTATTTTCTTGATCATTTGATCCAGTATACAATACCATTCTTTGATAGATAATGTTCAAGTAATAAGAGCAATATCATTTTCAGGCAAAAAAAATGTTTTGGGTTGGTTCTTAAATTTCTGAGTGAGAACCAGAACAACACAGTGGAAAAAAAATCCTGAAAAGTAATACGAATTCTTTTGTTCCCATTGGAATCACTGGTTTAGTACAGAGATCCCCAACCCCTGGGCTGTGGCTCAGGCCAGTTCAGAACTAGGCCACACGAGTGGCATGTGAGCATGCATGCGCATGCAGCTCCACTTGTGCAAGCAGCGGGCACTAGTGCAGGCAACTCTGATCACGTGAGTGGCAGGCACTTGGGCACACACTCCACTCACACAAGTGGACCTTCATAAGTGACCGCCGCTTGCATGAATGGAGCTGTGCATGTGAATGCGTATGAGTGTGTGCAGTTCCACTTGTGCGAGTGGAGCTACACAAGCACCTGCAGCTCGTGCAAGTGGAGCTGCAAGTGGCAAGATGGAGCTCTATCACTTGCACGGAACTATCCCCCCTCCCCCTCATGCCAGGCCACCAAGCTGGAAAGGTTGGGGACCTCTGGTTCAGTATGAAAAAATTATATTGCACATGTTTATGCTTTCAGGGTGTTAAAAGTTTTTTTTTTAATTAGCAGTGGCTTTTTCTTCTTCTAAATAGAGATCTTCTAATGGCTCTTTGACTCATGATGAAGATCTTGCTAAAGTAATTGAACTTCAAGATATCATAGAAAAGCAAACTAAAGAACAGTCGCAAATGAAAGAGAGAATCACTGCCCTTTCTAACAGAGTAGCAGAACTGGAAGAAGATCTTGATACAGCTAGAAAAGATCTAATCAAATCTGAAGAAATGAACACAAAATTGCAAAGAGATGTACGAGAGGTAAGAATAGGACTTTAATATGATTTAAATTAATTAATTCACTATTCTGTGTACTTGTTCTTCCCATGAGTTAAACCATGTCTTATAATCTGATGTAAGTACTAGGTTTAGGATATTTCCATCAACTATATCAATAAGTTACCAACCTGAGAACAATTGCTTTTATAGTTGTTGTTTTTATTAAAAACCCTATTGTTCTCGATCTACATGCCATGTGAATCAGTATGATGATCCCACAGAACAATACTAATTCAGCATATTCATATCTAGTGGTATTATTATGTCTTCTAAAATTGGCCAGCTCAGTAATGTTAATTATTGAAGGATTCTAAAAAAAAATGACCTATTATGCTTCCTCTTAAGCAGAATAAGAATGTTGGTACTTGGCAGTGACGTGCGGTGAGGTTTATGGCTGGAGAGGCACAACTCTCCCCCGACACCCCACTGACTAAAGCACTTTCTTTTGCCCGCCTGTGCTCCTGGCAGAGCTCAGGTGGGCTGCCGCGAGCTCAGGCGGGCGAAAGAAAGCTCTTTAGTCAGTGGGGTGTTGGAGGAGAGGAGAGAATGCCTGAGCATTGCATTTATTAAAGAAAAAAGAAAAAAAGGAAATTTGAAGGAAAAGAGGGAATGTGGGGTGGGGGTGGGGACATCAGAAATGGAGAAAGAGAGGAGGAAGAGTGAGCGTGACGCTGCAGCTTTAAACAGAATGACAGAGTTGAAGCCTCTAAAAATGCGCCCTCTACTATGAGGCAGGAGAACTGCGTGCCTCAACTACCTCGGGATTTTTTTAGGCTTTTAATCCTCGCTTAACTCTGCTCAAGTGCCTAAAAAGTCAGACTAGATGAAGTATGCAGTTCTCCTGCCTCGTAGTAGAGGGCGCTTTTTAAGAGGCTTTTTAAAACAGGCAGTCATTCATGGTGTGGCAGCAACTAGCTAGCCTAACCTCAGCACTCGTCTTTTCCTGTTTACATTTTTTTCCTTTTCATGATTGACAGTGGTGAGGCTGTGCTTCCCCTGACTGCACGTCACTGGTACTTGGTACATATGCAAAGTTTAAAATAATATTTTGGGGCTAAAAAAGTCCCCGCATGGAATTTCTGGAGGTTTTCTTTAAATAGCTTATTTCTATTTCTAAATGCAATTATTTTCATTTTTTCCCCTCAAATATCAAAAGTAAATTATATATTTGGAATGTTTGCACTTTTAATGGTGAACGTTTTGAGTATCATTAGCAGTTTGCAGTCTCTTTAAGATATGTAAGATTAAAGAAAGCTGCAGTTCTTACAAATTGACCCCCCCCCCCCAATGGTTCTTTGGATATTCTCTTGGGTTTCTATAATAAAAGCTATTAATTTTTTTAAGACAACCTGTTATACACACAATGGAGGGAGAATATATTTCTGTAATTTTCTGACAATCTTAATTTAGGCAATGGCTCAGAAGGAAGATATGGAAGAAAGAATTACAACTCTTGAAAAACGCTACCTCGCTGCACAACGTGAAGCTACATCTGTGCATGATCTTAATGATAAACTTGAAAATGAAATTGCTAACAAAGATTCATTGCATCGACAGGTAAACTTATTTTTTAAATAACGCTTTAAGCTTTCCATAAATTAATACTAAAAGTTCTGGATCGTGGGCAGGGGAGCTTTCTAATAATTCAAGCTAATTTGATTTGGATAAAATTTATGCATATTTGTTACCAATTTTTAAAGGTTTTGTAGTTATAAGAAGGTTTCATCCTTTCCATGTTTTATATTTTTCCTTCAACAAAAATGCCTCTTCTTCGGTAGTTTTGAGGAGATCTTCAAGGAATGGCTATTCTTGGTGTTTTCAAAATGGAATTAGCAGGCCTTTTAAGCTTGAAAAAGGAAAAAAAAGGTGGTTGCTTGCCATTAGTTGCTGTCACAATCTTAGATGGTTTTGGGATAAAGGAGATAAAGCACCCTCATGGGGAGCAAAATCAGAGCTGGATAACATAGAAGATAATTACAAAGGTTAGGATTTATATGCAGTGAGTGCATTCAATTTAGTGTTTGTCTTTTTATTATGAAATCTGTGTGATATTTTTAGTTAGGATTTGTCTTGTACTCAAGTTTTTATGTCTCTTTTTGCCTAAGTCTGCATTTAGTACAAAAATGTTTTGTTACCGACTATGCTTTCCATAATAGCACTTTCATGTTCATGAAAGGAATTTAAATATTTTGCAGTGGCATCCATAGAACTTTTGCAAAAGTTCAGTTTTACCCAATAAAATTGAATCCCAGTATTCAATTAGGACAGACAAAATGAAGGGTTTTTAAACATAATTTTTAATAAAATAATGTACATTTTGTAATGGTCATATATAAATGTGCTTTTGAATGTTGTGTTGTATATAATTTCGGTGATTAAACAGGACTGTATGATCTCATACATCAATTTGCTCACTTTTTTTGCTAATGGAGAAACTATCAAAATGTCACATAGAATAATGTCTGCAGCTGTTGCTATAAGCAACTTTATTTTTGCTTCTAGAGTGAAGACAAGAATAGGCAGTTACAAGAACGATTGGAACTGGCTGAACAAAAATTGCAGCAAACTCTGAGAAAAGCTGAAACTCTGCCAGAAGTAGAGGCTGAATTGGCTCAGAGAGTAGCTGCACTTACTAAGGTAGGTTGAGTTTTATGATACATATATTTAGAAGAAACAGTTGGTTCTTGATCATTTGGGGTTTCTTGCATTTCATTTTTAACCAGATAATTCAAATTGACTGATCTAGTCTCTATGTTTCTTGCTTTCTAACCCTTTGTATAGCAGTTCATTGTTTTTAATTGCTTTGAAGATGTTGAAATACCCTTTTGTGCCTGATTTGAATACTGTTTTAGAAACTTTTTCCAGTTCTTAGTAGGATAAATTAAGTACTCCAGCAATTTTGTACCCAATATTTAAAAGTAAATTCTTGATGTCACTTCATTTCCTTTTTTTCTTGCTACTATTTTATTCCTTATTTTTATAGCTTGACTGTTTACCTTCTCGGAATTCTTCAACTAAAGATGTTAATCTGTTCGAATATACTTCCCAGTCTAGGAAGGTAGAATTTACACAAAGGACTTAAGTCCTTATTTCTGCTTGCTACTGCTTGTTGTTTTTTTTTAAAAAAAAAAAAACTTCACACATTAAAATGAATGTGAGGAAGATAATAGATTTTTTTTCTGAGATGCATAATGCAAAGGTATCTCTTTTGTCAAGACTTCCTGTTGCTTCAATCATCATAGCAAGATGTTATGGGGTGAGAGAATAAATTGCTCATTTGATGCATGAATTCATCCACTGTGTTTTGCCAGCCTTGGCAGTAATATATCTTGAACATCTTGCAGTGTGTGAACAAAAATAGCAGTCTCATACAGCATGATATGCTTGTTTGCTAATATTTTTCTTCTGATGGATTCTTAGATTTTAATTACCAGTATTATTTAAAATGGCAGGCTGAAGAAAGACACGGAAACATTGAAGAACGATTGAGACAAATGGAAACACAGCTAGAAGAGAAAAATCAAGAACTACTAAGGGTATGTCATTACAATGATGAGATTGTCTCTCTTTTCTCTGACATAAAAAATCAATGATGAATTTCAGGTTGGCAGAGGAAAGCATAATTTACTTATCTACATGAAGTTAAAATAAGGCGGATAAAACTTGTCTAGGAGTATATATGAAATACCAGTAGAAAACAAATTAGGTAGCACTAAAGGGTTAAGTAGGAAAAGAATCAACTGCCTGTAATTAAATATTAATATTAAAATCACACAATAGTTGAACAAATGCCTATTATTTCCAATAATCTGTTATTTCATGTGGATTTTCAAAAGAGTTAACTTAGATGGTAATGATATAAAATTTGCTAGGTATCATGTTTGGAAAAACAAAGAAAAATCCTAGTAGAGAATAATAAAAATCCAGAGTTGAGACAGGTTTATACATTAAGTATGCAAAAGATAATGGTTCTTATTCTTGTTATTTATTTTTTACTGTCCTTTCCTTCTATTCCTCTTATTTAGGCTCGACAAAGAGAGAAGATGAATGAAGAACATAATAAACGTTTATCTGATACAGTTGATAAACTTTTATCTGAATCTAATGAGAGACTTCAGCTTCACCTTAAAGAAAGAATGGCAGCTCTGGAAGATAAAGTAATTTTAAATATGAATGAATATTGCTTCAAGTGCAGTGGATACTTGATAAATTGATAAAACTTTTGTAAAAACTATAAACATATAAAGTTCTGTCTATATCCATCCATGCATCCATCTATTCCCAGCTGTTAATAAATAAAAGTGATGACAATCTAGTGCTACAATCTCTCCTTTCTCATTGGCAACAAAAAGCAATTATATCTACTTACACAATGCACTGAATTAACTGTTGTGCATCTTCCTATCCTGAAACTTAGGATCCGGGGATCAAGAAATAAATAATAATCTATATCATTTTTAAATTAGTAAAAAGCATAGGACCTTGTTTAGCAGAAAGGGTGCAAAGAATATGTATATCAGCTAAAACAAATAGCAGAATTAAGTATTTTGTGATCATAAAAGTAAAATAGAAAAAAAGTATTTTTTAAAAAAAAATACAGACTCAAATCTTAACAGCTCTTTGTATTAACGATCTTTTGCATTGAATTTAATACCAGAATTCCCTTCTCCGTGAAATTGAAAGTACCAAGAAACAAGTGGAGGAGCTTCAAAATGAAAAGGTAAAAATGAAAATAAAAATGTTGTCTTAAGTTGTAATGAAAACAAAAATAAAAATGAGACACTTGTGAAGTTTAATATATTATGCCTTTTTGTTGCAGTCATTTTTGCACTAGCAATAATATTTCACTTTCTATAGTTTTAATCTTTTCGTGCCAAGGATAATTATTTATTTATTAGTTATGTATGCCGCCCACTCTCGGAAGACTCAGGGCGGCTTACAATAAAAAGGGAGGGGGGATATAAAAATAAAACAATTTAAAATTGCAACAACATTCATAACTTAGAATGGAGCTGGATAACAGCCAGGTCTTGGTCGCTTTACGGAAGGCCGGAAGGGGTAGTAAGGGTCCGTATCTCGACGGGGAGATCGTTCCAGAGGGCCGGAGCAGCTACAGAGAAGGACCTCCCCCGGGGGGGTCACCAGCTGACATTGACCGGCAAATAATATAATAATATTATATTATAATATAATAATATAGTAGCCCAAACATAATAGTCCATTAAAATTATGTACAAAATGTGAATTGTTTTGGTTTGTAATTGTAAGTTTTTTAAAAAAAATATATCAAAACTGTAGCTGATTATGGATCTTAACTGATTTGCTTCTCTATTCTTTTTTCAAAACCTATGTTTGATGAACCAGTAAATTATTCATAGTTATACTAGCAATAATGAAAGAATGAAGAGTACTTGGGTGATAACACAATATATTTTAATTTTAATTCAAAAGGCATTCAAATTTAAATTTTAGAATTATCTAAAATATTTAGACATGTTTAAAAAAGTATGCACCTATAACATTAAGTTATGTGAATAATCTTTTTTTTCCTACAGGATCAGTTGGTAGTAAATATTGAAACTATAAGGGCTGAAAATGACCAATTGAGGATCAGACCCCCTGTTCTTCATCATAGGTATAATTATTAGTGAAAATAGTTCTGCATTCAAGATGTGCTAAATTAATTCATTTCACTGTCAACGACTAACTTTAGGACAGTAATTATTAATGCATCTGTTTTCATTTCAGAGGGCCACATTTAGGTAGCGTACCAGATTTTAGATATCCACTGGCACCTTCAGTTATAGCAGACAATCAGACAGATTCCTACAGCACCTCAGTTCTAAGACGTCCACAGAAAGGACGCTTAGCAGCTCTGCGAGATGAGCCTTCAAGGGTAAGTTGGAATTTAAGCAATTAATTTTGAAAATAGTTTAAGCTAGTGTACCATTTTAAATATACTTATTTATTAATTTAACTTCAAGTCACTCTTGTCCCCTATCAACTACATGGAGAAATCTATGCAGTTTTCCAGGTAATGTTTTCAAAAGTAATTTGCCTTTGTTGTCTTCCTAGGGCTAAGAGACTGGCTCAGAATCACTCATTTGGTTTCTTTGCCTGAAGCAGGACTAGGTTTCCCTGCTCCTAGTCTATTGCATTAACCATTAGACTAAACTGGTTCAGTTTATTGAGCCGAAGTGGCATAGTGGTTAGAGTGCAGTACTGCAGGCTATTTCAGCTGACTGTTAGCTACAGTGCGGCAGTTCAAATCTCACCGGCTCAAGGTTGACTCAGCCTTCCATCCTTCCGAGGTGGTTAAATGAGGACCCAGATTGTTGGGGGCCATATGCTGACTCTGTAAACCACTTAGAGAGAGTTATAAAAGCACTATGGAGCAATATATAAGTGCTATTGCTATTGCTATATAAGTCTTCAAAGATTTGCCTGCTTTTTATCTGGTCTAAAACTGTGCTAATACCATTATGTATAGGTGGCTTGGGCTGTGCTATTGTTGCGTTTATTGTTTTATATTGGGGAAGGGTGTTTACCCTGAAATATCTTTATTTTAAAGTAAGCAACATTCCATGTAGCTTGTTTTGCTACATGATTGAGAACTATGTATTTCAGGTTCTGTATTTAAATACCTGCATTTGAAGCAGCTGTTATAAGCAAGTCTTGATGCAGGAGGCAGATAGGAATATGAATTGCAAAATATAACCTTAGCAAAAGGACAGTTGTGCAGAGTTCAATGCATGTATATGTTTATATTCATACATTGATTCATGAACTAAATAAGGCTATTCATTACTTACAATACTTCAGTAACTCAGAATGCATTGTACTAAGTATGCAAAATTAATCTTCATTCAGTCCACCTACAGAAGTAAGATTTATGTGGAATGTTTCCTGTACCCAGCCCCCAGAGTTGGGCAGCTGGTTTTAAATACTTGAATTGGCACTTTGTATGTAGCATTAAACAGATAAGACAGTTGATTTCAGCATTGCTTACTGGGAAACTAGAAACAGAGATATTTTAGTTTACGATGGTTCTCCTCTATCTGCTATTTTGTTTCTTTCATTTATATCCTGCTTTTTCTCCAGGAGCTCAAGGCAGCTTACATAGCACTCTCTCCTACTGTTATTCCACAAGAACAGCCCGGTATGATAGGTTGGGCTGAGACATATAGTGATTGGCCCAAAATCACCCAGTGAGCTTCCATGACTGTGGGTAGAATTGAATCTGATCTCCCAGGTACTAGTCCAACAGCTTCACCAGTGCATCAAAAAGTATTTGCATAGAGAATGGATCTAGACTTACTATTTCACAAGTTAAAACTATTTCCCTTTGTGGAATAGAGTCAGACCCAGCCTTGCTCCTGCTAGATGATAGAAAAGGGTTGGTACTTGCAAATTCCCCATTCCCTCCACAGCACCTCCCACATTGTTTTGAAAAACCAGGCTATTTTTAAGTCTCATAGAATTGGAAGAATTACTAAAATTATCCCCCATTTCTGTTGCTCTTAAGTGAAATTTGATTAGGGAAATCTGGATCCAGCCTGTATGCTGTGTTCACATAAACTGGGATTCTAATGGATCCTGGTTTATTAAGACCAAGTTGTATGTGTAGTTTATTGAGTAAATCATCTAATTCTACTTGGTTCCTTTCTTTATAGCCTGGTTATAAACTAAAGCTTGTGTTGTCTTATGAATTCTGCCTGATAAAGGGGAAAAAACCAGGATTGGGGCAATAGTTGACACACTAGGTGTTTCTTAGCAGGATTAACCAAACGGGAATCAAAGGACAGTTTCCACTGGTATATGATTTATTTTCAGTTAAAGAAAGATACTCTAGAATCCTTTGCTATTAGTCTGTATAGATTTACGACATATACAGAAGTTTTTAAATAAGTCTTATTTATTGTTATTTTGTAATGTTGAAATTATATATTTAATTTCTTGGGTTTTGATCATAAAGTATGTCCAATGAATATAATCTAATAATGTTTGTTTTGCTTTTACTGCATTCTAAATACTGCTGTTGTGATTGATTTCTGCAGCATGTAAGTGAAGTTATACAATCTTTTTTTTTTTTTTAATGGAAGAGATACTTAATATTACAGCTGTAATCATATATATTAAACAGGTTCAGACTCTTAATGAGCAAGATTGGGAACGTGCACAACAAGCAAGTGTGCTGGCAAATGTTGCGCAAGCTTTTGAGAGTGATGCTGATATCTCAGATGGCGAAGAGGACAGAGAAACTATATTCAGCTCAGTTGATCTCTTATCACCTAGTGGTCAGGCAGATGCCCAGACCTTAGCCATGATGCTTCAGGAACAATTGGATGCCATCAATAAAGAAATTAGGTACAGGATTTATTTTTGTCATTGTTTTTCAGTGTTACATTTAAAGTTTACTAATGGCCTTTTATTCACATAAAAGTAGAAGTCTAGCTTCTCTTCATTGGTTTGACCTGTAGGTGCAACTAAAAATATTAAACCCCATTCTATTGAGGGGAGGGGGATTCCAGAAGAGAGTTGCTGTGTGAAAGAAGGCTTGTCTCCTGGGACTTGCCAAATGTAATTCACTGATAAGACATAACTACAGTGTGCCCTCTTTGCCAGATCTGATGGGGTGGGCAGATGTAATTTTTTTTTTTGGGGGGGGGCGCTCAGGTAACCCAGCCCACACCATGAATTTTATTAGAAATATACGAACTAAATTAATATTTTATGGGTTGAAATTGATGAGATGAGTTTTAGCTATCAGTAATTTTTTTTGTGTGTTTTTGCTTACCAATTCATTATACCTAGCATACTGAAAAAAACAGGAAGCTCAAGGCAGTGATCTTTGCAAAGAAACTTATTTTCTGTTGGATAGAATTAGCAAGAAAAGTTTTTAACATGTTTTTCATATCCCCCCAAATAAGGTTGGGGTTTGAGTAATCCTAACTGGTCTTATTGTAAGAATCTGAATCTGAATAAGCCTTTTTAAAGTGATGTGTTATTAAGAAATGGGATATTAGTTGGTTAGGTTTCATTATGATTTGTAATATAGCATATATAAAGAGATACTACAACTTATTTATCCCAACTAATTCTAATTGTCAGTGAATCTTTAAGAAAAGTACTTGCTAAGGTGTATTTTTACTAAGTCAATTTAATTATAAATTATTTTTGATATTAATTGATAAATTTATTTATTTATTTATTTATTTAAATGTATTGGCCGTCTAACTCCAATGGACTAGAGTTTATACAGAATGGAATAATTTCAGTGGTCTTTATTTGAAATTTATGTTTCTATTTTATTCCTACAACTATGTCAAGCAATTCTGCACAGATCCTAAGATTAATCCTGTAATTCAATAATTTCATATTACATGAAAGTATTACTTAACGTAATATAAGAGATATTGATAAATAAATTCAGCATGTAGATTGTAGTTATTTACTTTTGTTTTGTCTCGAGTTTAAATTTGTGTCCTTTCCCAAATTTGCCATTGGGATATAGATACATTTCTTTATATGCCAACTGTTGTACTTGCTGGTTGCAGTGTTGCTTTGGTTAAATGAATTGCATCATTTCTTAATTCTTTAGATTGATCCAAGAAGAAAAGGAAAACACTGAGCAAAGAGCAGAGGAGATAGAAAGTCGTGTTGATAGTGGAAGTTTAGACAATCCTGGTCGATTTCGATCAATGAACTCTATCCCGCATCCCTTTCCTAGTGGAAACCTTTCTGGCTCCTCTCCACCAGGTAGTGGGATTTCTACTCCTCGAAGAATGCCACACAGTCCTGCTCGAGAAGTGGACAGACTAGGAATTATGACATTAGTAAGTATTACCTGTTTCATCTTTTCTCTTTCCTCCCCACTGTAAGAAAATACATCTCTAGTATTTTCCCCATTTTACATGGTGATTATGGCACTGTTCATGAATGGAACTCCTTGGGTTCCCATAGCGATAAATAAAAAACAGCAAACCCCTAGCCATGATTTCCTGTGTTACAAGAAAGTAGTTATGAAGCACTTTTTAAATCATATTTTATGAAAAAGAGCAAAGAAATTATGTGCTTAAATTAAAACCTGATTGTACATACTCGGAGATATATATATATATATCAGTTTATAAGTCAGGTTATGGCCATCTGAACTGCCTTTGTGTCTTGATTATGAAAGGCAAATATTTTTTCATTATGAAATATTAATAGGACTTTAACCTAAGATTTAGCTTATGTTTAGAACTGGTAGCAAATTATATCTAATGAAATGTAATTTATTTTCTTTGACATTACTAGCAGTTTTTCTACAATATATTTGGGTTGGGTTTTTTTTTAATTAAATCTTTTAAGAATTGAGTTCTACAGGTAGGGAGTGATGGAATTTAGCAACTTGAATGGCCACATTAAGTTTTGAATTATAGATTTAGCTATGTTTTGTAAAATGCAATTTGTCCTAAATCCTTTTTCCCTCTTGACAGGGCATGGAAGCTAAGTTAGGTTGAACCTAGTTAGTATAAACAACCCTCGATTTAACCACCACAATTAAGCCTAAGAGTTCAGTTGGTAAGCGAAACAGTTGTTAAGTTAGTTTTGCCCAATTTTACAATCTTTCTGGCCACAGTTTTTGAGTGAATCACTGCCGTTTTAAGTTACTAACACAGTTAAGTGAATTTGGCATTCCCAGTTGACTTTGCTTTTTAAAAGATCTCAAAAGGTAAATCACATGAACCTGGGGCCTACAGCAGTCATAAATATGAGTCGGTTGCCAAGCATCTGAATTTTGATTGCATGACCATGGGGATGCATCAAAGGTTGTAAGTGTGAAAAATGGTGATAAGTCACTTTTTTCAGTGCTGTAATTTTGAATGTTCACTAAATAAACTGTTATAACTGGAGGTCTACCTGTGCTTATATGGAAGGCCTCCAGAATAACAGGAAAGCAATCTCGGGAAGCAATAGGAACCATTTCTTCCTTCTATTTGAAGGAAGTTACATAAAGGTTTCTATGAAGTTACCAAGAGTTAAGCTTGATTTAATGGAAACTTTATAGCTGTTGATTGTCTTGTAAGCAAACTCATAACTTTTCTTGGTTTCTGTATATATGAACTAGAACAGTATCTTTGCTTCAGTTTTTATTCTTACAAGATCCCCAAGAATCCTCATACTTATAAAAATGTATTTTCATTGAAATGTTTAGTTATTAAGGATCTAAGTGTTTTTATGATAAAAATATACTTGTCCTCCTCTAGTTAAAGAATTCTTTCTATTATTTATGAAGATTATCAAGATTGATTATATTTATACTAGTCGGTAACGGAAAAAAACCCCCTACAAATTATAGGCATGCTTTTTAGGACTCGGGCATTTTATGGTTATTATAAATATTTAATCAAAAAACTAAGTACATATTTTACTTCACTTTAATGGTAGAATAATGGTAATGGTAGTATGTTATGCTAATTCTTTTTAAATTACAATTATCTACCAATTTGCTTTATTTTACTTTCTCTTCTTTGCATGCATCTGTCAGCCTAGTGATTTAAGGAAACACCATAGAAAGGTAAACCTTCAACAGCAGACTTATGTTGAATCTAGTATTATACAATTGTTTACATGCAGTGTGTGTATGTGTGAAATACCTTGATCAATATGACCACTGTAGGAATATTATGTGAATTATTTCTATATGTCCATCTTTGCTGTTTGCTTATTCTCCAGATACATACATTCCACTAAGCTTTTCTTCATTCAAAAGCAGAGAGAGAAACTGGATAGTGTACTTATATGCTCTTCAGAGAACAAAATAATTTAAAAGGCACTGTGTAGGCTGAAACCTTAACTGTAGAGTAAGGATTTTCGTACATTCCATTTCTCTGCTTTAGATTCCTTTAAAAGAGCAATGGCAGCATCATGTTATCTAACCTCTGAATCAAAACCAAATCTGAAACCAAATCAGATTTTAGTAAGTATTACTAAAATGAAATGGAATCACTTTGACCTTTACATATAGCTATGTTTGAATTCAATCTAGAGAATGATTGGGTAGTTGAAAGTCTGCATTTCAGATTATAGTACAGTGGTGGCAAACCTCTTTAGCACAGAGTGCCCTAACTGGAAAGTGCGTGCCAGAGCACCGGAAGCCCGATGACCAGCTGGCCAATGCGCCTGCGCGCTTTGCAAACCCAACAACCAGCTGGCTGAGCTGGGGCGACGATGCACATTTCCACAGAGAAGGCTCGTCCTGCCAACTCTGACACACGTGCCATAGGTTTGCCATCAGAGTTATAGTACATTTCACTTTAACTCTTCTTTTTCTGATTTCTTTGGGCTGGCTGTAGAAACATGGTATCTAATTTTGTATCCCTTCTTATTGTATACTCCGTTGAAAATATCTTGTTTTTTAGCTTCAGAAACCTTCAGATCACTTGAATTCCTGAAAGATTAAAAATAAATGTAATAGTGATGCACTCAATGGTGACTGGGAAAAAATCAGTATACACATTTCAACATTATTTCCTTAAAAAGGTCTTACTTCAAATCTCTAAATTTCTGTTTTATGGAAAGTTTTAAGAAAAAGAAATGTGGTAAAACACTCTTTTGAATTCTACCTATTAATTTCAGGAAGTCACTTCAGCTCTTCCAAAAGCAATTTCAAATTTATATAGTTCAATTGCAAGATAGATTGTTCCTTGTACATTATCATGCCTACTTATGATAAAAAAATATAAACACGTCTTATTTGTATAGCTTTGTTGAGTCAGATAATTTATCTAATCACCTATGGAAAGAGCAACTTCTGAAGCAAAGAAATTTGTAATAGTTAAAATTTGCTACTGGTCTGTTTTCACATCTTAATTTAAGATACAAGACATACTTAAGTTGCATTCTTTCTTAGTCTCCAGTTTCTAGAGAAGAAATTAGAGACGACAAGGCTACAATAAAATGTGAGACCTCACCACCATCTTCACCTCGATCACTGCATTTGGATAAATCTTATAAAGGAGCTTTGCATACAATGAGCCAGGAAGATATAAGAGATGTTCGAAAGTAAGTGTTTTGAATAAAGATAGAGATCTGTATCAGAAACAACTTTGTATGAATATATCATTGGTTTCTTTGGCCTCCAACGACCAGTTTACATTGCTGCCTGTATTCTAAATGTTCTCTTTATCACTGGTCTTTTTTTAAAATCTCTTTTGCCCATTTGTGCAAGCTTTTACTTTTGTTGGCAGTTTGTCTTCTAGAATACGCGAGATATTTTTTGAGGCATTGTACCCTCTCGCTCCCAGTATCACTGCTCTTCCCTTTTCTGTATTAACATAATACTTTGTTCTCACATTCTTTGATAAGATAGAAAACATGTGTTTTTTATTTGTGGCAAGTTTCATAATTTCCATGACTTTCAGATATCAAACTAATGCTAAGCACAGTAGTAGGGGGGAACTCCCGTTCAATTGAGCGCTGACTTGGAGCGTTTCTGTTTATTTAAAATTAATCGTAAGATCTAAATTAGTGGTGGGATATGACCTGCTGGAGCACCAGGTACTATTCTGGTACGGTGCTCCTGAGGGCCCTCCCTCCCTCCTTACCTGTATTTGAGCTGATCGGGGATTCCGCGCACGCACACAGAGCGTACGGCCCCTGCGTGACGCTCCGCCCAGCAGCTGTAAGTACAGCTGCTTGGTAAGTACATGCATGCATGTGGTGGACGCCCAGCCCCACTGCACCGTACCAGTTGCAACGGGATCCAGAACCCACCACTGATCTAAATTGATTCTTAATAAAACATTTAAATTTAAGCAGCTTTGGGAACGAATAATTGCAGCATTGCATCCTTTTGTGTTAACTTCCCATTTTGATGGCTTTACCAGTTCAAAAACAGAAGAGGATAATTGTAGAATCATATCTGGAAGTTTTTTGACTATGGAATTTACATCTGAAAGTGGTTATAGTAGTCTTGCTTTGCTAGTAGTCTTATTCCATCTAATTTTCAGTTTTGCTTGATTCACATATTGAAGTTGACACTTTGCAGCTTCGCTGGGGTTTTTTGTGTTAACATAATTCTACTTAATAGCAGTTTAGTAAATAGATTGGGTTTGATTATATTATAAATTAATTAGGGGTCTTTGTTAGCACCAAAACAGTCTAAAAATGTTTTAATAATGACAGTAGCAAACTGCAGAGGAATAGCAAAATATATTTCATAATTTCCCATAGCTATTTAAAATACAATTAACTGGAAGAATCCACAGTAGTAATTATAGTTATTTATATCAATTGATTCTCTCTCTCTCTCTCTCTCTCTCTCTCTCTCTCTCTCTCTCTCTCTCTCTCTCTCTCTCTCTCTCTCTCTCTCTCTCTCTCTCTCTCTCTCTCTCTCTCTCTCTCTCTCTCTCTCTCTCTCTATATATATATATATATATATATATATATATATATATATATATTAGATTTTTAAAATGTTAAAAATGGTAGACATTCAGGCAATGTTATAACCAATTGCTTTCAAATTTATGTGGAAATTTTCTTTTAAAAATCCTATTTTGTTTTTAATAAACATCAAATCAATTTATTTTTAAATTAGTTAAATTAATTAAAAACATATGGTCTTCATTTATACTTCCTTTGCACTCAAACCATTAAATGACTGTGTCATTTAAATATATTTGTATTTATTACTTATTAGCTGAATGATCCTGGAGCAGAGTAGGCATGGGTAATGAATACTTTAGAATTGGCTTAACAATTTCTGTCCTACAGTTCCACAGGCTCTCAAGATGGACAAGTAAGCAATCCCAGTAGCAGTAATAGCAGTCAAGATTCCCTCCACAAAGCCCCTAAAAAGAAGGGGATCAAATCCTCAATTGGCCGCCTGTTTGGTAAGAAAGAAAAAGGTCGATCTGGACAGATGAATAAGGAGCTCTTGGGACAAGGTTGGTATATTACTAACCCAAAATATAAAGTTGAATAAATGCTAGGATTACTATTATACAAAGTACCTATTTGTAATATGTGAAGTAAATAATAATAATCAATTTCTCGCAAAAGACAGTTGTTTTGTAGAGTCTACATTATTCAAATTAGCAGAACCTAATAATAAATAATTATTAGCTATAAATAATACAGTTAACTCTCCTACTGATACTGATAATTATAAAGGCTATTTCTTAGATATGTACCAAAGTCATGGTTCACAGGCAGTTAATAACCATATGATTTTATATGAAAGTACTAATTTTTGTGATATTAGTTTGGGTACAGATCTTTTATGGTCTGAATGTTCCATAACATTTTATACTTGAGCTGCTCTAATTCAAGGGTCCTCTCATATATGCAATACTCACAGCAAAGCTGTCTCCTATATTTGAACATATTTGTACATATTAGGGAAGACTCTTCAAGTGGCCCTGCCAGATCTTTAGGAGGGTACAGTTACTTTAGGTTAAAGGGCTACATTTCATTGAGTGTTCCTAAAATGAAGTATGTATTTGAATTTATTTATTTGAATGCTCCCCAACAATATAGGTAGCATTAATAGTCAACATATGAATTAAATTCATTAATAATATGAATTTTAAAGTCATTAAATAATTAGGATAGCAGTGCATTGATTGCTGGGCAGCAGACATAATGATAGAGATGTGCCATTCCCCTTTGTATGTATATCTAACACTAATTCAGAAACATTAATTCAGAAACATTGGAGAAAATATTTCTCACTGCAATTCTTGTTTCTTACAGTTAGTGCATTAGAAGCAGAAAGTTCAACTCAGGATGGTTTGGGGCTTGGAAAACTTGGAGGACAAGCAGAAAAGAATAGAAAACTGCAGAAAAAGTAAGTTCCAATATATTAAGGAAACTTAGGTTGGAAACTTGTCCTTCATGACTTATTTGACTTTTAAAGGAACAGATGTTACAGTTCTACTCAACTCAGGTAATTTGCAGCTTCCAATGATGTCTAATAAATTTAAGAAGAAGAATGAAAGAAGAAAGATTATAGAGGGCAACAGTGAAGCAAATATATTAATGTATGTTGCTCATTTTCTTAGGCATGAACTTCTTGAAGAAGCTCGGAGGCAGGGTCTGCCTTTTGCTCAGTGGGATGGCCCCACGGTGGTTGTCTGGCTAGAGGTAAGAAATGTTTTCAATTCAACATAATAATGCCTTTAATTTGCAACGTTAAAGTAATTATGTACCTTATTGCAATTTTGTATTTATTTTTCAGTTGTGGGTTGGGATGCCTGCTTGGTATGTGGCTGCTTGCCGTGCAAATGTGAAAAGTGGTGCTATAATGTCAGCCTTGTCTGATACTGAAATACAGCGTGAAATTGGAATCAGTAATCCTTTACATAGGTTAAAACTGAGACTTGCCATACAAGAAATTATGTCACTAACAAGTCCATCGGCTCCTCCTACATCAAGAACGGTAAGAGAACTTGAACATTGCCATAAAGAGATTTATCAGACTTTCTATACATTCACGTTTGTTATTGGGCATAAGCTATTCTCTTGAATAAGAAGATGCTCTTGAGAGAAAAAATAGAGGAGTTATGAGAACATTAAGAAGAAAATGATAAGAAATAAACTTTTTAAATAAATCTGTAATAACTTGTTAGTTTTTCATAAGCTACTTATAATTTAAAAGCTGACATACAATTTCTCTGGTGAACAAGGCCATTGAAGTACTTTGAAAGTGAAGTAGCAGGCAGTCCTCCAACTTAGTTCTAAAGAAAGGATTGCAACCTGGTTTGTCTTTGTAGTAAAAAACATTGTAGTAATGTTTAGGGTATGTTGCAGGGGAGAGAGGTTTGTTTTAAAAACAGTCCTCTGGGATTGGGCGGCCTATAAATTCAATAAATGAAATGAAATGATAATACAGTGAAGGAGTGAAGCTTACTTTTGGCTACTGAGACCAACCAGTGGTTATGGAACTTAGCTTTAAATTTCTACTGACCTGAATCCAGAAGAGTCTGGATTCAGTGGAACTGTGCCTACTGTAGTTTTTCTGTCATGTGTTCACCTTCTTTGCCACAAATCTGTTCCTGAAGATCAATAGGTTTTCTACAATGATGCAGGATGAGATAGGCAGGACAAAAAAAAGTGAGAGAAATTTAACAGAAATTTTAATTTCTCAGGAAATTAAAAGTCTCTTTTCTGCTCATGCAAGACATGTGGATTAGCCAAAATCACCTAGATGCTAAATATTTACATATCAGTACTTTGATAAAGCAATCGGTCCTTTGATAAAGCAATCGATACTTTGATAAAGTTACAGTTCTGTCCAAGTAATATTCTAGTAAGCAAGGGCCACCATTGGTAAATTTCAATTAGATACATTTCATAGTACATTTAGTCTAGTATATTTTGCCCAGTACATTTTAATTTCATTTTATTTGTAATGATCACTGTGTGATTAGCATCAGCAAATTCAATTGGAACTAGATGAAAACTGTAATGTGGATATGCATCCAGATCTGAATTGGAATTTATTCTGGCTGCATATATGCATCTCCCTTCTAGCAATTAAGGGCTAGCATAGCTTTCCCTAATCATATTTCTTCCAAAACTGTTGGACTACAATTTCCTCATTTCCCAGCTAACATTGCTAATAGTTAGACTAACTTGATATTTTGAGAACTGTAATTTGGATGATAGGATTTAAGATGACTGTTCCTCTTATGAAAATAACTATGGATAATGACTGATTTGAAAGAAAATTGGAAAACAATCAATTAAAGAATAATTGGATCTTAAAAGCCAACTTCTCAATTGTAAAGTGATTAATGTAAAATGTCAAATAATGGCTTATTGGTACATAATTAAATCTTGAACTTGCATGTTATACTTACTTTTTGATTTGTAATAAAATATGTTATGTTTGTGTTCTACTACCAGTAATAAAATGTGGTTTGTATTTGTTCTTAAATCCAGGATTACAAATCACAATTTTGTTGTTAGAGTATTATTATAAGATAGAAAATATGGGATGAATGTGCACAAGAAGGCTTGCTAAAGTACTATATCTTATTTTTCCGGATGAGAAAATAGATGTTTGTGGCAAATAACTTAAAAGCAACCGAAGCACTCTCCAAAATCTAATTGAAATACTCAGTGTAAATATCATGTCTGGAAGTCTAATGTAGCAATTGTATTTATTACAATTATATTTAAATATAATTTCGTATGTAATAGAGATAAATGTATTACCTGTGGGGCTTGCTTTTCACATGAGCTTATATTTAATAGTCTTGAAACTTGCTTTTGCCCATGCCTGCTCCTTAAACACACCTGTTGCTTATATATTCTGCAACCTTTCCTCTTTGTTACTGCTTTCCTTTCATTGGATGTGATTGGTTCACTATGGGGTCATTTTAGACTACAGGAAATGTCTGGGTAACGCATGAAGAAATGGAAAATCTTACATCTACACCACAAACGGTTAGTTGTGGAAGTGCTCCTACTTCTTGATTGCTTGAATCATGTACATCTGGAAAAATAGAAATATTAATATAACTAGATTCTTAATTATGATTGATTTTAATAACTAACCCACTTATCAGCCATGCTGTAAAATGTTTTTCCACCAAGGTCATTGTGTAGGTGAGGGGAGAATAGAACATTTGCCTCTGTATATTGTTATTTCAAAGAAGATCAATGCATTAATTTTATATGAGATGCCACTACTTAAAATTTTCTTTGAGTTTTTATATAGAGGCTACTTCTTGTGTGGAAAAATAAAGCAGTATGTGGTTTATCAGTTTTCCTGAAGGTATAAATATATTAAGAGAGATGCATATATGCACAATTTGAGATGCATGGTTCTTTTTATCTTGAAATAGCATGTTGCTTTTTTCATTACTGAAATATGACCACAATCCAGGAGAATAATTTTACACTCAAAAATATTTACTCTTTGGGGATATATAAGTACATGCAGCGATAAATTGTCTATTGAGAATAATTTTATATTCATTTACATGGTTATTTAGTTCCTTTATGCCCTGGATTGTGGTCATTACCTTGTGTTTACTTAACTTACTAAACTTATAAATACTAACATCTGTATGTCCTTTTACTTTTTCTAATTACCTAACGTCAGGAAGATGAGGAAGGAAGCTGGGCTCAGGTTGGAGACTTTTCTTTTACATGTTTAAACTTTAGCTAAAATTTATTAAATCATAAAATCTAATTTTCAGTGCTTATTTATATATTTAACAGAAACACATCTATCAGTTTTTCTTCAGAATAATTCTTACTTAAATATATTCAAAATAATTTTTGAAATTTTGACTTCAGAAATTGACCTTTATTTATTAAATTTGCTTGTTGCCCATCTCGCTGCAAAGTGATTCTGGTTGGCTAACCATATTAAAAACAATAAATTTAAATGTTTATATATGTAAGGTTTATGGGTTTATTGTTTAATGTTGTAAGCCATCCAGAATTGCCTCACATTGAGACATTCTGCCTCCTGATGTTTAACTGACAGGTGTTGATTTTTTTAAAAAAATCTGCAAAAGTTATAAAATTGAATTGAATTGTAAGCTGCCCAGAGTCATTGACTGAGATGGGTGGCTATAGAAATTGAATAAATAAATCAACCAACATGTATTCTTAAGATTGGGAGTTGAGATTATATAAATAGTTAGAATTTTCAGACTCAGAAGACGTTAGGCTTCTTTTAATAATAGCTTCTACTTATTTTTTAATAATATGTACATGTGAGTGGTCCTATACTGTCTACTGTGGCAAATATATGAAATATGAAAAGCTAATGCATATTTCTAGGTAGGAATAGATGCATATTAGAGAATTACTCCTGTTTGATATGATCTCAAAGGATATGGATGAAGATTATATATATTCATCTCCCATGTATACTTCACCTGTTTTTTTAGTGAACACCAGATAAATAAAAAAGATATAAATTTTAAGGTGTGTATTTTGCCATGAATGCAACTTTCTGTGTTGACTTTTGGTAAATGCAGTAAAACTCTTTTGTAAATACAATACAATAGCAGAGTTGGAAGGGACCTTGGAGGTCTTCTAGTCCAACCCCCTGCCTAGGCAGGAAACCCTATACCATTCCAGAAAAATGGCTATCCAACATCTTCTTAAAGACTTGCAGTGTTGGGGCATTCACAACTTCTGGAGGCAAGCTGTTCCACTTATTAATTGTTCTAACTGTCAGGAAATTTCTCCTCAGTTCTAAGTTGCTTCTCTCCTTGATTAGTTTCCACCCATTGCTTCTTGTTCTACCCTCAGGTGCCTTGAAGAATAGTTTGACTCCCTCTTCTTTGTGGCAACTCCTGAGATATTGGAACACTGCTATCATGTCTCCCCTAGTTCTTCTTTTCATTAAACTAGACATACCCAGTTCCTGCAATTGTTCTTCTTATGTTTTAGTCTCCAGTCCCCTAATCATCTTTGTTGCTCTTCTCTGCACTCTTTCTAGAGTCTCCACATCTTTTCTACATCGTGGTGACCAAAACTGAATATATTTCTGATCTGTTGAAGCGTCTAGGTGAACAGAGGAGAAGCAGTCTTTTTCAGTTTTTCCCTCCACTCCCATGAATCATCTAAAATATGCTTTGGAGATTGCTTCCTTAACTACTAGTATGCTAGGAGGTATAGGGGATTAAAAACTAGAACCGTTAACATATTTTATCCTGTTAGAAAAACAAGACTCTGCTTAGAGCAGTTTTTATCAATAGAAAAAAATTCTGGATTCAGCCCCCAATTTATGTATAAAAGCTCCTTATTTCAAATAACCCTTTGCTTTATTTTTTATAGACTTTAGCCTATGGTGATATGAACCACGAATGGATTGGCAATGAATGGCTTCCTAGTTTGGGGCTTCCTCAGTATCGCAGTTATTTTATGGAATGTCTTGTTGATGCTAGAATGCTGGACCATTTAACTAAAAAAGATCTTCGTGGTCAACTTAAAATGGTAGACAGTTTTCACAGGTAAATATATTTAAAATAGTAATTACTAATAAACATTTCAATTGCCGTGCTTAATCTCTCTTTTTTTTAAAATACTTTTAAAGAAATAGCTTCCAGTGTGGCATTATGTGTCTCCGAAGATTAAATTATGATCGGAAAGAACTTGAAAGAAGAAGAGAAGGAAGCCTGAATGAAATTAAAGGTAGACTTTTGCTTTTCTGGCTTTGATACTGTTAATAATTTATTAAATGTTCAAACTTTAGAGCCAAACCACTTTAGCATAACAGTTAAGACGCTTCCCTAGAGAACAGGTGATTGAATTCTGATCTTCTCTTAGGCATAGTAATTGGTTGAGTGACCCTGGACTAATCCTTGTTTTAGTGCCCAACTATTTTCACAGGATGATTGTTTTGGGGGAAGCACTATGTAGAGTATGCTGTCCAGAGTCATAGGAAATAAATCAGAGGTGGTATTCAGCCAGTTCTCTCCAGTTTGGTCGAACTGGTAGCGATGGCTGTGGGGGGCTCTGCCCACTTGCCCCGATGTAATGCGCGAGCAGTGCGCATGCACAGAAGGTAGTGTGCAGATGCGATGTGAGTGAAGTGAGCACGTGCTCACATTTGCGAACCGGTAGGAAAGGTAAGTGAATCCCACCGCTGAAATAAATGTGATAAATATAATAATACAGTTACCTTAATTCAATTGTTTTCCATTGACTAAAAGACTGCATAGTTGTAAATATTCTCAAAGATACTTCTTAGATTTTACGTAGAATTAACATAAGATGCCTACCTTCTTATTGATCTTATGTTCAATTTTTTTAACCAAGCAATAGCATTATATAATTTCTTTGTTCTTAAGATGTTTATATTAAGCAGATTGACAGACAATAAACTAAAAAGTAATTCAGGCATATTAATGGTGTCTAATACATCCTGAACAATGAAACTTGTCTTCCTCAGCTTACCAGTTTTCAGAAAGCTTTTTATGTAGCAATCAGTGCAGCTCAGGTGTAGAGTCAGAAAGAGGATTAATACATCCATGGAGTTCCTATATTTTAAATAACCTTGCCTTCCCTTATGCTTTATTTAGTGGCTTCATTCATCTAGTCTACAAAGCTAGGATTTTATTCCTGCACATAATAATAATCCACAATAGCTGGCTTCACACATTATGCTAAGCTCAAACAAGGCTTAGCATGATTGATGAACCATGATTTAATATATGTAAAATGAGCACAAGCTGAACCCTTTAAAAAATTAGTCTACAAAAACTATTAGCAGTACTGTAGTGCAGTTAATAAAACTTGGAGAATGTATCAGTTATAACTGTTTTTGTCATCTTATTAAAATGCAAGTAAGTCTATAAGAAATACTGGTAAAACATTAAAATAACTATAATGTACTAACACCAAAACATTTAAGTGAATTCATTCCTTAAGTATTTTTACTCCTATTTGAACTACAAATTCTGTAAAATAAATTATATACCTTATGAGCAGAAAGTCCAAATGTATAAAACTATTTTTTCTGAGCTTTGATATTCAGTAGAACAATAACCCATCTATCCATTTAGCCATTCTCCCTCCCACCTCTCCCTGTAAACGTTGGGCTTTCATTCACATTACTGGTAAAACCTATTAAGATTGTTCCACTGGAAGAAAGAAAAGAGCTAGTTTTGCCATCTCTTCCCTCTATAACTTCATGTGGTTCTGCAAATTTGCTTTGGGGGTTCAGGAAAGTTTATGCAACAATGTGGGAGTACCAGAAGGGGAAATCAGTGAAGACAGCTGGAGATTCCACTGAATCTTGTATCATTGAATAGTATAGAAAGCTGAATCCATCCATTAATCTTTGGCAAGTACAAATGATCAATTATTTTATGACTTAAATATTTATTTATTTTTATATAGATGTCCTTGTTTGGAGCAATGAGAGGATGATTCACTGGGTGGTATCAATTGGCCTTAAAGAATATGCAAATAACCTTATAGAAAGTGGAGTTCATGGTGCACTTCTGGCCTTAGATGAAACTTTTGATCACAATGCATTAGCTCTTTCTTTACAAATACCCACTCAGAATACGCAGGTAATTATAATAATATCACTTGATATGTTTTTATTCATAAGGCATTTTGGAACTTTATAAGATTTAATGTGAAGCAATGAGAATTTTTTTGATTAACTATTTAACTTTTCATACTATAATATGACATGCCTGAACTTTACTTTTATTATTAGAAGATTATTAGAAGAGCTGAGGTGGCGCAGTTAAATGCAGCACTGCAGGCTACTTCAGCTGACTGCAGTTCTGCAGTTTGGCTGTTCAAATCTCAGGGTTGACTCAGCCTTCCATCCTTCCGAGGTGGGTAAAATGAGGACCCAGATTGTTGTTGGGGGCAATGAAGCGGTATATAAGTCTAACTGCTATTGCTATTGCTACTGTGTTTTATCTGAAAGCTGTGACAGTCAGAAAGCAAAGCAGATTCACTGATGGTAACAATTTTAAATCATAAAACTATTTAAATATGTAAATAGTTGTAAATCGTAGAATTGCAAACAGACATTTTGGTTATCATGGTCAATACCTGCTCAATGCAGAAACCCCAACTAAATAATCTAATTACATATCTGGTTAATTTCTGCTTCTATCCAGTGAAGGGAAGTTTACTAACTTTTGGCTAATTGGTTGCACTTGTCAACAGTAATTGTTAGATATTTTTCCAGTTTGCAATTTAAACCCATTTTGAGTTTGGCATTCTGAAAAGAGAGAAAACAAGTCTTGACTTTTTATATTCTTTCTTTTATATACTTTGAAGTATTTTAAAAACGATGAAAATCCAGGAAAATGCTATTTTGTTTGGACATTAAATCATATACATTTTGTAAATCTAAATTCTGAAAGTGTAGCTCAAATGTTTGAAATATTTTTAAGTTTTGTAATTATTTTTAATTTAGGCTCGTGCTGTCTTGGAGAGGGAATTTAATAATCTTCTTGTGATGGGTACGGACAGAAAGTTTGAAGAGGTAAGATTAATTTTATGAGTCTATCCAGCCTATTATTATTTATATGGGCAGCCAAAATAATCTGCATCAAATCCTTCTTTACAGAAAGATTTTGAAGTATGTGACACCCTATTCACTGCAGAAAGACATACTACCGGTAATAAAGTTTTCATATAACTAATGGTCCATTTTTGTTCTTTCTGCTATTATAGCGCCCAAAATTAATGCTACATACAAATTGCAGGCAAAATGACTCATTGTGATCAAACATAACTTGTTTCCTTTATTTTAAAGAAGTTTTTATATAATATCCTTTCTTCACTACATGTTCAATATCACTTTATCTTCAAGATTTTCCATTGTTCTGTTATTTCTATAAATACATTCAAATTTTCATTTCATTAGCTACAAACAGATTTCAATTCTGAGCAAATTTTTTGAGAGAAGAAAAGAAGCAGCAGTAGTTCCTCAAGATTTCATACTGTCTATCTCATGCTGCTTTGACTAAACACCAATTTATCAAACTCTGGGGTCATGCTTTTGATTCAGCCATAAAACTGTATCAGTTCTATAATCTAAGAAAGTGAGGCTACTGGAAAAATGTCACACAAGTGGTATAAAATAGAAATTGATATGAAGATCCAAGTAAAACTCTTCTTCAAACTTAATCTATGACAATCCTGGTAGCAACATTTACTTTGTATTTTTTTTACCACCCTAATGTCCACATCTTCCGTAGTTGAGCTACTTACAAAGGTTGAGGAATGAGTAGAAATCTCAAATAATAGCAGTAACCAGTTTTGCAGATAAAATCAGTCACAATATCATGATTGTTGATCCCATAATTTTTAAAAGAAGCAAAGGCAGAACACTTCATTATCCCATCTGTGAGATTGTAAGTGCTGGTATGCCACCCATAGAGATCAAGTTTGGTAGCAAAAAACAGAAAACTGATTTAGCATACGATCTGGTAATTCTATTTTTGGTTACTGTTTATGAGACTAGATAAGAAAATAATGGTTCACTTAAGTACTAAGATATAGAGCAATAAATCACAGATCTGCGACTAAAAAGCTGTTTGATTATTTTCATCTAATTTCCATGTATTTTGGTGTGCTGAAAATAAGTAAAATATTGAAAAAACTCCTAAACATCATGATTTGCGACAACATGCAAAAGTGCCTTCAAATTTATCATTTTTTAAAAAAAAATTGGTATTTTTTTATATTATGGGTTTTTAATCAAATTTAAAGTCCAGATTACTATTAATTAATTAACATGTGCATTTAAGATATAAAATGCCAAAAAAACCTTAAAGGGTTTGTCTGAGTTATGTAAAAAAATATAGCGCTGTAAATCTCATGGTCAGCAACATATACATAAGCTAAGCAAGTTTTAAGTCTGTACTTCTAACGATAGAAGGGGTTAATCTTTCCAGAAGAATCCAGTGGGAGGGAGACACAGGGCAGATAGCAGCATCTCCGGTCAATGCAGGGGGCGTGGCCAGCACTGTGACGTCTTGTGTACAGACACAGAGCTGCTCTCTCCAGCATGCCACAGTTGTGCACGAATCATCAGGTTCTTGGTTCTAGGCTGTTCACACTTTTTCATCGCAATTCATGTTAGCTCGTCATTCTTCAACCGTTATGTTATGGCTCCACGAAAGTGTATTAATACGCCAGACAGTTTCTGTTTCATCTGTGGTGAATATACAGTGTTGAAGCAACAGCAGAATATTACAGACTTTGTGAAAAAAGTATACTTTGCATACTTTGGACTAAAAATTGGAGATCAAGATAAAGTTTGGGTGCCTCATAAAGTGTGCAAACGGTGTGTTGAGGACCTCCGAAACTGGTTCAAGGGTAAGAAAAAATCTTTCCATTACGGGATTCCTATGGTATGGCGAGAGCAAAAGAGCCATAATGATGACTGTTACTTTTGTTCACCTGATGTGAAAGGATTTAATTCCAAATGGAAGCATTCCATTTCATACCCCAATCTTCACTCAGCAATTCGTCCCATCCCCCATGACACAGATATACCAGTACCAAAGCCCCTTGCTACCTTGGAAGAGATACCTACTCCCGATGAAGGTGAAGTCATACCTGAACCAGATGACGAATCAAGTTCTGACTTTGAAGATGATTCAAGACCAAAATTGTTTTCTCAGGAGGAGATGAATGATTTGGTAAGAGACTTGAATCTTCCCAAAGATGCCACTGAGTTACTCACATCAAGGTTGAAAAGCAGGAATTTATTGTTGTCAGGAGTGTCATCTTCATGGTTCAGACATCGTGAAAAGGAGTTCGTTCCTTACTTCACCCAGGAAGACGTTTGTTTATTACATTGATGTTGAAGGTCTGATGGGTCAATTTAAAATCCAATATGATTCAGAACAAGGGCGTCTTTTTATACATTCTTCAAAAAGAAGTCTCAAAGCAGTTTTACTCCACAACGCTTTTTCCGCTTTCATACCTGTAGGTCATTCCGTACACTTGAAGGAAACCTACGAAAACTTGGAATTGGTTCTTCGTAAACTTAAATAGGAAGACCATGGTTGGCAAGTGTGTGGGGTCTTGAAGGTCTTATGCATGCTGCTTGGGCAACAAGCTGGGTATACTAAATATCCTTGTTTTCTGTGTCTATGGGACAGTCGAGACCGACAAAATCACTGGATCAAGAAGAATTGGCAGCCGAGAGTGCTAACAGTCAGTGAAAAAAATGTCCTCCAAGAAATTTTGGTACCTTCCCATAAAGTTCTTCTACCACCTCTCCACATAAAATTGGGATTGATGAAGCAACCTCACTTCCAAGAGATGGAGAATGCTTCAAATACTTGGTCACCAAGTTTCCATGCCTGTTGGAGGCAAAATTGAAGGAAGGTGTGTTCGTTGGACCAGACATTAGAAGGCTTATAGTTGATCAAGAGTTTGTCAATACCATGAGGGATCCTCAAAAAGAAGGGTGGATTGCATTTAAAGAAGTCAAACAGAAATTTTTAGGCAATAACAAAGATCCTCACTACAAAAAGATCGTTGGAAGAATGCTGAAAGCATTTCAAGCTTTAGGTTGCCTGATGAGTTTGAAAGTGCATTTCCTCCAGTCCCACCTTGACTACTTTCCTGAAAATTTGGGAGCTGTGAGTGAGGAATAAGGTGAACGATTCCACCAAGACATTAAAGAGATGGAAAGGAGGTACCAGGGAAAATGGAGCATTACAATGATGGCAGACTCCTGTTGGATGCTTCAGAGAGACATTACAGATGCTACTCACAAGCGTAAATGCACCAAGAGGAGCCTCACAAGGAAGAAGAATCGAGTTTAGTGTGTGTAGATGAGCTCATTTCAGTTCAAAAAAGGATTTTCATGAAAAAATTGTAATAAAACTTTAATTTTATAAGTCTATTTCCATTTATTTTGAGGTTGTCAGGAAACGTGATGTCCTATGACAAAATGGAGGTCATTTTCGGATTCAGTGCACCAAAAAACATAAAGTACGTGGAATAACCAAAACAGCTCTCAATTTTTTTTTGCAGACCTGTGTTATTATCTTTATAAAAAGAAAGAGGAATATTATTAGGATTTTGGGGCGGGGGGGAATCTGACTGTAAATTCTTGTAAAAAGGTCAGTAAAATGTAAATGTATATTTCAAGGATATAGCTATGGTACCTGTCATAATCACCTGTATTGTATTGCAGAAATTTTGTAGTGTCATGCTCATTTTCTAGTATGATTTTTTTCATCCTGCTTGTTAATTTGACAGGATGATGATAAAAGCTTTAGACGTGCACCTTCATGGAGAAAGAAGTTCAGACCAAAGGATATAAGGGGTTTAGCTGCTGGATCAGCAGAGACCCTCCCTGCAAATTTTAGAGTTACCACTTCAATGTCTTCACCTTCTATGCAACCAAAGAAGATGCAGATGGATGGTAAAATATTAATTATTTAAGCATGTTTTCTATTTCTGAATTAATTTGTAAGGGAACTGAAAAGCATTTGTTTTGTGTAGAAAACTCACTCTGCATGACTTACTGGATTGCTTTAATTTCTCAGTGAATGATTGTGGTATTTGTATTTTGTGCTCCATTAGTATTAATAACTGGCTATCCATGTATTCTGTTTAATGAAATCTTCTATTATTTAAAAATCCCTTTTACAAAATAAAAAGTTAAAAAAATCAAAATGTTTATCAGCTTACTGCTGCATTCAGATAACTTCAATGTATCTTTTCAGGGAAATGCTAAAATATAATTTGGTATTTATTTATTGAAAGTATTTATAGTCCATCATTATTCAAAATACCTTGTGTCATTTATTAAAGAGAAAGATAATATGGTACAGGCAGTCCTTGAATTATGACCTCAGTTGGCACTGGAATTTTGATAGCTAAGTGATGTGCTTGTCAAGATAATCATCACATGATCAGATCCAATTATACAACCATTTTATGATTAAGTGGATCATTGTTGTCATTAAGCAAATCGCACAGTTGTTAAGTGAATTCAGCTTCGCCAATTGATTTTGAAGCTGGCTGGGAAGGTTGCAAATCACGATCTTGTGATCCCAAGATACTGCAACTGTTGTAAATGTGATCTGGTTGTTAAGCACCAAATTGTGATCACATGACCGGGGAGGTGGTACGACAGTCATAATTTCATGGATGGGTTGTAACTCACTTTTTCTCCTGTGCGCTGCTTGGAGAGTCCAAGCATGGGTTAAATTCAGTCTATTCGCCCAAAGACTGAGTTGAAATTCTTAGCTAAGTCTCCTCTCCTCATTGAGGTCCAGTTCAAAAACTCAGTCCAGCCCAGTTGGACACATTTTGGGGAGCTCCTGAGTACTTGTGCGAATAGATTGGGACTCTCCATTAGTTAGCTTATCTTTTTATTTTTGTCATTTCCTGAGAAGTAATGTTAGGAAAATCTTCGCGCCGTTTTAAAAAAAAATCGCTGATGAGGCTTTCGGATTTCCAGGCTCCTCATCGCTGCAGAGCCTGCGATCGTCGGGGCGTTTGTCCAGTGGCTGCTGGCGAACGCTGGGGAAGGTAGGAGGCTTCCTTTTCCCCCAGCTCTCTTAACTAACTGCGGCTGCCGAAGTCCTCGGCAGAGGCTCTAGTTTATGCCTGACAGCTTCCTGAGCGTCCGAGAAGCGTGGTGGCCATTTTGAAAGCGCTTTTCATGTGCTGAAGAGCCAAGGTGGCGCAGTGGTTAAATGCAGCACTGCAGGCTACTGCTAGATCAGCAGGTCAGCGGTTCAAATCTCACCGGCTCAGGGTTGACTCAGCCTTCCATCCTTCCGAGGTGGGTAAAATGAGGACCCAGATTGTTGGGGGCAATATGCTGACTCTCTGTAAACCACTTAGAGAGGCCTGAAAGGCCTATGAAGCGGTATATAAGTCTACTGCTATTGCTATTGCTATTGCTTTTTGCTGCAGGCCGTTTGGAATTGCCGCGCTTTTCCTCCCAGCCTGCAGATTGCCACAAGGGAGTTTCTGGCCTTCATTTGGGGCTCTGGCAAGGCCTCCTCCCTCTGGAACATCTCTATTGTGGCCTAGAAGAGTTTTGGCCACCTGGTCATGCTCCTGTCCCATGGACATATCTGTGCAGCGCACAGCAGCTCCCAGCTCGCGCCAGTGCCAGTCTACTGCCTGCAGAGTCTCCCTGAAGGGCTGTGAGAGTCTGTCTTCATTCCGGTTGAAGATCATCATGGCTGAAAGCGGCAAGACGGCGCCAGAGAAACATCCTGCCTCCTCGCCAAAATGCAGTAAGCCAGACCCTCCTGTGGTGGAACCGGGCAGTAAGGGTACCAAGGGAAAGGGGATCTCTAATCCCAGAGGTGGCAAGGCCTTATCCAAAGCTGAGGCCCGCAGACATAAAGCCCTAGAGAAGATTTTTGAAATGGCCCAAAGGCTATCCTTATCTTCTGGGCAACCTTCCCGTGATCCAAGTCCCTTACCTCAGGAGCAGGATCCTCCATCCCAGCCCCCTCCACCAAGGGCCATATCCCCTTCATTGGAGGATGAGGAATCCCAGGCTCCCTCTCCTGCAGCCTCTCTGGGTTATCCGGATTCTTCCTCAATGATTGAGGAATACTGTACCTTTGAGTCTGCCATGGTGGAGGAAGACCCTGATCCCTTAGACAGGGCGAGGGCAAGTAGGCTCCAGCGTCCTGAAGACCAGGGACCCAATCTGTCTGTTGAAATGCAGAGGGTTATTGAGCAGGCCTTGAGAGGGGCATTGCTTCTGGAATGACTAGAAAGAAGCAGGCTGCCAGAAGCTCTTCTGCCAAGTCTATTCCCAAGCCTGGCCAGAGTGGACAAACTCAGGGACCTCTTTCCTAAGGCACCCCCATTGCCACAGAGGAGTCTGTATTAGAGGAGGATAACATTGGGGAACAGGAGTTCTTAGAAGATGAGACTCCTAACCCTAATAAACCTGCTTTCACTGGATTATTCAGGCCTTCCCTCTTTAAAGCAATATTGCACAAGGCGGAGGCCTCCACTCAGGAATGTACCCCTGTTCAGGGAACTCCATCCCCCTCTGGGACCCAGGATCATAAACAGGGACTCTTCAAAGAGACTACTCCTGTGCAGGACTTGGTTCCTGTGCCTGAGCTGTTCGTGAATGTGATCCAGCGCCAGTGGGCACAGCCTGGATCACTAATCAACCCTAGTGGGGCTACAAACACCTCTATTCTGTAGAGAATAATTTGGAAGATATCTTGAAGCTTCCACAGGTGAGGGTTCCAGTTATATATCTCGCTTCCAATTCCGTCCTTCCGGATATCCTCCTTGAGAGGCTCAAGGCCGAAGACAAAAAGGTTGAGAAAGCATGTCACAAGATCCACCAGGCGGTCGCCTGGTCCATTAAGGCTTCTACAGCGGTTTTGTTTTTTACTAGAGCCTCACTGCTTTGGCTGAGGCAGTTGAGAGTGAACCCCCCTCAGAGGATTCCAGATGGATGCATGACCTTAACAAAATTATAGCAGCTATGGAGTATTCAGCTGATGCTTCACTCAATGCTGCAAAATTTGCATTCCAGGCTCTAGCTGCAAATATAACTTCACGACGTCTGTTGTGGCTTCATCACTGGCAGGCGGATATGAAGTCAAAATGGAAGCTTGCTTCTGCTCCCTTTAAGGGAGGACAATTGTTTGGTGACACATTAGACAAATTCCTAATTGAGACCAAGGATAAATGGAAGGTGCTTCCATCTACTCCCCGGAAGGCTGACAGGAAGAGCAATTCCTTTTTTCGGAACAGTCCTTTCAGTGGAATGACAACTCGGGTGCAGGTCCCTCCTATAAGAGATCCTACCCCCAGGGCAATGAGCATAGCCATGACAGGTCATCTTTCAAAGATAAGGGTTGACAGCAGCAGTCTTTCCAACGCCCCTTTCATGGCAGTTCAAACAACCGCTCCTACTGTAGGTCCAAGTGACCACTAATGGGATCCTCCCATAGGTGGCTGTTTCCAACTTTATGCCACCTAGTGGGAGTTGATCACAATGGGCGCCTGGGTTTTCAACACGATCCGGCAGGACCTGACCTTGGAATTCCTATCCCGTCCCCTGCAAACCTTCATCTGCTGTCCAGTTCCCTCCTCCCTCCCCAAAAGACAATGCATGCAGGTGGAGATCTTACATATCCTCCAGATAAATGCCATAGAGCCAGTTCCCGTAGAGCAGGAAAAAAGGGGATTCTACTCCATTGTTTTCCTTGTCCCCAAAAGCTCCAAGGGGGTGGGGGGCCATTTTGGACCTCAAAAATCTAAATCGGGATCTAGCCTACAAGCGTTTCAAGATGCAATCCTTACAGACCATCCTGAGTTGCATCAGGTGAGGGAACAGGTTGACCTCCATCGACCTGAAGGAGGCTTATCTGCACATTCCAATATGCAGATCCCACAGGAAGTTTCTCAGGTTCCATTACGATGGCAAGCACTACCAATACAGAGCTCAGATTTTCATCAGCACTGAGACTTTCATGAAGATATTGGCAGTTGTAGCAGCCCATCTTCGCTCACGCCCAATACGTCTCCTCTGTTACCTGGACGACATCTTGATTCAATCAGCGTCCACCAACCAAGTGCTCAGAGACATTCAAGTCACATCTCCACCTTACAGAAACACGGGTTCTCAGTGAACTGAGAAAAGAGTCAGCTGACTCCTACGCTCTGCATCCTACATCTAGGAGCACTCATAGACTCCGACCATTGTCAAGTGTTCCTGTCACCGGACCACAGACGAAACATCATCAGCCGTGCACGGGAAGCGAGAGTGAACCAGTTTGCATCCATTGTGTCCCTATCACAACTCCTGGGACTCATGATCTCATGCATAAACATCATTCCCTGGGCACGGCTTCATGCGAGAGAGCTGCAATGGTTCCTCCTGCCCATCAAACGAGCAAAAACCAGCAACTCTCCCAGACGGGTCAGACTGCTTCCAAAGGTCAGACAGTCCCTCCGGTGGTGGGAATCTAGTGCAGTGATGAGAGGTTGCCTCTTCCAGGAGCCAAAATGTTTGGTATTTACAACAGACGCAAAACTACAGGGATGGGGCACCCACTTCCAGGAGCAGGTGACTCAGGGCAAGTGGTCACTCAGAGAGGCAGCCCACAGCACAAACTGGCTAGAATTAAGGGCTGTCTGACTAGCCTTGTGCCACTTTCGAAGGGACATTGTGGGTTGCCATGTTTTAGTGCTCACCGACAATATAGCAACCAAAGCCCACATCAACTGCCAGGGGGGCGGGCACCAAGTCCAGGGCCCTGATGGCAGAGGCGGAGGCCTTGGGACGGTGGGCGGAACACCATCTGACCTCCCTGCAGGCAGACCACATCTCGGGAGTGGACAATGTGAGAGCGGACTGGATAAGTTGGACGACCATCGAAAATGCAGAGTGGCATCTTCACACAGCGATCTTCCATCAACTGACCATCAAGTTCGGACTGCCGGTGTCTATCTGTTCGCCAGTCCAGCCAACTCATAACTCCCGAGATTTTTGTCAATATATGCCACCCAGCAAGCGGAGGGAACAAACGCTTTGAGATGCCACTGGCCCAGAGGCCTTTTGTACGTTTTCCCGCCACTGCCCCTCATCCCATAGCTGGTTCAGAAAATCTTGTTGGAGGAAGCAGAGGTTCTCCTGATAGCACCTCACTGGCCCAGGAGATCGTGGTATGCGGACCTTGTCAGTCTCTCCATTCACAGACCATGGAAGATACCTCAGGAGCTATTCTCCCTCACCCAGGGTGCCATAGCACATCTGGATCTCATCTGGCACTTGAGGGGGACCTCCTGAGGAAAGACAATCTATCTGACAAAGTCATTTGTACCATCCAGGCATCCCGATGTCCATCTACTACTTGGATTTATGACGCCACATGGGCGGCATTTGATGCCTGGTGTAGGACACTAGGTATAGTACCCACTTCGGCATCCATACCACAACTGCTGGACTACTTGCAGGCAGGATTGGATAACAGCCTGTCTCCCAACACCCTCCACCGACAAGTGGCAGCACTTTCTACCATTCTTGCTAGACATTCAGCTGTTTCCTTAGGGCAGCACCCTCAGGTCAGGAGTTTCCTCAAGGGGTCCTCCAATTTGTGCCCTCCTAAGGTACACAGGTTCCCCACCTGGGACCTCCTGCTTGTTCTGAGGGCCCTGACCAAGACACAATTTGAACCTATACGTTCCATCAGTCTTTGTCACCTAACTCTGAAGACAGCCTTTCTTATAGCAATTACATCAGCAAGGAGGGTGTTAGAGTTATCTGCTCTTTTCATCCGGGAGGACTTATGTGTTTTACACGCCAACCGGGTCACCCTCCGGCTAGATCTGGCTTTTTTTGCCAAAGATTAACTCTATTCCATAGATCGCAGGAAGTTGTACTTCCCAACTTCTGCCCTCAGCATCCCAAGGAATGAACTTGGCACAAGCTTGACGTTCGGAGAACGGTTCGCTGCTACATCAAGAGAACAAAGGAGTTTCGTCGCTCCGAATCCCTTCTCTTTTCAACCGGGTTCCATGGGACACAAGGTGTCACCGTCCACCATCGGTCAGTTGTTGAGGGCTTGTATCAAACTGGCCTACCAGCACCAGGGCAAGACAGTACCACCTAGACTCATCGTTCATTCCACATGGAGTGCGGCCACCACAGCTGCGTGGGCGAAACAAGCTCCTGTGGAAGAAATCTGCAGAGCGGTTACCGGGTCGTCTCCGACTCTGTTCATTAAGCATTACTGTATTGACCCCTACGCTGCAGCAGAGGCGTCCTTTGGGAGGAGAGTGTTGCAGAGGGTAGTTGTTACTCCGCGCACCCTGGACGATCATGTTGCCCTCCCTGGGACTTCATAGCTTGGGTATGTCCCATGCTTGGACTCTCCAAGCAGCGCACAGGAGGATGACTGTTGACTTACCTGAACAGTCATTCTTTGGGTATGGTGGGAGAGTCCAACCCCACCCTGGGGTTTTCTTCATCCCTCATTTATCAGGCGTCTCAGGCTGCTCGGAGCGTGTGGGCTATGGAGACGTCCAAAGACGTCAAGATCACAATCCATCATAGACTATGCCTTCGTTTTTGAACTGAACCTCAATGAGGAGAGGAGGCGTGGCTAAGAATTTCAACTGAGTCCTTGGGTGAATAGACTGAATTTAACCCATGCTTGGAATCTCCTGCAGCGCCCAGAGAACGACTGTTCAGGTAAGCCAACGGTCATTACAAGTCCATCATAACTTTGAACCATCATTAAACTTTCCTAAATGGAGGATTATTGTACAAAGAAGTAATTTTAAAAAAAATATTACTACTGGCATGGTCAGTCTGTGGGCACTATATCTTCAATGAGGAAGTAAAAATGTCATCTGACACTGAAAGATAGATATCAGTGTCCAGAGGTAGGGTTGTTCAGCCATGACAGACAAAAGTCCTTCTAGCACAACACTCTTCATACCCTTGAGATGCTGAGGACAGGCCTCAAAATTTGGACAAGTACATAGTCCTTCAGGTATCAGTCTAAATTATGAAGGGCCTTAACATTACAGCAACCTTGAACTCCAGCCAATAAAATAAAAGTACTCAGTGCAATTCTTTTAAGACCAGTATTATATGACCTCTTCTGGATAACAGCCTTGTTATACTGTCCTCTATATTAACTGCAGCTTTTGAATTATAAAGCAAGGACAGACCAACAGAGAGCAGATTGTAATAATGCAAATGGGAGAAAAGTATGGGCCATTTGTTTCTAGCATTCAGCAGCATGTTAAAATGTTATTTTAAAATTCCAATCTATAGTTTTCCTCTTAGTGCTAGCCCTATTTTGTTCATCTTTATTTTACTTCTATTATCTTGCTTTTTGATTCCCATCTTGATAATTTACAGTTTTCATTCCCCCCCCAACTACCTGAGGTTATTTAGCTTCAAATTAAAAAGTTGTACCTTTCAGTCAGTCATTAACTTTTAAAGAGTGAAAATTTCAAAATATATTTAATTATTTTCTATAGATCCTGATGTCCAGTTCATTAGGGCAAAGCATTAAAAAAAAGATTATACACACACATTGATATTGTTCTCAAGTTCAAGTTTTCTAATACTAAAGAAATCAAAGAATTCTGAAGACATAAAAAGTCTATATGAAATAAAAATGAATAGTAAATGATTTAAAACCTCTAATACATATCTTATTCAATGTGTTGTTAACATTCCAGAGACTGCTTTTTACTGGCAGTAATTAAATGTTTATTGGTTGATGTGGGGCTACAAAATGTGCCTGGTAATTTGAACATTTTAAGTATTTATCTCCAGCATTTGTCTACTAGGATCAGAACTGTAAGCTTTATTTTTTACATATAAAAATATTTTATATATAAAAATAAATACTGTAGTGTCTTGTACTAGAACTATAAGATTTCAAAAAGGAGTATTTCCCAGCCTGGAGATTTCTAGGATCATACTCAAAACCATGTGTTATGCCTTTTAGCTTTTGTTTTTTACACTATGATGAGAAATTAAGTTATTTTAGCCTGCTCAGATGAATGGGGATGATATATAAATCAGTCAGTAAAAACTCATTTAATAATCATGTATTCAGTATGTTTAAAACTTACCTGCTATATTATGAAGTGATTTCAAATATATACCGAAGCTTGGAAAAGCAAAAACATAACCAGGAATGCTTCATTCTGTGTAGTTAACCTTTTGTAACTTTCTTGTGTAATACTAACCGCATGCTATATTCTGCATGTTTTCTTGATTGTTGTTGAAATAGGCAATGTATCAGCAACACAAAGATTGGATTCTGCTACAATAAGAACTTATTCATGTTAAAGACTTTCATTGGTAAGTAGAAGTGACACACTGATGAACAATATGCATTTATTTTATTCGAAATTTTATTCCAATGACATATTGAAGATTAGTGCAACTGATATTCATTGTGTAATATCCCAAGTTATGAATTTATAAACCAGTTTGCAGATTACATGAACCAGTAATCCTGACATAGAATCATAAGATTGAAAAGGACCTTGGCAGTCCATCTCACAAAAATGGCTGTCCAATCTTTTCTTGAAAACCTCAGTGCTAGAGACTCATGACTAAGGAGGCAAGCCATTCCATAACTTAATAGCTCTCACAGGAGCTATTAAGGATATGCCTCCTTATTTCAAGGTTGAATCAATCTCTCTAAAGTTTCCATCCTCCTTGGTTCTTGTTTTACCCTCTGGTGCTACAGAAAATAAATCCAAACCCTCTACCTCATCACATCCCTTTTTGCCCAGCCTTGCCTATGGAAATTAAATATTTTGCTTACTCATATTTTTTGCAACATAATCAGCTTATGTTGTGCTTAATATAACTGCAAAATTTAGCTCTTGAAAAAGAAAAGGTAAGGTGGTGGCTCTATCAACTTCTTTCCCAAAGTATTCTAAATAAATACTCCAGTGAAGGAGTTAGGAGACCTGCAGCAGAAAGAAGGGAAAAGAATAGAAATTATTGCTCTGAGCTCTTCAGAGGAAGCTTCTCGTGCTCCATGAGTAGAAGTGGTTTTATTCTCAGAGCAAACCTGATTCATTATATTTATATGTAAATTACAACAAATATATATGGGCTATAAATTGTATTGTTTATTAAAAATTCTGTGTTAGAGAAATATTATTAACAAGTAGATCAGTAATAAAACATCTTTTTGGTGCAGCTAAATATACTTGCTACTTCTAAATATATTTGGTAGAGGTAGCAAGTATAGGAAGGTAGCCTTATACATAGTTTTATTGTGTATGCTTTTGTTATGAAGATATTCTAATCCAAGCAATGAATTGTCAAATTTCCATGGAATATTCTCCGATCATCCTAAACTTAAAAGAATATAATGTATAACCATTCCTGTAGCTTGTAAGTGTTATCAGATCTAAGTAAAACCTTTCATATTGCTAGTTATCATGGGAATGGATATGGGATTAAATTTGGCAAATAATCAGATTGTGGGAGTTTTTTACTCTTCTCTTGATTGAAATATGGTAGATGAAGGTTATTATTTTCTTTCATACTTGCTCTTCCTTGTTGCATTATGACAGTTTCTAATGTTCTGAAATTAATGTTTATTTTACTTTCAGTTTATCCCCACTATTTCTACAGATGAGCTGAACCATTTTGAACTCAATGACCATATTTTGGAAACAGCTGAAATCTTTAATCTGTTAATACTTGTTAAATGAACACTTTGAAATATTTTATTACAGGGTTTTTAATTAGCGAGTGAATTTGTGAGTACTATAAAAAGTATTTTAGATTAAATGTTTCTTATACCTATGTGGGTGTATGTGTGTCCCATTACTTAATTTTCTATTAGAATTGTCTGTCAATCAAGTTATTACTTTATGTTAATTTTAGTATTTTCATCTGAATGTACTGTAATGCTTGTATGTATCTGTCCCTATAAGAAAAATAGGGCTTTATTGTAAATTATAGAGTTATTGTAATTACCAGTAATGAGTTTAATAAAGTGAAGGTGAAAATTTTTTACAATCTTTGTAAAGACATCATGACACCAAGCAGTATATATATATTGCTGTTTGAAAAATGCTAGCTAACTCTAAAAATTGAAATAATTCCTTTTTTTCAGAGAGGCATATGTTTATTAACAAAACAGGCATGGTACCTGATTCCATTTCCGTTAGAAGCCGTACCTTTTAAACTTAACATTTGATTATTTAGTGTGTATTCTTATTTAAGGCTTTTGTTTAGTATAATTTGCTTTACATTCATAAATGTGGGAATTTCTAGAACATTATGAAACATATGAGACCTAACAAGGTCATTTGTAACTACTTTTTGTGGCTGTATTTGTACAGTCTATGTTCATTGATTGAGCATAAGTAAGCCATAAATGGAAATATTTTCTGTTAAGCAAGAATAGCTACTAAGAGTACTTGACAGGCAACACAGAGTGCTCCCTTCCTGTGTTTTGATGTGAAAATGTTTGTGAAAAGATATTGATGCAGTTCTTTTAATGGACCAATCATTATGCACTGCTGCCAAATGACAAAGATGCTAAGAGCATAATACACGGAGGCATGTAGTAGTGCAACTATTAAAAAGGCCTTACTTTTCTTATGTCATCTTTTGGATATATTTATAAGCTTGTTTTAAAATCCAGACAAACTTTTTAGTTGTTAATAGTTTTAGTCATTGCAAACAGTATAAGTAGAAAATGCATCATTCATTTTTAAATAGTATCTTACAAAGCCAGCAAGGAGGAGATTCAGATCATGGTGCATTATTTATTATGCAATAATATACATGGCATGTCTTTTTTTTTCTGTTTTTGGTTTGGCTCTTTTTAAATTGTACAACTTGAATTCATTGTTACTATTTTTTCTATTAACCTTATATGTACTTTGAATAATGTAACAAATTATGTACAGTCTAAGTACTTTGAACTATTTTTATCACAGTATTATTTATTGCTTTCTTTCAATAAATTTCTGAAGCATTTTTTCCACTGCCAATAAAATGCTATTATCTTGTGATGATTATATGCATTAATTCTACCAGATCTGGGCTCCACAAATCCAAATAACTATCAGATAACAGCAATGAAATGCAGAAGACTCTTTTTTTTTTTACTGCTCAATACTTGTACCTGATATGCATGCATTTTTAATCTGAATTTTAGATATTAAGACTAAGGAATTTAATCTTCGGCATGATCATGCTGAAGCTACCGAATTTTTTAGAGTATAAGACGCACCTTTTTTCCTCAAAAAAGGGGCTGAAAATCTGGGTCCGTCTTACACACTAAATACATCATTTTTTCCCTCCCGAAGCTCTGTCCCCCTTCACCAAAATGGCCGTGCATACCCTTAGGAAGTCTTTCAGAGAACTCCTGGGGGCTGGGAAGGGCAGAAATGAGCAGAAAATGGGCCATTTTATGCCCCCTCCCAGCAGCACGCTGTAAGCGTACATAAGGCTATGCATGCATATATTTTTTTACAAAAATGGGCCCGTTTTGTGAAAAACTGGCTGTTTTTTGCTCTTTTTTGCCTCTTAGCCCCCAGGAGCACTCTGCAATCTCCCCCAAGGCTATTCATGCCTTTTATTTGAAAAAAAAAAAGGTCTGTTTTTGCGAAAAACGGGCCATTTTGGGGAGGTTTGCAGAGTGCAAAAACTTTTTTTTCCTTTTCCGAAAGCTCTTTAGTTAGAGTGATTGATGAGAATTACATTGATCAAGTGCTGTGCCAGCAGAAACAAATCTTAGGTGCTGCAGGTTGTCAGCGATTTCCTTCTCCAGCACATGGATAAATACACCTGGAAACACCTACCTACCTACCTACCTACCTACCTACTCTCTCTCCTTACCTACCTACTGTATTTCTATCCCTCTACCTACCTACTCTCCCTCCCTACCTACTGTATTTCTCTCTATCCCTCTACCTACCTACTTTCTCTACCTACCTACCTACCTACTGTATTTCTCTCTCTTTCTCTATCTACCTACCTACTTTTTTAAAATTTGCCTCTTCAAAACCTTGGTTTTGTATACTCCAAAAAATACGGTATATATAAAATGATCAAACAGATTCCCTTTATGGTAACATCTTTTCTATTATCATTGTGGAATTTTGCTTTCACACAACCCTAATCTCTCTTTTTGGCATAATACCAAGTAGAATAGTCGATCTGTGCAAAATGCTTTGTGAGCTACATAAAATGTTGTTTTACTTTTATGCTGCCTTTCTTTCTGACCCAAAGCAATGCACAGAAGTACAATAAACAATATTCAATAAAACAATTCAGAAAAATTACCTGTTATAAAACAAATCAATAAAACAATAAAGGTAACTGTGCAGCAGTTTAAAATATAGTACATTGTAAATGCCAATATAGTTATTCACATTTACCCAGACAGTAAAAGTCGCAATGGTCTTAATAGACATGAAGACATACACAGATTTTAGAGAATAGCTAATTGTACAGTTTGATCTTAACTCTAAAGGTTTATGCCAAGTTTAAGCCTATCTAGCTGTGCAAATGAAGACTTGGGGAATTGTTTTTAGCTTCTTTTGATCATCCAATCAGATAGTAAATAAGAAGTGGTTGTGCCTGGAACAAATTTTTAATAGGCAGGAAGCCTGCCTGTCTGCCTGTGAATTTTGTGAAATTCATTAGAGAACAGTTCTATTCTACATTTGCACAATTTCATTTTGCATTACCTTACATAGGCCTACCATGACATTTAATTTGTTAGCATGAGAGGCTACTTTTAATATTGTTGGACTTCAAGTTAGATTTCTAGCCACAAAATATATGCTGCATCAGAAGTTAGACAGTCTAAATCAGTTCCTACCATTACAAACCTGATATAGATAGCTGTTAATCTCATCAACTCTTGTTACTAGTGTCTTTGGCAGCAACACATAAACTACTGTGTTATAAGTTGGCAGTTTGGGAGTTAATGGTTCCTTGCACAGTGGAGCCAGGAAATTCCTAGTACCCCATGAGTCTTTACACCACAAGAATACTGGCAATACTACACCACATCTGACTCATTAGGCAGGCAGCAATGGATGAGGGAGGGGTAAAAAATGAATCCAGGAGAACTTCCTACAGCATATAGGACAATTTCCCTTGGGGCCCTTATTCTGCTAGCAAACCCTTATATTACTCCATGTAGCTTAGTAGTAACACAGCGAATATCTACATATGGAGAAAGATATTTGGAAATTTCACACCTGGCTATGACATCACATGCTAGAAGCTGAATGCTCATAAAGAGGAACACCATGACTCATTATCTGAGGATGGGAACCCCCATATGCAACATCGCAGTCCTTTCAAAGACACAGAGTTTATGTCACACCTGACCCCCATCTCTAGGTAGTGGTTCCACAAGCTGGGCATTTTCCAATCACCTTGTGCTTCTAACAAGTGGCAACAGTTTAGTTACTGTCAGATCATAGGCACCTTCTGAATCATATGGACTGATTTTATGCTCCTGTAACGTATTGGTAAGGGGTGGGAAACAAAGATGTGAGAGACCAAAAATAACTCTATTCCTATTGTCAGCCTTGTGAAGTTGTCCAGACAAGCAGCACACCCAGAACTACTAGCTCTATTTTATTGTAAAATTATATTAACAGAATATAGTCTGAAATCTAAAAGTACATCTCCTCCACTTACTTTTACAGTATAAGAAACTAGAGGAGGTCCCTAGTTTGTCATGGTCCTATTCCTTCTGTGGAGACAATTACCTCTTCTCTGACCATTGTTTGGTATGCATGCTTCACAAGCTCATTCCTGCATACCATTATATCCTTCAGCTATCCCAATTTCCGTGTTATACATGTATATTTGTGGTTTTGAGTCAGTATTATTGAACAATACCTTATCTGATATCAGGATTAATTGGTTTTCACAACTTGGTAAGAATGAAAGGCAGAGATTGATCTCTCATCTCAGCCATGGGCTGTGAGATACCTGTGTCAAAGAACTGTGGACAATGGAAGAAGGAAGAAAGGGGGAGGGACGCTGCAGCAGTTTCTCAACTTCAGCAATTTTAAAATGGAATGATTTCTGAAAGCAATTTGTTCCAGTGATTGTTCTGTCAGAAATTTCTTGACAGTGGAATAGCAATAGCAATAGCAATAGCAGTAGACTTATATACCGCTTCATAGGCCTTTCAGGCCTCTCTAAGCGGTTTACAGAGAGTCAGCATATTGCCCCCAACAATCTGGGTCCTCATTTTACCCACCTCGGAAGGATGGAAGGCTGAGTCAACCCTGAGCCGGTGAGATTTGAACCGCTGACCTGCTGATCTAGCAGTAGCCTGCAGTGCTGCATTTAACCACTGCGCCACCTTGGCTCTATGGAATGACTTTCCTCTAGACACTGTGGGTGTCCCAACACTGGAGATTTTTAAGAAGAGATTGGACAATCCTTTATCTGAAATGGTGTAGGGTTTCCTGCATGAGCTACAAGATCTGCTTGACTAGAACATCTCCAAGGTCCCCTCCAACTGTTATTCTTTTACTCTAATTTCAACTTCTAGAGTTCCCCAGCCAGCATGGCTAGAAACCCTTGGCTACAGCTGAAACAGGAGCAAGCACTTTTCTAGAATTTGTATACTGCCTCTTCCTGAAAGTCTGAGTAAATAACAATTATAATGCTTTATAAAGATATGTGTGATTGTTAGCATTTAGAATAATTGTGTAAATATTCATAAAGGATTATGAAATTTACATTGTTAGAAAAATGATATATATAAAACATTTTATATTTTAGGATTTTTATATTTTGATTTTTCTCATCCATATTGTTTTAGTATGTGCTTTACATGTAGAACTTGACTTACAACCACAATGGGGGATAGAATTTTTGCATAAGTTGTGGAGGTCAAGTTGGACCTGATTATGTGATTGTATTTCAGTTGGTCACTAAATGAAAAAAGGTTTCACATCACTGCAACCAGTCATATAACCATGAGGCGTGAAAGGGGCACAGTGGCTCACCTGTTAAAGATGACCAGTGTGTCAGCAAAAAGCTGACAGTTCGAGTCCCGAATGCTGCACGATGGGATGAGTTCCCATTACTTGCCCAACTCCTGCCACCTAGCAATTTGAAAGCATGCACATGCAAGTAGATAAACAGGCACTGCTTCTGTGGGAAAGTAACAGCATCTCATGCCCCTCAGCATATAGTCATGCTGGCCCACTGACCATGGAAATTTCTTCAGACAATACTGGCACACAGAGACGACTGGACAGAGGAAACCTTTACTTTTAACCATGAGGGTGGTGCAATACTTATAAGAGTGAGTACAGGTTGTAAGTCACTTTTTCTGAGGCTGTTGTAACGTTGGATCATTGTTAAATGAATTGATGTATGTCGAGGACTACCTATATATTTAGGAATTGTTGGAAGAAATGTCCTCCTGGGTTCAGTTCCAAGTGGGGAAAAAGACACTGAAAACATGGAGACTGCTTGGAAAGATAGTTTAATGGTGGACAAGACCACATGGTTTGAGGTGGGAGGGGGGAGAAAGGTGATCACATGCTTCAAGATGTTGGGTGAAGAAGAAAAAGGGCCAAGATGCTGAGAGTCCCTGGGTTTTATGCCCTCTGTTGAGCCCCACCTTGAGTTTCCTGTTCCTGTGTAAGAAATGTATTCTGATTGGCTGTCAGATTCCCAAGAGGGGGTGGGGTGGGGTGGGGGTTCTTAGCTAACTTTGTAGGCTGTCCTGAGACCCAAGCCTGTTTGCCTTACTGGTTGATGCAATCCTCCCAGGTGCCATGTGGTAAGATGGGTAGAAGACTAATCCTACCTTTGTTATATAGAATGGCCCATTGACAATGGGGTGGGAGAGGAAGCTGCAAGGAACTACTTTGTCTTTAAAAACATGTTTCTCCTTTTTCTTATCCAGGGAAATATAATATTCTTTCTTTTTAATATATCCTAGGATATTTCACCTTCTAGTAGAGGGGTGGGTATTAACTTCCTACAGAATATTTAAATTTGTAATTTAGTATATGTTTTATGTTTTATTTAATTTTTAACAGTGGTTTTAGTATAGTTGTATGTTGTGTTTATATTTTTATATTTGTAGTTTTGAGCAGAGTCACATTTGATAGGCAGCTATACAAGTGTGATAAATATATACATTATATTATATATATAATGTATATCACTCTTCCTCAGCCCACCTCAATGCACGGTGTTGTGGGTAAAATAAGAGAAAGAATGAGTTTTAGGTATGTGCACTGCCTTGAATGATTTATAAAGATAAATGCGGGATAAAAATAAATGCCACATGCCAAATCCTATCAGTCTTAGAATCAAATCACATTACTTTTTTTAGAATTTTCAGTGTATTTTTTTGCTGAAATCATATTTTTGAGTCCTAATTGCTTAAAACTGTAAATTAAGGCTAATTAAATTAACATTTGACAAATCTAACCATTTTATTCATGGTTTTCTTTAATATCAGAATATTTTCTTTAATATTAGTGACTTCTAATAGGGGAGCCCCTTAATTAATTTTCTAATATTAAAAATAATTAATTGTCAAGGCACAATTTCAAACACTTTCTTTTCTTTTTCAAATGTGTGATGAATGCGGGTTACCTTTAAATCAAAGTTATATTTATCTAAAAAAACAACCCCCCACATCAGAAACATTTCTGCGCATGCTCGGCATAATCCATCACGGCGCTCCGCTCTTCCAGAAACTTGGCGCGGAAAGTGGGAGATTCGCTAGCTGGGCACCGGCCAAAGTAGTCGCTCTCCCGCTTCGGCCTGTTCCTGCTGAACGTCTTCCTCAAGACGGAGCTTCCCGAGCCGCTAAGCCTGCGGATAGGCAGAAACGCGCCGGCAAGAAGCCGCTACTGACGGGAACGACCCGACCTCCCTTCCCCTCCAGCCCCCTCCTCAGCTCATGCTTTGTATCCCTCCCTACAGACACGCACGCGCGCGCAATCCCCGCCCGGGTTCGCTCAGCGCGCGCGCTCCGCCAAGCCAACCCGGTGTTGAAGGTTGAGAGATCAGTTGAAGGAATAATTTTTGACCTTTCTGGCTTTGCGTTTGCGGGGTTTTTTTTGTGGTGGTGGTGGCTACTTTTAAAGTGTAGGGACTACAAAACTTTTGAACGTCCGGGAACAGTGTTGGTCATTCGCAAAGGTTCTGCACGAGGTGCTCTAACTCTCCGGCCAGAGGTGCGCCTTAGGGGAGCGGGGGGGGGGGGGGGAGGGAGAGATGCCCTTTGAAGGAGACCAGCCTGTGGAAGAGTCGTCGGAAGTCGAAGCCAATCTCCCCCCACCCCACCCCGCGTGCTGTTTATAATTATTAATTATATTGGGGGGCGCAGGCGCGCTGCTTTTTTCCAGGCTTCTTCAAAATGCGCGGGGGAGGCGAACCAGAGGCTCCGCTAAGCCAGCCTGCAGACAGGGCCGGCCGCGTTTGCAGACAGGAGCGAGGCGCGCCGAAGAATCCCCGGGCATCTTATGTTTTTTTTTTTAAAGGGCACGGACGGATGCGGAGGTCTTTTCGCCTCCCACAAGCCCGCGCTGAAAGTAGCAAGCCAAGCCCCGACGGGTCGCTGCGGCCATCTCCCACCTGATGACGCGCCATGCTGAAAAACAGGAAACGGGATCTTGGGAGAGGCGGAAATTGCAGTGCTCAGCAGAGCTCGGAAGGGCCAGCAGGCTGAGACGAGGAGCGGGCGTCGCGTCGGCAAGGAAGGCGCCTGAGTAGCGGGGAAGTGGGCTGGCCGCAAAGTAAGTGACAGGAACCCGGGTCCTTGCCGGGGGCTCCTCGGGGGGGAAAAGAGGGCAGCGTGGACCGGCCGGCTCTTTCTTAGCGGCTTTCTCTTTGCCCGGCGGGGATGGATAGCGCGGCCGGGATTGGTGCTCTTTGAAAGAAAGAATCAAAGGGAAGAAAGAGAAACCCCAGGCAGGGGAAAGAATAAGCCCGGCCTGGCGAGGGATTCTGGCGTGGATTTCGGTTGCCACTCCACGATCAGGATCTGGGCAGAGGCGGCGCTGATGCAGAGCCCAAGGTGGGGCCGCCCCTGCGATTTTTGGCTTTTAGATTTTGCAGACTCCTCTCTTGGTCAAGAAGGTTGGTCGCGGGGCTGGGGGTGCCGTTTGACATGCTGGCGGCTGCCTGGCTTTCTTTGCTTCGAGGGCTCTTTGTTCTCCGGCGGCGAGGCCGATGATCCAAAAAAAAGGGGGTGGGTGGGTGTCGAACCCTTCTTCCCTCCCTTGCCCGGTCAGGAGGATGCGATCCGGCCGATTCCTGGCTCGCTCCTTGCCACCTCCTTTGCTTGCTTGAATGCAGGAGGAGAGGACAGTTCCTCTTTCGCCGTCTTTTACCAGCTCGATGTGGTAGGGTGGGTAAGGCAGGAGAAGCGGGTCCGGGTCTGCAGGCGCGTGACTAATGCTTCCCTGGCTGGATCTGCGGGTAAAGGAATGGGTTGGCTTCCTTCCTAAAAAATAACAAACCTCTTGGAAACACAGTTAGGCAGGACACCCTTTTAAAAGCTGAAAATTGTTGAAGTGAAAAATCCCCCCTCTCTCTCAAGTAAAACCGGTTTTAATACGGATCCAAGTTCTAAGTAGGGGCAATAATTTTATTAGGACAACTCAAAAGTCCTGAAAGGATGGTTGTTTTCAAGGTATTATTTATCTGTTGTGCCATTTTAGATTAGGAGAGGATCTTACTGGGAGCCAAGATGCTCCTTTGTGATTTTAAGTAGGGCTTCCGTGTATGTATTCACACACACACACACACCACAAAAAAAATTGCAAGAAGTGGGGTGGTAAATCATGGAGGCCAGCTGATCAATTAAATGTGATCACTGTTCATTAGTACGGAGATTGACATATGTCAAATCCACATTGATAGTTCTGGATGTTTTGATGCTTCTGTGGACATAAATGCAGAAGTAGATTTGGTACCAGAATTGATTTTTGGAATGGAATTTTGGGGATGGAATATTCATTGCTTGTGATTCAGTAAGTCACAAAATCTTACTCACCGGCTACTGGCAAGGAGATATTTGATTCATCCAGTCTGAGAACCCTATAGCAGTAGATTGGCCAGCCTTTAAATATCTATGGGGTTTGCATTTAATCTATACATAGATTTATTTTCAAGATCAGAGTAATTAATCTTGATTTCTTAGGATTTTAGTGCAAAGTGTACATTGATTTATTTTCAAGATCAAAGTAATCTTGGTTTTTTAGGATTTTTACTGCAAAGTATGTATCTGCAAAAATTGAACTCAAATTTCTGTGTTTCATTTAAGATACACTGCCTAGTAGTCTTGGCTGCTTTTAACAGTTCTTTCCTCCCATCATCCCTTTCTACTCTTCTAGCAGGAATTGCACCTAGACTACAGAGGGTTGTGACCTTCATGTATGTTTTCTTGATTTGCCATTTGCTTTCTCCACACTGACCTCATGACCAAACTGAATTTATAAAAGTCCTGCAGCAATGTACATTTCTTTTACTTGCCCTGGTGCGCCTCTGTTTTTCAGTTTTGAAGACTGTGTCATATTCTTGCTAAACAATTACTATATAGAAGGCAGACTACATTTCAAAACTATGATCAGAAATGAGATTGTGAAATGTACGTTTTTATAGGAGAAAACCAGGCTGAGCTAGAAGGCCTTGGGTTAATAGAAAAACAGAATAACAGAATTGGAAGGGACCTTGGAAGTATTTTAATCCAACACGCTGCACAAGCAGGAAACCCTATCCCATTTCAGACAAATGATTGTCCAATCTCTTTTTAAAAACCTGCAATGTTGGAGCACCCACAATTTCTGAAGGCAAGTAATTCCACTGTTGAATTGTTCTAACTGTCAGGAAATTTCTCCTTAGTTCTAGGTTCTGTCGTGATTAGTTTCCATCCATTGCTGCTTCTTTTGCCTTCGGTTTTATGGCAGTCCCTTAGATACTGAAACACTCTATCATGTCGTTCCCAGTCCTTTTTATTAAATGTGTCATCGGTTTGGAGTCTTTGTGTTGTTGCCACAAGAGACTCCAGCCTCTCTCGAATTCTGTTGACCCTCATCTAGCACCAATTTAAGTTTCACTGTTGGTTAGCTAGATTCTTCTATTTAGGTAGCAATAATAAACTCTTCTGTGCTTTGAACTTAACAAATGTGCATAGTTATTTGCATTTGAAATTTTGGACAGTTTGGATTGTTGGTAGCACTGGCCACACTGAAAAGGGAAGGTACCGAGAGAAGGTGCTTGTAAGAGAGGATGAGGGGACAACAAAAGTTTTGAGCTTGGACAGCCCAATTTTTTGTTCAGTTTGTATCTGGCTTTGTTTAGGAGCCCAGGCTCACAACAGTGGAGGCTCCTGTCCTCCCATTCTTCCCTTCCACGATCCCTCTGAAGTGAGTTGGGTTAAGAGAGAGGAGTAGCTGGTCTAATATTACCCAGCGAGTATCTATGGTTGAACATAGAATCCTTGGTTTCTACAATTAACCCACACATTTGGGTTAATTGTAGTGAATTGAGATTACTTCTGAAATGGTCACACTGCCTAGATTTGGGGAAATTTTCTTAAGTAATTTAGGTCAGTATATTTAGTTTTATCTGCTTCTGTTTGCATACCAGGCTGCTTTAAAAACACAAAACCAGTTGCAGCTTAGCCATAACAATCAGTGCATACCTCAGACTCAAATGATTAACTCAAATGATACAGAAGAGATTTCCTGTAATACTTGCAGTAACATGTCACGCTGACCATTATGAAAATGAGTTTACTGAGAAAGATTAAATTTCTCTTGGAATCCTCTCCTTAAATATGGGGATTCCTGTACAAATACTCCTTATCTTATATTACAGATCTGTTAGGAATTATAACTGCTAGATAACTTGAATTAATTTGCTTATGCTATTTCTTTCTTTCCCCAAATATAACTCTACAAATCACAGAGCTATTTTCCTTTCTTTGTGGAGTTCTCTAGTGGTTTCTGAGCTTGGTTCAGTGATCTGCCCTGTCAGTGTTGTGTTCCTCTTGGAAGGTCCTTGATTAGGCTGTTTTTTACTGTTTGATTGTCTAAGTTGATAGTTCCTTGATTGGGATATTTACTGCTTGATTGTTGGTCTAGTATTACTCATAGTAATAGTAGCAGCACTTGAGTTGTCTGAGCTTTCCATCCCCCCCCCCCTTCCCCAAATTGCTATGTCACTGGTGACTTGTATGACATGGAAAAATTCTGCCCAGCCTGCTGTATAGTAGATGGAAAGAAATTAACTGGAAAAACTAAGAGTAGAGTAAAGAAAATGTAAGCCTTTGCACTGCTAACCACTTTGGAAGAACTATTGTTGGAGCAGAAACTTCAGCCTTTCTTCAGTATGAAACAACCCTAGAATGGAACAGAAGCTGAAAATACTTACTATTCAGCCCCTCTGATTTTGGGTTGGATCTCTGAAGGCTACATTTTAATTTGCTACAACTTAATGTTACTTTTCCCCCCCTTTGAAATAAACTGCAGAGAATTCACTGGGATTTTCTCTTGGATATATACAGGAAAGGCCACAATCTTATTTCTGTTGATTATATTTGCGAGATAATATTTTGATGTCATAAATCAACTTTGTGGGATTTTGGTGCATCTTCAGTTATCTTTGAGTAGAAACATTGTACTAGTGTCCTTGTTAAAGCTTTGCTTAATATAGCATGATAGCTTCCGTTGTAATGGAAGTTCATTAATATAAAATATGCAGAATATCTGACCTAATGACTTTTTTTAGACCTGTAATGGTAGAAATGAAAAGTTGTCCAGCAGTAAATATTCAGAAGTGAATTAGCTAAACAAGAAGGGTCTATAAAGTGTTTTTTTCAGATAAATATCTTTATATTTACAATGTGCTTTTCAAAAATGAGTGAATTGCATAAATATTGATATTCCTTGAAGTGCTGGCAGGAATTATGTTTAGAAGTTGAGCTAGAGGAAACTATATCCTCTTTCCAAAATTAATAGGAGAATTTTCTTGTAATAATTTGGCATCGATTAACTCTATCAAAGCTAGCATTATTGATTGCATCTAACCACTGAAATACATTGTGATTCTGTGGAACTAAAAGCCATTTTATGGTGGTAAATGTGTGATTTAAAAAAAAAGCCTTGAACCTTTATTTAATATTGTTTATACATGTTCTGTTACAGATGTGGAAAGCATCGGCAGGCCATAGCATCAGCCTGAGCCAGGATGATGGTGCTGATGATTGGGAGACAGATCCTGACTTTGTGGTACAATTTTGAACTAAATTTAAGAGTTATCTTTAAAAATTCACTTTTACAATTGAAAGTGGGAAAATCAAATGAACTTATTAACTCACAAGTTAGGAACTGTTGGGAGGATATGTGTGTGTGTGTCTAAGGATGTGGGAATTCTGCTTTAGATTTCCTTAAATATGAGTGTGTCCACAACATTAAGTCCTTGGTCTAATGAAGTGACCAAATTCAGTAGTGGCAGGGAAATAGAATGATGGATCTTGCTTAAAACCTGGGTTCAACTGTTGTAATAAAAACCTCTTTTTCAATGTACTTTACAGAATGATGTAAGTGAAAAAGAACAGCGCTGGGGTGCTAAAACTGTCCAAGGATCTGGTCACCAGGAACATATCAAGTAAAATGATTTTTAAAAAAAATATATGCCATGATATTTGCTGATTTCCATTGGTAGTTTTAGGTATAATTTCTAGAATAATTGGTGAGCAAGGACAGCTATGAGTTTGTGGAGTGGTAGCCCCAGTGCATTTCATAGGTCTGGTTAGGGAGTACAGTTCTAGAGCAGTAGTGCTCTAGAGGTTAGACCTCTGAATTTGGGCTTGATGATGGCCAAGAATTGTTGAATATAGAGTTAGCAATAAGTACAGGAACAGTCAGTACTGTCATGTCTATGTCTTAGCTTTGGAATAAGTCCTGACAGAAAACTTGCTTTATCTACGGAAGAAATACATGTCCTGAAACCTATTCATGACAGATGGTTAATGACTGAACTCGATTACATGAATATCAGTTCAGCCTGCCCCTATATTTGCCATAGATATTGCTCAACTGTTATAATTATCCTATTTATACTGTCATTGTTACAGTTTTTACTTAGTTGCGAGTTCTTGAATGAGAGAAAAAGCACTTCTATGAAGGCTGTGCAAAATAATCCACTCCAGAAATAAAACATTGGGCGCTATAGAATCTTTCGTTCTTCTGAACGATGCCAACACAGCTGTTCCCTTGGTGATCTTGCCGGGTTTTTTTGGAAATAAATCCAGCCCCAAAATATTGGTACATTACCTCAGGAATGTCTGAATTGCAGTGGCCCAGAGCAGTGTTTCTTAACTTCAGCAATTTTAAGATGTGTGTCTGGGAATTCTGGGAGGTGAAGTCCACTCATCTTAAAGTTTCTGAGGTAGAGAAACTTAGCCATTTTCAGGTGTGCAAACTTCAAATCCCAGAATGCTTCCATTAGCACAGCCATTGATGAGAATTCTGGGAGTTTGAGTCAGCACACCTGGAAGTGGTCAGGAAACACTTCTCTAGAGGAAGAATTGAAGATCAATGTAATAGAAGTTAAAGATGTTTTCAGGTAATTAATCACTTTTGAATGTCAGCCTAAAAATTATGAAAGCATTCATAATTGTTTCTCCATAAAGTTCAGGAATATGACAAGTTAATAAACCTGTTTTTCCACTCTACTTATTTCAAAATGTATTTTGGGAAAAAAAATTGTACCAGTTATCTAATTCTAACAATATATGAGAAACACAGTTTTTTAAATGTTTTAACTGTCACAGTATCTCTATTTTAGTTAAGAAAAACTCCTTGGAATAATATAGCTGCATTTCATATTCCTGGGAATTGGAAGAAAGCCAAAATGTTTGTGGATTTTTAAAAAATCAGTGGCTTGAAATCCTTTTCTGAGCATCTCTGTCATCATTGACAAATATGATGAGTCTGCAAAGGAAGTAATTTATTATTAGATTTATTAGGTACGAATAGTAGAACAGAGGTCTCCTTTACATATTTCAAGTTAATAATATATCTAGAATTGTGTCATGTGTCAACTTTCCAATCATCCTGCTTGCATATGAATGATTTAAATTCATGTGCGAGCAGGATGATTTAAAGGTTGAATTAAAGTTTAAAAACAAAACTTAAAAAATCTAAGAGAAACACAATAAAATTAGACATAGGAAAAATCTCAATAAAGTCAAGTCTGTTTAAAGAATATAAGTTTCAATTAAGCTATGAAATATTACTTTTCCTGTGGGATATTATCATTATTGCTTTTCCTTTATGGATTGTTCAATTATTGTAACCAAGAATGGGATGTCGGAATAAGGCAAAGTTATACCCAGTTAACATTTTCCTTCTGGTTGTGAGGTGGCAACTATTTGTGCTTGCTTTCTTCAGAGTCCCATGGATTTCTGGGAGCATATAGGATACATATAAGAGACCAGATAATTGTGTGTTTTGGATATAAGAATTAGGATTATTCTTATGATACTATTTGTTTGTTTGTTTGCTTCCCTTCCAAAGCATTCATCAACTTCGAGAAAATGTATTCCAAGAGCACCGGTCCCTCAAGGAGAAAGAGCTTGAATCAGGACCCCAAGCTTCGCATGGCTATGGAGGGAAGTTTGGCGTGGAACAGGACCGCATGGACAAAGTAAATTTCAAGGAATTGGCTTGGTTGCTACTCTTAGAGAGATTGGCTATGTTGAATTCAGTTACTGTCCTACTTTTTGAGACCTAATACCTGTGCTTTCTTTTCATTCCAATCTTGATGGAGAAAGTTGACCCAACTTAACTTGACAATCTAGCCATCTCTCAAGATTATCATTAAATATTGGGAAGAGGAACATATTTGTTTCTTCTCATGCTTATTTTTGCAGATTCCTGGGAACCTTTTGCAGTACAGAGTTCATGCTACCTTTTAAAGCTATGACTCATTTAACAAAACCATTATAATCTGAACTGTAAGAAGTGAATCCACCCTAAATGAAAATGAGGCAATTCGCATTGAAGCTTAGTGCCGTAATGTAAACACAGCTTTTGAGTAAATGCTATAATGATTTTTCTTTTGATTTAATGCATTCTCCTCAAGCAAGTTTTGAGAAAGGAAGGCCTTGGGAATTCATTTTGTGTATTTTTGCTTTTTTCATATAGATTTTTATCCCATCATTTTTTCCCCACATAAAGCCCAAGGGAGTGAATATACCAACACTCCTCCCTCCTCCTATTTTCCCCACAAAAACAATCTTGTGAGGTGAGTTGGGCTCTGAGAGAGTAACTGGCCCAAAGCCCAGCTGGTGTTTTTTCATGCCAATTTATACTCTTTTCTATAACAGTTCATGACACGACTGGCGATAATACATAAACAATATAATTCAACCACAAAAAGAAAAGAGCCAGTTTGATGATGGGATTAAGGCACCAAACTAGAAACAGACATTATGAGTTCTAGTCCTGCCTTGAGCACAAAGACAACTGGGTGACTTTGGACCAGTCACTCATGTTTATCACTAGGAAGAAGAAGGCTATGACAAATCACTTCTAAAAATCTTGCCAAGAAAACTGTAGGGACTTGTCCAGGAAGTAGGCTAGGAGGTAGCATTGACTGAAAGGCATACACACAGAGACAAATACATGCAGAGCATCAAGGCTTCATTATACATCATACTAAAGTAAAATACATTTTGGCTTTTGCTAAAGGCGATGAGTGAACTCAGCTAGCACAGCTGGCCATTTTAGCCTCCCAAATCAGACTGAGCTGTAAGAAGCTACTTCTATCAGATAGTTCTCTGATAAACACATATTAACACTGAACACACTCACTATAGAAGGTACTTTGTTAGATTGCCCATGATGGGTTATTAAAATTATTGGAGATAAAATTCTGCATGAATTCAAGCAGAAACAGACTTTGGGGGATTCACCATTTAATTCAAGTCAAGTGAATGGAATATCTGGAACACAGTGCTCTTGGGCAGTTTTTCCAGGGGGATATAGTGATCAAAAGCTGCTGGAAGTTTAGAATTCTATATAATGTTTTAAATAAAGTTTTATTTAAATTAAATGATAGAAGTTGCAAACAGTGTGTTTCAAATTCATTTGGAAGCATGCTACTTCCAAGAGATTTAAAATAATCTTTTAAAAAAAGTTTAATACTTGGATGTTTCCAAATTGGATTCTATCCATAGCAGTGCATACTTTTGGCCATACCTCATGGCCTGCACTGAATGGTCACTGATTATCTCCTTAAGGAAAATTGTGATGCCGCTGGGAAAATAACACTGAACTCTTGCTTCATCATGGTATCAGAGAAAAAAGAATACAAAATTCATTCTGAATGTGAAATTTGAGGAAGCATCAAAGTAAAAATGCAGAGAGTTGATAAAATAGGCTGTATTTCTTAGCATGAAGTTTGAAAATGCCTGCGTGTTTTTAATCTGATACGCATATTGATCCCAGCCAGGTGAAATGTAATGTCATTGTATCTAAGTCAAATGTAATCTTCTCCAGCTATGCTGGGAATATAATTCCAAAAATGGCTATGGTGGTTAAGAATTCTGTGAGATACTTTTGACATAGCTGAAAGGCACCCATTTCCATAGTTAATATTGTTATATTAAAAAATAAAGATGGGAAATCATAGAATATATGCTTCAAATGTTGCTGAATCATCATAAATAGTATATATAGTTAGCCTTGTTTTGTCTCTCTTTCTGCCCCATAGCGACAGGAATATGCAGGCCAAATGTGTAGGAAGTTGTTAAAAGTTTGATAGAGACTTTAGGAAATGAAGTGGGTGTGGTGTGGCTTTCTATAAATATGAGTGTTCGTAGATGGCAAAATCAGCCGGCTGCATTTGGAGTTTCCCAGATGCTCATTGGTAAAATGATGTGCCAGCAAACTTGGCACCTTTAGTGATGTTAATGGCAATTAAGAAATACTTCTTTCTCCCAGCCTCCATCATCTTTAGTCAGTCTGAGTTGGTAGGTGGAGATTTGGAGATCCTCCACCCTATCCAACTTTAAACAAATCACAAAAACCTGGCTTTGGATTAGCGTGTGATCGGACTCCAGTAAGAAAGGAGATGGAGTGAATGTTGTTTGGATTTGCACATTCCAGGTGACGGCTCCTTTTTTAATATGGTATTTTTTTTATTGCAAAGTTACTCTGAATTATTTTTGTGTGGTGTGGCCCAGAAATTGTTAAATGAACAAATGCTCAAACTGTTTTGCTATTGGAGCCAGTTTAAATGCTGCATTGACTCTAAAACCTGGAATGCATTGTAGGTAAAAGAGACTAGTTATTGCGGTTATGGAGGTAGAAAATTTACCTCCTTGACATTGTCTTGCTTATAGTCGTTCTGAATATGCATTTATATACCTATTTTCCTTGTGGGAGAAAGGAGAGAAGAGTGCTTAGATCAAGTCCTGGTATGAAGGGTTTAATGAACCCTGAAATGTAGGCCCTGAGATAGGCAACAAGATTTCTCATTTCTGTAGGGCCAGCATGTGGTCTGGATGGCAGGCTGCCTGCTGTCCCAATCATCTGAGTAGAACATTGCTTGTTAGGATTTCTTTGTAAACAGCTATCCTCAGTGTGCAGCTGCCAGATGCCCGAATCGTTTCATTTGAGTGAAATTGAAAGGAAGGCTTCAGCCTGCTGCAACACATGCATGTGCACCAGTCATACGTGACTGAGGCTAATTTAGGATGACGGTTCAAGTCCAGTCATTATGAATAACTTAATAAAGGCTCTCTTCTTTTTTCCCCTTTCAGTCAGCCGTTGGACATGAATATCAATCCAAGCTTTCTAAGCATTGCTCCCAGGTGGATTCGGTTAAAGGCTTTGGTGGCAAGTTTGGCGTCCAGGTTGACAGGGTTGACCAGGTAACAGACCTTCTGTGCTTTTAGCATTGTGCTAAATCAGTGTTTCTCAACCTTGGCGACTTTAAGTCCTGTGGACTTCAACTCCCAGAATCCCCCAGCCAGCACAGCTGGCTGGGGAATTCTGAGAGTTGAAGTCCACAGGACTTAAAGTCACCAAGGTTGAGAAACACTGTGCTAAATCATTGTGCTAACATTGTGCTATCTCTGTGGGTTGTTACGTTTTTTATATTGCATGTTTTTCCGTGACCCGTCAAAAGCGCGGACGGCAAAAGCGCGATCGACAAAATCGCGCCTTTGACGTCATCACAGCGCGACGAAAAAGATCGAAAAATTCAAATAAAAATTAATAAAAATTAAATTAAAGCAAGCCGATTCGCATAAAGGTAAGGGTTAGGGTTAGGGTTAGGGTTAGGTTAAGGGTTAGGGTTAGCTTTAGAGCGTTAGCGTTAGCGTTAGGGTTAGGATAAGGGTTAGCGTTAGGTTTTTCGTTACTTTAACGGTTAGGTTTTGGGTTAGGTTTAGGGTTAGGTTAAGAGTTAGGTTTAGGGTTAGGTTTAGGGTTAGGTTTGGGGGGCTTAGGGTAAGGTTTTCGCTTTATTTTTACAATTTTTCGATCTTTTTCGTCGCGCTGTGATGACGTCACAGCGCGCTTTTGTCGAGCGCGATTTTGTCCTACGCGCTTTTGTGGTGGAACCTGTTTTTCAGCTTTGCTTGAATAGCTTTTACAGCAGTTCCTTTTCTGAAAAAGGGTTCTGATGCTTTATTCCAGTTTATAGTGTTTATGTTTGCACAAAATAAAGGAAAGAGAGCAGCAAGAAATTTACCAACTAATCATCTTAAAGCATGATTATAAAATATACTGAACTGTATATTAAAGACTTGAAAGTATATGAAAGACCTGTGATAGTTGTATTGCAAGCTGAACCAAGAATGTATAAATATTTTGTTTATTTTATTTATTTCTCCATTATATCTATATCTTTATAGTACAGTGACCTTTTTTTTGTGGGGCGGGGCGGAATGGCTGAGTTGTAGTAGAACAGTGTACTTCCCACTGCTGGCTGGGGAATTCTGGGAGTTGAAGTCCACAGGACTTAAAGTCGCCAAGGTTGAGAAACACTGTATTAGAAGATTTAAATGTGTAACATGTGTTATACAGGAATTCTGATATCCTGACAAAGAATTTATGAAATATTTTTTTCATAAATCCTTTTTAATGCTTATATATTGATTAGAAACACTGATTGGTAGCTATCACTTTTAAAATGGATTGGACAACTGAGTTGGCAATGGGGCCTAGAGGTGCCGGGGCATGGATTGGGGTCCCAAACAGCATCTTCTCATCCAAGCTACAATAATATGATGATGTAAAAATGGCAGAAAACTCAATTAAATGCCGGCCCCATTTGAAAATGGGGAAGGCCTGAACCATTATGTAAGATTGTCCCAAAATATAGCTAACTCCTGAAAAGATAACAGTTCTAACTTTTATAAATGAGAACTTTTTGTTGCATTATTTTTCTCTTGCAGTCTGCTGTGGGATTTGAATACCAAGGAAAAACAGAGAAACATGCTTCTCAGAAAGGTAATTCACACGTAGAAATAATTTGTTCAAAGCATATAAAAGATTTAACAAAATCTGCTTTGGAGTTATTTTACTTAAATACATGTACATAATCCACAGGTAGAATAAAAAATTACCGCAACACACTGAATAAAATACTTTATCATTAATTTCTCTCTTACCAGTTAATTGCTGCAGGTATTAATAAAGCCTAGTAAAGCACATCCCAATTTTCAGCAAAATAACTTCAAGGAAAAACTTCCTAACAGTGAGGATAATTAACCAATGGAACAGCTTGCCTTCAAAAATTGTAGATGCTTCATTACTGGAGGTTTTTAAGAAAAAAATTGGACAGACAGCGCTGAAGTGGTATAGGGTCTCCTGCTTGAGCAGGGGGTTGGACTAGAACACCGCCAAGGTCCCTTCCAGCTCAATTCTGATTCATTGATGACACTTATATGGATGCTTAATGTGTGAGCCTATAGAATGATAGAGCAACAGCAGCTCCATGGCTAAATAAAGTAAGCATTCCAGAATGATATCCTTTTGGAATTAATGTTAGGATTGATGACAGTGATACTTAGCATCATAAAACACTGCTTCCCTCATTTTGAAAAGTAGAGCACTAAGGCAGGAAGTGATAAAATAGCAGAAATTGTGTTGAGTTGTATTTGTTATTGGTAATGTAGATCACAATCCAGATTGCTGACACAAATGTAAAGACCTTTAATGCTGGCAGAAATTCTGAAGGCATCCTAAATACCCTTTGGAGAGTCTCTAAATTCTAGGACACTTTACCTATAGTGCATAGTGGTGCTATCAAATAATGGGATTCAGTGAGAGATGTGCAGTATTTATCAGTGAACTTGATCATAACTCTAGTCTACCAGCAAGGATACCCATTCTTTTGTTCTGCTGCTCCTACAGTAATTTCTGATACATGGTGTATTTTGTTCTCTTCTCAGACTACTCAAGTGGATTTGGTGGGAAGTACGGTGTGCAGGCTGACAGAGTAGACAAGAGTGCCATGGGATTTGATTACCAAGGAAAAACAGAGAAACATGAATCCCAGAAAGGTTTGTTGCTAAATCAATACCATAGCAAGGTCCTAAATAATTCCTTCCCTTTACAAGAAATCTTCTTGTTTTTATAGCTTCATTATCACTTCATTTTTGAGAAATTAGTTGATGTGGAGAATATTTCTAGCTCTCTTTTTTCTGCCTGTGTGGATGCTTATGTAATAGAAGACCTTAAAATACAGTGAGTTCAGTGTGCATGCATGCGCAAACATAATCACCCCCACAGTCCATTTCAAGAGCCAAGGTGGCGCAGTGGTTAAATGCAGCACTGCAGGCTACTGCTAGATCAGCAGGTCAGCGGTTCAAATCTCACCGGCTCAGGGTTGACTCAGCCTTCCATCCTTCCGAGGTGGGTAAAATGAGGACCCAGATTGTTGGGGGCAATATGCTGACTCTCTGTAAACCGCTTAGAGAGGCCTGAAAGGCCTATGAAGCGGTATATAAGTCTACTGCTATTTACTCTAACAACCTATCATTGGATCTAGTCCTGATGTAACCCTAGCTTGGGAAATAATCATCCCATCTAGTGGGTTTAGGGATACTCCTTTCTAATGTATTCTGCTTTTGTTTGACAAAAATAATGGGAATTAACACTGTTATGGATGTTATCTATAACAGAATTTACTGGAAGAATCAAAAGAGAAAATGCTATACAGTTAGAATTAAAAATATCCATGTTCTGCCTCTACAGGAAGTACCATATTTTTTACACTATAAGACACACTCCCCCGCCCCAAATGGCTGGAAATGTCTGTGTGTCTTATAGACCGAATATTGTGGTTGGGGAGGGCGGGTTGGAGTCTCCAGCAGGGAATGCTGGAGCCTTCGCTGCTGAGCAGCTGATCGGCGGTTGGATTGGCTTCCCGGAATGCCACCAATCAGCTGTTCTAGATGTCGATAGGCAATCCCCCGCTACCTAGAACACCTGGGTGGTGTTCCAGGAGGCCGATCCAACCACCAATCAGCTGCTTGGCAGCGAAGGCTCCAGAGTTTCCTGGCAACGGGGGCAGCAGCTCAGCTCAGTTGACTGGTGGTGGGCACAATGGAGCGGAGGCCTGACGAGCCACGTGCTGGAGTTGCGATAACGTGCTGAAGCTGACCAGGCTGTTTACTGGAAGGACTCTAGCCAGATTAATACCAGATGGATGCTGGGGGGCAGATGCAGATTTTTTTTATTGTTTTCCTCCTCTAAAGCTAATGTGCATCTTTTTGATCTGGTGTGTCTTATAGTGCGAAAAATTCTTTCAAACTTTATTTTTATCCTAGAAAGAGCATTGAGTCATAAAAAAAATCATTGAATCCAATGAGATTTGATGTCTAAACATGTTCAGATTTGCACTGAAATAAAGGCGGAGTTGAAGTTACTAATTCTCTCTTCTCTAAACGAAATAAGGTCTTCCTAACAGATCTGAAACTATATTGTATTAGTTTACTGCTTCCTTTCAAATTTTGTCTGCATTTCTGTAAAAAAAAAAAGTGGGAGTTTGATAGGAATTTGAATAATTTTTGCAAGCATCTTGTTCACTTTCTGTTCTTGTGTATGGGGAAAGTTGTGATTCAAAGTACATTTTATACAGCATAGATCAGTGATGGCTAACCTTTTTTGTACCTGTGTGCCAGAAATGGCACACAAAACCATCCCGTGAGGAACGCGTGGCCTCGCTGTCCTTCGCTTGTGCAAGATCACCGAAACCTGGAAGAGCAGCGTTCCATCATGCATGTGCACACCGGCACCCAGATTTCTGGTTGCGGGCATGGGCCCGACAAACAGCTGGCTGTGGTGCATGCGTGCAACTGAAACCCGTTTGAGTGCTGGCGCGCACATGCGCACTGAAACGCTGCTCTTCTGGATTTCGGTGATCCCACGTGTGTGAAGGCCAGCAGTTGTCTCCAGGACATGGACAGTATGCATTTATTGAAGTCTGGTTCTCAATTTTTCTGCCGAAAATGATTTTCATTGCTTTATGATATTTACATTAATTTCGAATTAAGCTGAATTGGTAGCTCATATGCATTCATGTATTTTCTGCATGCTTTTTAAAACATTTTTATGGCAAAATTCAAAAAAATGCATCACTTTAAAAAAGTTATTGTGTTCCAGCCTTTTTTACTTTCCTTTAGTTATTTGTTTGTTAAAGTTAGTTTAAACATTAAAGGAAGCATAATTTGAATCCTGTGAGGTAGTTTGGGCTGAAAGATAGTGATTTTCCTGAAGTCACTCAGACAATTTATATGACTGAGGGTAGGCTTAAGCACAGATCTCCCCATTTCCACAGACAGAATAGTACTTATTTTTTTCCAAATAGCATTTTCCCCACAAAATAAATGCTGTATCTTGTTCTGGATTCTGTTCTTTTCAAGCAATATCATTGGAGCTTGCTGCCAGAAATGGGTAGTCTTTTTGCAAACTTATTTGAAGGAATGACAAACCTCTCTGTCATAGTGGAACAGGTTTCATAGGTATCATAGAATAGGTTCTTTGTACTTAACTAAAGTTTACTTGGAACATGTATTGTTGACTTACCTCTGGCATTGAACTGATCCTAGGCACATCAGTACCCTTCCTTATGTGACAGCCAGTTTACAAGACCATATTCACAGTTTACAAAAACATGTTCATACCCCCTGCTTGGATCTTCTAGTTTTACTGTATGTGCATTTACTGCTACATTGAAAGCATAGTTAGCCATAGTTAAGGGAAACCCAAGTTCTGGGTTAACCGGTCTTTAAAATGAACTTGCTTTAGCTCATTTTTCTCCATCTCATCCTCAGAGTCTCATCTCTTGATGACTCAGCTGAACCCGCAACTCTTTCCATTTAAAAAAGAAAAACCAAACCATTGGCTAAATGATTATAGGTTTTTATTGGACTTTTTATCCATGCCAAAAGTCAATAAAAGTGTACTGAATCAAGTAGCTATAAATGTCCAATGTCTTTAGTTTGTACTATTATGAATGACTTCATTTTTTTTACTCTCGTCTCCAGATTATTCTAAAGGTTTTGGTGGTAAATATGGTGTGGACAAAGAGAAAGTGGATAAAAGTGCTGTTGGCTTTGAATACCAGGGCAAAACTGAAAAACATGAATCACAGAAAGGTTTTTACTTTATTTTACTCCACGAAATTGTTTATGAGTTGACCTTCTTTAAACCTGAAATTGTAATCTATATGCATGAACCAAGGCTTTTAAGTCTTAAACCTACAAACTATTTTATGAAAATCCTTTCCTTCCTTTTTTCTGTCGTAAAAATGTATTTAAGAGATTATTTGTTACTATAATCTGACTCTCCATTTAAAAAAAAGTCTTCAAAATGACTTGGAACAATAAAATCTAGTCAGTTTCTTCAATAGGGCTTGTAGGATAATAAAAATAAGGCAGAACTTTTCAGCTAACTTTATGATGGATCAGAGCCTTCATTTATTATGCATAGTTCAGACTGATATTTTACTATCTAGAAGAAAAAGTGAGACTATATATTTCATAATTTGATGTAGCAAATTACCTGCTGGTTTTTGACATCCAGCATAAACAACAGCCACTAACAAGTTTGGCTGCTATGATTTACAAGAATATGCTTTGGATTACTGATTTAAATTAAACAATTAACTGCATTTAGACATCATACTAACCCAGAGCTTGTTAAATAAGCCAGAGTCAGTCTTGCAAAGTCACCATGGTTTGTTTAGATAATTCTTGGGGTGGTTTTTTTTAGTCTCTCTCCCTTTTTATTTGTATCTGCCTTGAACTTCTGTAATTAGACAGACTTGAACAGGACACAAAAATCCAGCTGAGCCAGGAAATCACAAGCAAACCAAGTGCCTGGCTTGCATATTAGGTTCAATTTTGATTCAAATTATTAGGCTATTAATGGACTGTAGTTTCAGGTTATAGTTTTCTTTCTAAAACACCCAATGGTTTATTCATTGATTCCATTCACTCATCCTGTTCATGCCAAGCTACTTTACATATGGCTTAGCTTTATATGTAAACCAAACAATTACTTTGTAAATACGCTTTAATTATACTTTTGAATATGTGGTCTTTTGTTATTTTACATTGTGCACCATTGTTTGCTTGGAAAACAAAAGAGGGTTGATTATATGATCTAATTACTCATAAGCCTTTCAAAGGCAACATTGTAGATTGAAATTGCAAAATTGCTAGGTGAGCACATGAATGCTTAGGATTACAACCTTGGCATATTTTTTTAGTATTTTCTTTGTTTCTCTCTTGTTTCTAAATGTTATCCATATATCTTTTTATTTATTTGAGTTTTGTCCCACCTTTATTACTTTACTCAAGGTGGCAAACATATATAATACTCCTTCCCACTCCTGTTTTCCCCACAACAACAACAATCTTGTGAGGTGGGTTGGGCTGGTCAGTTAGTGATTGATCCAAAGGTTTTGGATTTCTTGCTATTTTCTTTTGGGTTAAAACAACAACAACAAAACACTTAAAATGACTTCTTAGACAATGGTCAGATCCAAATAACATCTTGTAATGTTTCCTTTACACAGACTATACGAAAGGTTTCGGTGGAAAGTTTGGCATACAGACTGACAGACAAGATAAATGTGCACTTGGCTGGGATCACCAGGAAAAAGTACAGTTGCACGAATCTCAAAAAGGTACATTTATTGATAAGCTTTGCATGCACTGTTGGGCATAACATTTGAAAGTTAAAAATAGAGATAGGTAAATAAATATGGCTAATTGCTACTGCATGCAATTGCTTTTGTTCATAGCTGCTAACTTTAGTTTTCCTGGAATTCTAGAGTGGGCAGGGGTGGGGAGATGGGTTGTAATCAGAAAGGGGAAATTTAATCTTAATTTGTTAAAACAGGAGAGGAGAGCTATTGAGTTGTTGAATTATCCCTCCCAACCTTTATTTAAAGATATGAAAATAGGGCTTCCCTACTCATTTGGCAGTGAGTGGGTCAGTGGCTAAGACACTGAGCTTGTCAATCAGAAAGGTCAGCAGTTCGGCGGTTTGAATCCTTAGCGTCGTGTAACAGAGTGAGCTGCCGTTACTTGTCCCAACTTCTGCTAACCTAGCAGTTTGAAAGCATGCAAAAATTCAAGTGGAAAAATAGGAACCACCTTTGGTGGGAAGGTAACGGGGTTCCGTGCGCCTTCGGCATTTAGTCATGCTGGCCACATGACCATGAAGACGTCTTCGGACAACACTGGCTCTTCAGCTTTGAAACGGAGATGAGCACCGCCCCCTAGAGTTGGGAACGACTAGCACATATGTGCAAGAAGAACCTTTACCTTTACCTTACTCATTTGACAATTCAGTAGTATCTAAAAAAGGCTAAAGCAGTAGGAACTGAGTGAGTCTATTTTGCACAAAATGCAACTTGTTCATGAGCAGCTGTTTACAGGTATGTTGAAAGTTATGATGGTCCTGAAAAATGTGATTTAATGATTGTTCCTTGCACTTACAATTGCCACAGTATCCCTGTGGTCGCATGATCCAAATTTAGGTATTTGACAACCAATATGTATTTACATCTTGATGTACATCGTGATCCCTACTTGCAGCCTTCCTAGCTGGCTTCAGACAAGCAAAACCAATGGCGGAAGCTGCATTCACTTAATTAAGTGAGTTAAGTGACCACAGGGTCTCACTTAACAACCACAGCAGAAAGGCCATACATTAGGTGCAACTCACTTAATGACTGCCCCACTTAGCGACATAATTTCCAGTACCAATTATGTTTGTAATTACCTAATACAGTACAGACAATTTAATCTGGCAGGGATTGTGTGTATTTTATATTTGCACTGAATCATGATTAAAAGTGAGTAGCCTGAAATAAGAAACTATAATTTGTTAGTGTATCTGACATACTACATTGGTTAAATGTGTGTTTGTGTCTGTGTGTTATATTCCACACCTGAATATAAATGCAGAATTTACATTCAGGTTCGTAATGGTTGTATATTGGGTGGGAAGGTAACCATTTTGTGTCTGACTGCATGCTTCTTAACGTTTTGAAGGGAACTGTTGAACTTCAGATGATGGTAAAGTGGGGTGGGGAATAATTGCATGTCTGATACATCCCTCTTTCAAAATGTGCTTCTGGAAAATGAGCATATGAGAGAAACCCCATCTCCTGCTATGTTGGATGTGTGAGTGTTATATGTATACTCAATAGCAAGAAACACTTCAATTTGGAATTACTGTAAGCTTCAGCATGAAACTATACAGTCTAAAAAAAATTTAAGCTGTTTCTCAAAATTTAACATCTCTTTTTAGACAAAACCTTCCCCTACCCGTTTCCACAACTGTTTTTAACAAGCTTTTTAGCTCATGTATGTTGCGCCTAAACACGTTCCTCTTTTCCCCATCCCCTTCCTTCCCTTGGTGTCCCCCCTCCCCCTTGTCCTCATATTCTGAATTTCTCAGATTATAAGAGTGGTTTCGGAGGGAAATTTGGTGTTCAAACCGAAAGGCAGGACCCATCAGCTCTGGGCTTTGACTACAAGGAGAAACTAGCGAAGCACGAGTCGCAACAAGGCAGAGTTTCCGCTTCTAACTCTTGAACCCAGTGCCATCATTTCTAATCCAGACCTAAGCTGCTCATTTCAAAGTCCCATACAATGCATGGCAACTTTAATTTCTTCTTCATTTGCATATACATCAGGGAAATAATTAAGTGACCTTCAGTTACTTTAATAATCCTGTACATCCTGAATGATAGCGCATCACCCCATCTGCTTGGTGTACATTCCAGCAAACTTTGGGGTGCTCAACACAGCCCTTCCTTCCTTTCCATAAACCTTTGGCTCCTATATCTTTAGTACACAAGTCCAGATTTATTTACTAATTACAGGAAATTATTATAAAAATGGTTTCAAAAAGAAAGTACAAAATCTCTTTGCCAAAGTTAGTCCTGAAGTTGATGATATAGCTATATATTATATGATAATGATTGTAGAATGATTGTAACTTTTTTCCATTAGAAATATACCTGAGCTGGCAGCTAGATAAGAACTTTCTATTTGAGTAATAACTTGCTTCATGCAGTGTGTTCGTTAACATGAGCGCATCTGGAATTATTATATCATTAACATTTTAGGTAAATAAACTTAATTCCAGTTTTTCATGTTTCTCTCACAAAAACGTGTATTTATGTAATATATATATATGTGCATTGCGTCTGTTTGTAAAATAAGTCAAAGTAAGCAGGAGATTTAAAAAAAACCTTTAATACTTGATTCATCCTTGTGCTTTTTAACATGTTTGTCCAGCATTTAAATGTATTCTTGTTGGCAATCTTTAAAAACATAACATGGCCATTGTTTTTAAATCTTTAAGGCAGTCACAATTCTTGTTTTTTTTAAGTAAACAGCACATAATGCCTTGAAATAGTGGCCTTCACAAAGAGGCAGAATGTCTGACTTCAATCTCTCCTTTAACAATGTGACGATTGCTCAAGGCTGCACAGTGGATGTGGCCTGAGGCAGGTGTCTTGAGGGAGAGCACCTCTTTCTTTGCTCGGATCTGATTTCATTTCAGCCAATGGATGAGGAAGCATGCTTTAGCCTGTTGTCACTTGCATACCTACCAATGCTTTGAGGCCCTCGGAATACGTACTTTTCCTTTTGCATCTACTTATTTTGTATTTTGGCTTGCCTGCAGTCACTGTACTTTGTGCATGAACATCCTTTCGGTAGCCATTGAGAGAAAAGCATTTACAATCAATTGTTTTTGTTCTGTTTTCAGATTATTCTAAAGGATTTGGTGGAAAGTATGGTGTCCAGAAAGATCGGATGGACAAGGTATTGAATTAAATGAGCGATGGGGTTAGCCTTCTCCACTAATACTGAAAATCATTCCACTATCGTAAAGAGTACTTTCTCTGAAGACATTCTTGTCTTGTTAAGGAGAGCTCTGCAGCCTACAGAAAAGATTGCAAAGAAGTGATTCAGACCTCACATAGTGCCAACTCCTCTCTACTCTTCAATAAACCACACAGGTTTTTTTAAAAAAGTTCCTGTGTTCAAAACTGGAAAAAAAAGGACATGGCTGCTTTAATGAACCAAATCATTATAGCAGCCTATATGCAAGAGCCGAGGTGGCGCAGTGGGTAGAGTGCAGTACTGCAGGCTACTTCAGCTGACTGTTATCTGCAGTTCAGCGGTTCAAATCTCACCAGGCTCAAGGTTGACTCAGCCTTCCATCCTTCCGAGGTGGGTAAAATGAGTACCCAGACTGTTGGGGGCAATATGCTGACTCTGTAAACTGCTTAGATATATACCGCTTATGAAACGGTATATAAGTCTAACTGCTATAACTGCTATTGCTATTTAATGCAGATCACAAAGCAGCAAATCTTTTAGGTACATGTGCAAGAATGAAAAAAGATGGGCTGCTTTAATGACTAGCAAGTTGCTTTGGTTTGCATGAATTCTGAACCCTTGCATGTCATTTTTGAAGCATGCACATCCCACTTATACATATTATTAAGATTTTGCTTTATAGCAGAAACCTGGACACTTTAGTGCACATATGAAAAGAAAAAGGAACTATTGGCTACCAGGAATCATAGAATAACAAAATCTGAATTTGCCACAGAGTGCTACCCCTGTTCAAAGCACAAATGCAGTTAAAACATTTCCAATGGTATGTAGGAGTGTATGTATACATGTGTGGGGCAAGATAATATGTGGATGGAAACTAATCAAGGACAGAAACAACCTTGAACTAATGAGAAATTTCCTAACAGTGAGAACAATTAACCAGTGGAACGGCTTGCCTTCAAAAGTGGGTGCTTTCTCACTGGAGGCTTTTAAGAAGAGACTGAACAGCCACTTGTCTGGAATGGTATAGGGGAGTGATGGCTAACCTTTTTGTCTTGGGTGCCCAAAATGCAAGTGTACGTGTGCGATAGCGGGTGCACATGCTGGCACCCATAATACAAAGCACGCCCCCCCCCCATGCACATGTGCACACAACACACACACGTGCCACACTGCCGTTGTGCTGCTCGCCACCAAGCTGAGCTTGGTATTTCCTCTGGGGGGGGCGCGGGAGGCTGAAAATCAGCTGGCCAAGGTGCGCATGCACGCTGGAGCTGACATAGAGCAATGGCTCACGTGAGATGGCTCCACGTGCCACCTGTGGCACGCGTGCCAGAGGTTTCCCATCATGGGTATAGGGGCTCTTCCTAGAGCAGGGGATTGGATTAGAAAACCTCCAAGATCCTTTCTAACTCCGTTAATCTGATTTGTGTGTGTGCAGTATGTACATATTATAGTTCTAGTACAGCTTTCCCAGTTAAGAGGAAGGTTTGAATATGCACCTCTTTCTGTCTTGCATAAATTCATTTCATAAAGTTTGAGAAGAACTTGTGTATCTGAGTTACCTATAATGTAATAGTAACTGCTGTGGTTTGTCTAAGAAATTTATTTTTGTTCCTTTATGTCAGTGTTTCTCACCCTTAGTAATTTTAAGATGTATGAACTTCAATTTTTAAAACTCTCCAACTAGCAAGTAAGTTGGAGGTCCATACATCTTAAAGTTGCCAATGTTGAGGAACTGTGCTTTATATGAACTGGTTTCCATTTCCTTGTATTGATAGAATGCATCATCTTTCGAAGATATTGAGAAATTGTCTTCAACATACCAGAAGACCAAACCAGTAGAAGCTGGTAAGATCCCTCTTTTCATGGTTTTTTAATTACTGTATTTTTCAGAGTATTAGATGCACTTCCCCCCCCTCCCTCCCCCAAGAAGTGGGTGGAAAAGTCTTCATGTCTTATACAGCGAATATTGCGGCAGAGGGGGAGGGGAGTTGGTGCAGTGCCAATCAGCTGAACTAGAAGGGGCCGTGGTGGCCTTGGCGAACAGACGTCAGCGGATGGGCCCCAGTGGACAGGCCAGATGAATACTGGATGGATGCTGGGGGGCAGAGGCAGATATTTTTTCTTGTTTTCCTCCCCAAAAGCTAGGTCTGTCTTATAGTCTGGAACATCTAATACTCCGCAAAATACGGTATATAGTTGTGTTTCCTTTAACATCTTAAAAATCTCAGGACTCTATCAGCAAAGAGCTGCTAACAAGTCTTGAAAGGTCTAGCTTTTAAAATGTGGGTGAAAAAAACAAAAGCCAAGTAGCCATCTAATATACTGTATTTTGCGGAGTGTAAGACGTACCCCCCCCCAAAAAAAACCAGCGTGGAAATATTGGTGCATCTTATACACTGAATACATCCCATGTTTGTGAAAAATGGGCTGTTTTTCGCAAAAAAACTGTGTTTTTGCCTTCCCCCACCCCCAGAAGCACTCTGCAGGCTTCAGCAGGGCTGGGGGAAGGGGAAAATGCCCCCATTTTGGTGAAAAGTGGATGGAAAACGGGAGCGTTTTTGCCTTGCCCCAACCCTGCTGAAGCCTGCAGAGTGCTCCTGGGGCCGGGGAAGACAAAAACTTTTTTTCTTTCTTACCTCTTCAAAATCTTGGTGCGTCTTATAGTCCGAAAAATACAGTAATTGTTTTCTGCCTACAATCTCTAATTGTAGGGGCTATTATTGAAACCGAATATGTCAACCTATCTTTGGTCATATATTTGAAGCTACCTTTCATTTCTAATTTAAATCAGTAAGTAGACAACCCGTGACCCTTTGAGGGTATCATTTCAGAAATACTTCCTTATCTAAACAAAGAAAACAAAATGACCATGGCAAAAAAAATCAGTAGGGTAGGAGTGACTTCGACTTCCTATTTGGCTTCCCTCATTGAATTTCCTTGTGAGGCAATGAGCATCAGAAATCTCCCCCCAGCAGGCAGGGGAGGGGAGGGGAGGGGAGGGGAGGGAAGTGAGAGGTTGGACAAGTGACCAGGAAGTTGTCATTGAAAATGAGGATCACGTGACTGGAAAAGCATCATGGTGGTACTGAAGCAGCAGCACCCTGGCAGTAGCTCTGAAGCAGCCACAATTTCTCCAAGTTTGAGAATAATGGGTCCCAGGAGTCTGCAGAATAGCCTCTTTGAAATACCTTTGTTGACAAAGTTTCACCCAATTGAAGGTTGCAAAGTATCCAACAGACACAGGCGCTTTAGTAGTATGTAGATGGGTTCAGTTTAAGCTTTCAGCCGATGCATGTTTTGTGGCAGATGTTTCTCTCGGGAAGTTGAATGAGTTACTCTCCTTAGCCGCACCTTGTGATCTTTTATTTGTAGTCTGACCAGTACACTAAATAATTAGTCTGGATTTTGAGAGCAAATGATTGGGAATTGTTTCTGAAGTTTTGTGGGGTGGGAAAATGACTTAACGGATAATCATTTTCATATTGTGAACCATTACAGCAAATGCCAAAACAAGCAACATCAGAGCTAACTTTGAAAATCTAGCTAAGGATAAAGAACAAGAAGACAGAAGAAAGGCAGAAATTGAAAGAGCTCAAAGGATGGCCAAGGACAAGGAGGAACAAGAAGAGGCTAGGAGGATAATCGAAGTTGGTGAAATTCATACTTTTGTCTTTCTCACAATCCCTTCCGCTCTCCCCATCTCCTCCTGACTTTAGTTGCACCATTACAAGTGTAGATTCTGACTGAGAGTAAAATCAAGATCAGTATATATGTGTCAGCTTTCTTTAAAAGCTTCTTTATGTAACTAAGTAGTAATTATTCTAAGACTCTTAAATTATGGATTGTAAAAGAGTTACGAGAATACAGGTAGTCGTTGAATCATTTGTTTAGTGACCATTTGAAGTTACAGTGGCACACCTACAATCATTGCAGCATCCCCAGAGTCACGTGATCAAATTCAGTTGCTCAGCAACTGGCATATATATGACCGCTACAGTGCCTCGGGGTGGGGTGGGGGGGTGTTGTCATGTGATCACTATTTGGAACCTTCCCAGCTGGCTTTTGATAAGCAAAGTCCATGGGGGAAACCAGATTCGCTTAATAGCCACATGATTCACTTAACAACTGTAGTAATTCACTTAACAGCTGTTGTAAAAAAAGTTGTAAAATGGGGCAAATCTCACTTAACAGCTGCCTTGCTTAGCAACAAGAATGGACTCAATTGTGGTTGTAAGTCAAGGATTACCTGTGGGTGTTTTCTAAGGAGCCACACAACTTGACACCTGCTGCAGTATAAATCATATAAAATATAAGAAATTGTCACACTATGGCAGAGCCTTTGTTGATTTTCATACCTACAGCGAGACTTGAACTCACGGTCTCTGGTTTCTAGCCTGGTATCTTAACCACTAGACCAGTGGTAGTCAACCTGGTCCCTACCACCCACTAGTGGGCGTTCCAGCTTTCATGATGGGCGGTATGGGTTTGCTGTAACTCTGCTTTTACTTTATAAATAAAGTAAAGTCACTTCCTTACTTTATAAATCACCATTAATATGGAACCGGTGGGCGGTTAGAAAATTTTACTACTAACAGGGATACAAAATTGGGCGGTAGGTATAAAAAGGTTGACTACCTCTGCACTAGACCAAACTGACAATTATATTTAAAATTACATTTTTATATTATTGTCGCTAAGATATATGCTAATATAATATTATATATAGGATCATTAGCCAGGACTTTTGTATTATTGTACTCCTGTTGAATTCTATTAAGCTATTGACCTCAACAAGTGTCCTAAGACTACATTTCACTGGTAAATTTAAAGCAAAAGTTAGGAGAAGTATTAGCTGCATTTGGTAAAATATAGTTGCCAGGACATGCATTCCTGGTAACATTCTGAGGTAGATTTGCCATACAATATGCAGAGTCTGCTGGAAAAGATGTATTAAATTTATTGAAGGCGGATGAATGCTATCTTCTCTATAGTAATTTTAGTTCTTGAAAAATAAGATAGCTTATTGTATAAAACGTATTTTTATTGTATAAAAATTGGCACTTTTATTTATTTATGTGCTGAGCTGCAGGAAAAAAAAGTCATTTCAATCAAAGAAATAGAAAAGCAACCTGGTAGTTCCATGTATGGTTTTAATTAAGAAATATTTTAGATTATTGCTCATCAGTTGCGACCTTTTTAGAATGCATTTAAGACATGACATTTAAAGATAACCCATGGGAAATTGCAAGCGGCCTTTCCTAGCATGGGCTGTCTTGCGCCACCCACAGTGTTTCTTTATGAGACATTAATGTGTAAAAAGAAATTGTCTGCTGTATAATACGTGCACCTTGTGTAATACAATGCACAAGTACTCTAATGGCTTAATTTACCTCACACAATCCCTGATAAAGATGGAAAATAATAAATCTCTGAGGTCAACAAGGCAGGAGGAAGATTTATAGACTTGATTCATAAAATGTTTACATGAGTTTATATGTTGTATTTATAGTCTGCCTTCCCACCCAACAGTTGTGTCTGTGGGCAGTTTATCAGTATTTAAATATGTGGTGTTCCATGGACATGTGTTAAAATACAGGTAGTCCTTGACTTATGACCATAACAGGGTTTCAATTGCTAAACAATAGGGTTCCTTATCAAGTGACCAGACCTGGTTTTACTACAATTTTTACCACATTCATTAATCACTGCTGTTAAGTAACTGACGTGGTCATTAAGTGAATCACATGTTATGAAGTCCTCAGAGAAAGGCTGTGATGGAGGAAGAGACACATGAGCTATCTCATTCCAAGTGACAGAATCGGGATGGAAAACCCAATAATGGCATCTCATGAGCAACCTAGGCACCTGTAAGAAACCCTGAGGGTGTCATTGTACAAATAATACAAATTACAATTACCCTCTTCCCCTCATTCCCACGTGCATAATTATAGCTCTCAAGATGGTATCCCTGCCTCAGATATTTCTCCTCCCAGTTGTAGTCCTGTGATGAAGAACTGAAAATCACTTGAATCAGTACCCCCGGGTAGTCTTAATCCAAGGTAGCACTTCAGTGGTGGGTTCCGGATTCCCTTCCAACCGGTACGGTTGGAACGGCCCCGGAGTCATCCACATGCACGTGTGTGGTGCGCGCATGCGTTGTAGCATCAAATGACACTTCTGCAAGCCTCCACAACACTCCAGCTACTCGGCGGAGTGTTGTGCAGGGGTCATATGCAGAAACGCCAAAAGCTTAAAGCACAGGTAAGGAGCGCGGGCGGGTGGGCCCTCCGGAGCACCATACTGGAATGGTACCTGGTGCTCCGGGCAGGATCCGGTACACCCGTACCGGGGCGTACCGCCTGCAACCCACCATTGTAACACTTCCTGCATATTAGTTGCCTTCAGTTTTAGTCTTCTGCACCATGAATGTGTATCCTCAAATAACTATGATTAAGATGGTTTTTCATAATCTTTACCTTAAAAAAACATTTTTGTGGCTATTGATATATGTTTAAGCTACCTAATAGTTTTTGAAAATCATACTTTCTTTTTTCATTTTTTGAAAAGGAAAAAGCCAAATGCAAGAAACAGAATCCTCCTGAACCTCTAGCTCCACAACCAGTGGAAGAAAAAGTGCCATCGGATGCAATCTACGAGGTTGGTTTGGTTGTTTCAATGTCAGAGTCCTTTTTCCAATGCATTTTGTGTAGCATATTCATGACATTCATATCCTTCTTCCAGTAAAATAATAAATAAAACAGGTAAATCCATTTAACAGGTTGCCCTATATCTTGAGTTGGAAAAGCTACAATTTTTAGATTAATTTAACTATATAAACCAATCAAACACCTATCTATATCAGGCTTGACTAGTTATACATAATAATGTGCTAGAGAAATCCTTAATGTAGGTGGGGTAAGGTAGGGCAACAGCCTTTCCTGAACCCTCAAATGTGCTGCCAATGGGGTTGGCTGCTCCTGCAGAGAATGCACAAGCCATCTTTGTTTGTTTGTTTATTACACTATACTATAGACTGCCGCTTTCTATGGACTCAAAAGTATGTTCCAGAAAACAAGGCATAATTGCTAACTAAATATTTGCTAGGCAGTCCAATCATGTTTTCCCTTCAAGCACTCTGCAGCCCAGTCCTCTTTTGAATACTTTCCTAAAGATTGAAGGCAGACCCAGAGAAATCATGTTGTTGTTCCCCCCCCCCCCCAAATCCATTCACATAGGGTTAGGGGCTCTTGGCACATTTTACTGTGTCTGAGGGACCCAGTTGGAGACCTCATAAATTGCCCTAAAAGTTTTCTGCTTGAATTTCCAAGATGTGTCCAAAATGGCCAAACTAATTTTTAATGTGTTAGAAGGGGAAGAACTATGGAAAGCAATCTCTGTGTCAAATTACTTTTAACGTTAATAAATGTTGCATTCCAGATGAAATTAGATGTAGTTTTTTGCCCCAGCCTACCCACCATGTTTGAGAATAGTGCATGGGGCCCTATTATTCTGTGGTGTTTTTGCTTAATGGATCACAGTGGATAATGTTGATAATCCAATATTTTGAAGAATGGTGAATTGCCAGGTGAAATATCACCAGAAGTGTAATTATAATTCACTTCAACAGCAATGATAACTTAACAGCAACAGGGAACTTCTTGATAAATTTTTGATAATTGATATCTTGCATAATGGTTGCTTTTATTTGTGTAGGATGCTGCTTCCTTCGAATCTGATTATAAAAGTTCCAATGCAAGTCTTCCAAATGTACAGGAGCCAGAACAGGACAGCAAAGCTGAAGAATCTGACTATCAAGAAGCAGTTAGTCAGAGAGAGCCGGCCTATGAATCGGGGACCGTGTACGAAGAGGCTGCAGTAGGAAATCAGTATCAAGCAGGTTAAACAGCTTCTCTTTTCATGTCTGAATCTTTGGGTAATTCCATGTTGTCTAAGACTAAATGGCTAAGACGCTGAGCTTGTCGATCAGAAAGGTCAGCAGCTCAGCGGTTCAACTCCCTAGCGCTGTGTAATGGAGTGAGCTCCCGTTACTTGTCCTAGCTTCTGCCAACCTAGCAGTTCGAAATGATGTAAAAATGCAAGTAGAAAAATAGGAACTGCCTTTGATGGGAAGGTAACAGCATTCCATGCGCCTTCAGCGTTTAGTCATGCCAGCCACATGACCACGGAGACGTCTTCAGACAGCGTTGGCTCTTCGGCTTTGAAACGGAGATGAGTACTGCCCTCTAGAGTCAGGAAGGACTAGCACATATGTGTGAGGGGAACCTCTACCTTTATGTTGCTCAAGGATATGATCACACAAGTCTGGCCAGTATAAGGAAAACTCAGCATGCTGCCTTAAATTGATTGGCGGTTAGGGGCAAGATAGAAATGTTAAGAAGCAACATAGGCCGAAAATGAGAAAAAACTTATTTACTGTCACATTTTTCACTTGGTTGCAGGGCTCAATATAGGTGAATCAATGCTAGTTAACAACACAAATAAATATTTGAGAGGAAGTCACTTCAAGGAGCATGTAACTTAAACGAGTAATTTGCGAGGGGCTACTTAACTAGCAGTTCCCAATGGGTGCAGTAAAAATGCAAATATTATATTGATGACTCAGCATTCAGTCTAATTGTACCAATAAGGAGACACCTTTATAAATGCCAGAACCGTGTACAAAGTAGATGATTTGAAAGTCCTGTAGTGAAATTTATCTTTTTTTTTTAGATGAAACTGCTTATGAATATGAAAATGACCTTGGAATAACAGCTATAGCCCTATATGATTATCAGGCTGGTAAGTAACACAATAACTTTATAGTTCTGGTTCAAAACATATTTAGGCTCGGATTTCTACAGAATTGCCGGTATTTGTTCGTTGGGCTAGAGGTCCATACTCTTCCAAATAACCTTTTCTGGATTTTCTGGGAAAAATAATAATTTGGGATGTGCTACATATATCCTCCTGAGCTACTTGCTAATTAGAACCAAAAAAAGTCTGTTTAATTGCTATGTTCATGTCCCTTCATCATGCTTTCATTAAGAGCTGTTTCTATAGAATTTTTCTATAGGTAACCCCAACTTACAATTAGCAACCATTCAAAGTTAAAACATCATTGAGAAAAGTGACCTGCAACCAATCTCACACGTACGACTGTTGTAGCATCCTCACCTGATCCAAATTTGGCAACCAGCATGTATGATGATTGCAGTGTCTTGAGGGTCATACACGCATCATTTGTGACCTTCCCAGCCAACTATTTCTTCTTTTAAAAAAAAAAAAAAGGTTTTTTTAATTGAACACACATTAGAACATTGGACACAGTGTAACCGTCCTAGCAATGTCTTTGCCATACATACTAAAATATAAAGTTAAATATTATAACCAACATGCTTATTTACAATTGGACTATTCAGTATTTACAAATATAAGGATATCGTATTTCCATCCCTGTTGCTTTGTTCTTGTCTTATACGTTTTCACTGTTATAATTTCATATATAATTCTAATCTCCATTCTATAAATCTTAGTCATTGTTTATTTTGGGTCTTTCCTTTTTTGTTCCAACCATTGATAAAATTTATCCCAGGTCTTATAATATTCTGATTCATCTTTGTTCTTCAATTTCTATGTCAATCTATCCATTTGAGCACAAACCAGAATTTTCCTAATTACTTCCTCTTGTGGAATTTCCCTGCTTTTCCAGTTTGGGGCAAAGACCATTCGTAATAATATGTATGATTAAGTAGATTAGCCCCTTGTTATGTTTATTGTTTGTGATTCCCAAGAGAAATAGTTCTGGTTTGAAGTTGATTTCCTCTTCAGCCAACTTCTTACAAGCAAAGTCAGTGGTTGTGGGAAGCAGGAGTTGCCTAATGACTATACGGATCACTAAACTGCAGTGACTTGCTGAACAATCATGTCAAAGAAAAAAGACAGGCGTGATTTAACAACAGTCTTGCTTAGCAATGTAAATACTGGCACCCAATTATGGTTGTAGGCTGAGGACAACCTATGTAGAATGAGGTGCAGTGCGGGCTCTACTAGAAGCTGCTATCTAGGTAGAAAGTCTCTAGCAGGCCTGATGTGTTAATTCAGAAGCTCTGCCTGTGCATTACCTGCAGAGAAGACTACTCTGAGTTAGGAGGAGGAGCCACTGTTGCAAGTTTTGAGCAAGAGCTATTCTCACTTTTCTCATTGTGGGTTTTCTGCTGATCCTATCAGATTACCTGTGAATGTCAAAAATGCTTTTTAAACTATAACATACCTGGAAGGAGGTGGTAAGCTCTGACTTTCGGGTGCTGGAAAAAACCCAGAATTTTAAAATGTTTCTGGTCTATTTCTCAGCACCTCCAACCTGTGAAACACAAATGTATATTTTGCTTGAAAACATGATTTTCCTTTTGAGCCAAGGCTGTGCAGTTTTTTGGTGGGCTGTTCTGTAGTGCCCACAGAAAGGGGTGAAGCCAGTGGCTACTCCCAAACTCGGGAATTCCTTCCTGATAAAGGCAAGGCTTGCTTGGTGGGATTTGTTCTCTTGTCCACAACCAAAAGACATATTTCTTAATTCAGAAAGGCCTGGGCTACTGCCTTGATCTCTTGATAGATTAGTTTTCTGTCTGGTGGAGATGATTTCCTTTTATTCAGGTGTTTCTGGGTTTCAATTGTTCAGCTTCAAAATGATTCTGTTCACGCCTTTGTTATTTGATGGTTCGTTCTATGGGTGGGAGTTGAAAAGTAGGGTGCGGGTATAGAAAAACAAAATCAGCTGATCTAAACCCGAGTTTCAAAGTCCTTCTGCTAAACCTTCTAACCTTTCTGTTTTTTTCCACAGCTGGGGATGATGAGATTTCCTTTGATCCAGATGATATCATTACCAATATTGAAATGATAGATGATGGTTGGTGGAGAGGAGTCTGCAAAGGCAGATATGGGCTTTTCCCAGCTAATTATGTGGAGCTGAGACAATAGAAACGGATGTTTACCATTTATGCCTTAATACCATGATCATTCATCTGACTTATTACACTACAAATCATGTGGGGCTTTTTTTGTTGGGGGGGGTGCAAGAGAAGAGAGTGAAGGGATCTATTCATACTCCTTTTATATTTAAAATACTTTGCTGATGCTTTTATAAATGTTTTATGGGTCCAGAAATTGCTAATATATTGTGACTCTATGTTGCCCTGCAGCCTATCATACTTTTTAATGCATTTTGAAAAAGAGGTTTCCTTGATTCCTTTGTCAAATTGGTGATGGTGATTTTTTCCCCCCCTCTAGAGTTTTTAGTTCTCTCTGACAGTAATACATGTTACAAATTATATTCATGTGTTCTCGTACTGAACATGGTCAGTTTTCCAGCTCCCATCTGTCATATCTAGGTCACATTTCGACTTACTGGGAACATGGCAGGTATGGATAGAGGAAAATGCTAGCTGGCTTGCAGTTAGAGGCAAAACATTCATGGGAAGTTATTCTCTATTTAATCTCAGAAAGGACCCAGTATAGAAGGCTAGGCTTATTTTTCATTCATATTCTTGGGAAGTGCACAGTCCAGTCAAAAGCTCTGTTACGCAACTTTAGTTGAACTTTTTCAGAAGTTCTGATAAGGAACTGATGCAAGCCTCACCTGGCTTTGTGATGTTAAGTTTTGTTTATGCTGCTCTTTCTCTCATGCACCTAGAACACTGTGAAATTTTTGGTCTTGGAGATTTAAATGTTTCCATTACATGCCCTCTCTAGCTCTTTCAGCCTGTCACCTCGATGATAAAACAGGCGGGATATGCAGCACTAATTTCAGTTTGTATGATTTGCAAAGAGGACAATGGGATGAGATGACTTCCTCTATAGTAAATCTGATTTTTGGGGGGCTATATTTCACTAAAGGAATATTGCTCTTACGAGTACATTAAAGCTTTGGAGGAAATTGCTATTTTTAAACAATGTCGACGACTCATTTTAGATATTCAGCTCTTGACTGCCAGTAACACTCAAGCAAACTGTAAAGATCTCTCTGTCTTTTGCCAAATGTAATGCTGAATTTTTGCTGTAACTTCTGTAAAGTAAATTGAGAATTAATTACTGATTTTAACCACATAAGCACCCCTACCAAAGACAGCATACAGTATATGTGTCTTCAGTGTTTCTTGTTCATTTCTGTTTGGGAAGAGAAATTCAGGGATAAATCGGTCAAGGAAAGAAGTGAATGAAAAAAAGATTAGCAATTAAGTTCAATAAGATGTATATAAAAATATTTCTATTGAATGGCAACATGCAGTGTATCTAAAGAAATATGGAATGTAGAGAGAAGTGATCTTGCATGGGATTGGCTACTTGGACAATCTCTTAAGAAGAATGTATGTAATGTTTATTTTCTATTATCTTCCCCACCGGTTCCTTGCTTTCTCATAATTACATTGATAATAGTATGTTAAGTGGGCATGGATTTTTTATGCAGTTTTAGCTTATTCAGTTTGCATAGAACAGCAACTAGGATATATGATTCCTTTTTTTCTTTTTCTTTTTGTAAATTAAATATTCAAATAAACTTTTGGAACCATTTCTCCAGGATATTTTTGTGTCTAAACTATTCTAAGCCACAAACTGAATGTTAACGTATTGCCTTCTGCTGGGTGAAATGCCTTCCAGCATCTTATCTTCAGTTACTGAAGCAGAGTCCCAGTGGGAAAAACATGACAAGGATATTCTTGCCCTGGTTTTTAAATTATCTGTCACCGAAAGGAGCATCTTCTTCCACCAATTATTCCACGGCAGTACCATTTCCACAAAAATAAAATCACCCCAGATAATAAACCCAATTGGGCTTTTGAGCGCATGCGCTAAAATAAGCCCTCCCTGAAAATATTGCAACATAGCAGGAGCCTTGAAGTGACCACACTCACCACCTCCTGCACCTAAAAAATAAGACCTCCCCAAAAATAAGGCCAGATGCTTATTTCAGGGGTCAAAAGAAAATAAGACACTGTCTTATTTTCAGCAAAACATGGTAGTTGATTCAATAGTCCTGCGAATTGGGGACAAATATAAAGTGGAAGCCAGCCCCTCTTTTGTAATTTGTGGAACAGTCCCAAAGAGAGAAGAGTTGGAAGACTGGTTTCTTCAAAATGCCAGTTGTTTTAATGTGTTCTGAAAATAGGAGTTTCTTGGATAGCAAAAGGGGGGAAATTGTTCATTGAATGCAGGTAGTCTTTGTCTTACAATCACTTATTTAATGACTGTTCGGGGTTATAACAACACTCAGAAAAGTGACTTGCAACCAGTTCTCACTTATGACAGTTGCAGCATCCACACAGTGACATGATCAGATTTCGAGTGCTTTGCAAGCAGCATGTATTTATGATGGTTGCAATGTTCCAGGATCCTAGGAATGTCATTTGCAACCTTCCTAGTGCGCTTTTGACAAGCAAAGTGAATGGGAGAAGCCAGATTTGCTTGATTGCATGATTTCACTTTAACTGTAGTGCTTCACTTAACAATCATGGCAAACAAGTTGTGAAATAGGGCATGACTCCCATAACAACTGCCTTGCTGGGCAACAGAAATATTGGATTCAATTGTATTACATCAAGGAGTGTAGTTGTCTATACATTAGAAAGCAAACCAGTTGAGTATGAAATAACACCCTGAATCATTGACTTGAGAATGGGCAGCTATAGAAATCGAATGAATATCTAAACAAGACCAGCCACATGGCACTCCGTGCCATACATCAAAAATCTTTTGAAGTTGTGGAACGCTTCTAAGATCTGCAAGTGGGCATCACACTGCCCAGAGACTACTGTACAAGAACAAATTATGCATTGTAAAGATCACTTGGAGGTGGGAGATACTTCAAATCCCTGCATGGATTGCCTCTGTGACACTAGGACAGACAGGGAGGAAGATAACCATCAGCTTGCAAGAACACAAGTGAGCTGTCAGGAGGACATCTGAACTCTGGTAGCCTCTCACTGCAATGAACAAGGACACATTTAATTGTGCAGCTACTAAGATTGTTGGACAAACAGGCACAAAAACAGCCAGGGAAGTGATTGAAGCCTGGGAAACTGGCCGCCTTGTCAATCAACAGAAGTGCTGATTTATCACCAGCCTATCAAGTACTTAGAAGGCGAGGGCTGTGCACCTCAAGCAAAAGACAGCCAATGATTTAAAAGCTAGCCAGCCATCAACACACCCCAATCAACATCTAAAAAGTCACAACGTGCACTATAAATACCACACATAGACAGCACACGCTCTGCTAGAGAGAATTTGCCTGAAGATGGGCTCCAACAGAAGTCCAAAACATCAGACAAAACCTCTGGCCCCGGTGACCGACCCAAATTGGATCCTAAATAACTAAATGCACACAAAATGGGCTTTTCTCTGTTCATCAATAAGCACATCCTGAAGTTTCTCTCAACTGCCTGGAGCAGAGAAGATTTACATAAAACCATAAAATAGGAGATGATTCTTTCCCATTTTAATTAGATGTTGATAGGATAGAATTACAACCAAAGAAATGTTTTGTGTTCCTACTATAAAAAATAAAATTACAGGGCTTTTCATGCTTCAGCTTCTTTCAGTGGGAGATGCCATCCAAAATATGCAATCTAAAACCTAACTGGTTTTGTTGCTTGCATTCTCTGTCTTATTGTAGGGATTTGATCCATAATTTGAAAGTATCATTGTTATATAGATTCGATGGCTCATGCATGGAATTTAATCAACTGTGTTATGTCTGTCACAGTTCCAGTTGGAATCAGAAACTTTGGAAATCAGAATTATACACTGTAAAATGCTAGTGATCTTTGAAGCAAGGTGCTGCTTCTGGGCTACTAAAAGGGAATGGCTTGGACAATTTTCAAGGTAAATGGTAAAAAATGAAGATCCTTGCTAGTTTTTTTCTCACCAAGGATTCTAAGGAAATGCTTGGTTGATAATTGTAGCCACAATCTCTTGGATTATGTCCTTATTTCTAAAGGTAAACATAGACACACTAATTAGATTATTTTGTCTTTGTGTTGGCCTTCTAGGAAGAACAAAACTATTAATCCCCACGATATACTCCAAAGAGCATACAATTCCAAAATACTTACCTTATGCCACTTAAAATTATGAACTAAGATGAAGAAACTAACAATTCTCAAAAATAATTGAAGGAACTCCCTCTGGTGTTTGAGTTCTGCTACAATCGCTTGTTCATCTGGACAAATAGAATACAATCATGAACATTTCAGTATTCTGAAAATAAACAAGGGCGTGTCTTGTTTGCAGTTTTCTGCATCAGGTACATTGGAATAACTTTTTAAAAGTGCAAACAATTGAAAAAGATTTCTCTGCTGACTTGTACGCTGATTCATACCACTGGTCCCTAAACCATACATTGTGCTGGCTTGCTTCATCTGACAATACCCTTTTGGGTTCATGAAAAATGTTCACTTCATTAATTCCACAAAAAATGTGTTCCTTTCCTCCTGCTAAGCAAGGATGCGGTTTTAGGTTGAAGGTAAGGCTTGGCGTTCTTATTTGCGAATTTTTTATCATCCTGAACAGAATCTCACTGTTAGGTTTCAGTGTTCCAGCAAAGAACCAAAGTCCTGCAAAGCTGAAATATGTGGATATTTACATATAACTTCCATCTATTTAATATCTCACAAGCCTGCTTATTGCTTATTTTGATAAGCAAATTACAAATTAAAATATTTGTCTTGACATATCTATTCATTCACCAATTTAGAATAGAATAGAATAACAGAGTTGGAAAGGACCTTGGAGGTCTTCTAGTCCAACCTCCTACCTAGGCAGGAAACCTTACACCACTTCAGACAAATAGTTATCCTACATCTTAAAAACTTCCAGTGTTGCAGCATTCACAACTTCTGGAGGCAAGTTTCCACTGATTAATTGTTCCGTCAGGAAATTTTTCCTTAGTTCTAAGTTGCTTCTCTCCTTGTTAGTTTCCACCCATTGCTTCTTGTTCTACCCTCAGGTGCTTTGGAGAAATTTGATTCCCTCTTCTTTGGAGAAATTTGATTCCCTCTTCTTTGTGGCAACCCCTGAGATATTGGAACACTGCTATCATGTCACCCCTAGTCCTTTTCATTTCGTTGTTTTATCAAGTCCCTTAATCTTCTGTGTTGCTCTTCTCTGCACTCTTTCTAGACTCTCCACATCTTTTTTTACATCATAGCAACCAAAATTGGATGCAGTATTCCAAGTGTGGTCTTACCAAGGCATTATAAAATGGTATTAACACTTATTGTAATCTTGAATCTATCCCTGTTTATGCAGCCTAGAAGTGTGTTGGCTTTTTTGGCAGCTGCAGCACACTGCTGGCTCATATTTAAGTGGTTGTCCATTAGGATTCCAAGATCCCACTCACAGTCACCACTATTGAGCAAAGTACCACATATACTGTACCAGTGCATTTTGTTTTTCTTGCCTAAATGTAGAACCTTACATTTTTCACCATTGAATTTCATTTTGTTAGATAGTGCCCAATGTTCTAGTCTGTCAAGATTTTTCTATATCTTAAGCCTGTCTTCCAGAGCGTTGCCTGTTCCTGCTAGCTTGGTGTCGTCTGCAGATTTGATGAGTTCCCATCTATCCCCTCATCCACATCATTGATGAAGATGTTGAAGAGTACTGGGCCTAAAACAGAGCCATGGGATACCTCACAGCATACCTCCTTCCATGTAGATGCAGTTCCATTAAGGACTACACGTTGTGTGTGGTTGGTCAGCCAATTATGAATCCATCTGGTGATGATGCTGTCTAACCCATATTTTTCTATTTTATCACATACTAGGTTATGGCCTACTTTGTAAATGCCCTACTGAAGTCCAAGTAAATTACATTCACAGCATTCCTCTGGTCCACTAATTTTGTCACTTTGTCAAAGAGTGCAATAAGATTAGTCTGGCATGATCTGTTTTTGACAAACCCATGTTGGCTTTTGGTTATTACTTTGTTTGCTTCTAGGTGTTCATTGATTTGTTACTTGATTATCTTTTCCACAATCTTCCCTGGTACTGAGGTCAAAGTGATGGGTCTGTAGTTTCCTGGATCTATTTTTTTTCCTTTTTTGAAGATGGGAACCACATCAGCTCTTTTCCAGTCCTCTGGCAGTTCCCCGGCACTCCAGGATCTCTGAAAGATGTAGTTCAGTGGTTCTGAGATCACATATGCCAGTTCCTTCAGAACCTTGAGGTGTAATCAATCTGGTCCTGGTGATTTGGACTCTTCTAGGGTAGACAGGTGCTCACTTACCATTTCTTCCCTATTTTACTCCAGATTTAAGCTGGAGATTTATAATAATATGCTCAACTTGCCAATGCAGGTAGTTCTCAACTTACAAGAGTTTGTTGTGTGACCTTTCAAAGTTACAATGGCACTGAAAAAACTGACTTGGCTGTTTGTCACACAACCTTTGCAGCATCCTTATGGTCACGTGATCAAAATTCAGATGCTTGGCAACTGGTTCATATTTATGATGGTGTCCCAGGGTCATGTGACCACTTTTTGTGACCTTCTACCAAGCAAAGTCAATGGGGAAGCTAGATTCACTTAACAGTCGTGTTATTAACAACTGCAGTGATTCACTTAACAACTTTGGCAAGAAAGGCCGTAAAATGGGGCAAAACTCACTTAACAAGCCACTCTCTTAACAACAGAAATTGGGCTCAATTTGCAAATCAAGGTCATAAATCAAGGACTACCTGTAATTTTTAAGTCCTACCATACATTCTACTTCCCTAACATTAGGGTTGTACCATTACTTAACCTCATTAAGTATATGTTAAAAAATAGTAAGAAAAATAACTAAATAAAATAGAAAAAGGTTTCTAAGGAAACACAGTACCTTTATATACATTGTATCAGAATACATTCTTCATCTAATGCAATTAAGAGTGAGTATAATTAATTAAGGCAGCATTTTTCAAACTTGGTACCTTTAAGATGCTGGTTGGGGAATTCTGGGAGTTGAAATTTACTCATTTCAAAATTACCAAATTTAAAAAACAATGATCTCTGGCTTGGCATATGACAGACAAACTATTGCATTTCTATTATCAAAGTACATAAATTAGGCTAGGCACACTGCAGGGTGGTAAATATAATTTATTAATGTGAACACCTACAAATTTATTGAATTTAAAATGCTTTGATGATTCATCAAATCATTGTTTTAATACTGAAAAGAATTGAATCGAACTTTTTCCAAACATGAAACAATCTGGACCTTTTTCTAAAGATGTTCACTGATAGAATCCTTTGATAAAAAGAACAAGGTGCTATTACTATGATGCACTGATGCTAAATTGGCCCTTTGAATTTAAAAGTACATTTTTGTTACATTATTTCTTACAGTTCAGTTCAAAATACTAGAGAGTTACACCGGGTACTTTGGTTTGTTTTTCCTGTTATATCCATATACAACTTAAGGCACCACTTCTGAGAACCATCTTGACGTAAGCCTTGTCCTCTTGAAAGAGAAGAACTAGAAGAAACAATTCATTTAAATCAGGTTTATTTCAGGAAAGTTATTAAATTTGAAGAACACATAGTCCTGATGGTTTTGGAATAGGGAAGCTGTGGATATGTAAAAAAAAAAAACCAAACCAGTGAAAGTATATCTCTAGCTATATAAAGATAACAATACCGCTCAGTGGTAAGGATAAGTGAATTAAATTAAACATTAACAAGAAAGAAAATATGCAGATCTTGTCTGATATTCCAGTTATTCAAATGTATTGAAAATTACTTGGAAAGGATGTTAAATTCAAAATAAATCAAAGCTCCTCTGTTCATGGAAAGTGGTACAACTAAAGGGTCTCCTGACAGGATCATTTAGCACATAAACTGTTTAGAGCCGGAGAAAAGATTGGATAATTGTAAAAAATAAATATGCTTTTACAGTGGGAAAGAAATTTGAAGCCTTGCTTAGGTATTAACAGAACCTAAATTGCCTACAAACCAGATGTGTAACTTACTTTCATTACAAAATTCTAGCAGCAAGTACAGTCTTAACAACAACATCACTTTCATGCAGATAAGTAAGCCCATCTGTCAAAAGATAATTGCAAAGAAGGGGCAGAGGGATTAGGCCCATTCAACCTTGGAGAAATATATTATGCTTGCATGCGGAGAGGCAGCTGATCAAGTTGGTTAATTTTGATAGCTTTCAGGCAATGCTTTCTTTCTCAAACTAGAGAATATGACTATCAGAGGGAGCCATCTTTGGTGGTGATACATTGGTAGTATTATTATTAGTTAGGCTTATAAATGAAATACATTTTAAATAAATAAAAATTCTGGATCCAGGTCTCCCCCCCCCACCTTTTAACCTTTTATTTCAATCAATGTTTCACCAGTTCACTATATTAATGGTCACTTGAAATGACGATAATCCTTTCAGAAGTTCAGAATCCTGCTGCTGAAAATTTTTCTGATAAAACAAGAAAACAAATCAGTCCAAGATATATAAATGTTTTCTATCGTACACTTTATAATGCATTTCTCATTCTGGAATAGGAATTCATTCTGGATCAATTTCAGAGAACTTTAATTCTAAATTCCATGGAAATCACAGACAAGGTTTTAAAAAAAGGAAGTTTAAACAGTTTAATGTTAAGTGGAAAGTTTGGCAACTCTTTTTAGAAATAAAAAAATCAGACTGGATTTGCTCTTTGTAATCAGAATCACAACCTTAGTGCAATATGATATTTATTTCTTACAGTAATTTTGGTTGCCATACAAGAATAGTAAGGATTAGGGAAAGTGCAAGTTACAGGAGCTTGATTTGTTTTAATCAGTTGGAAATTAGAGGAATTAAAGCACAAAAAATTACAGCAACATAGATAACGTGAACATAGTTGTTTCACAAACCATAGCAAAAACATTACTGTCTAAAAAAAGAAAAAAAGATGTAATGAGAAAATTATCATTATTTTAGGCTCATACACAGAGTCATCGCCAGATCAACTGGATAATGCTTATTTGTAAAGGAACTCAGAAAAAATCACTTTTATTAACTTAGGTACCACAAAGAGCTAGCTTCTGTGATATGTAAATTCTGTAAATCAACAGTCACATCTAGTCATTTTATAATATATGAATCAAAACTAGACACCTAGGGAAAGGAGTCTGTGCAGTTATACACAATTTACATCTTGTGTGATTTTGGTATTGTATACACAAATATTACAGAAACTAAGCATGTAAATGCAATTTATTAAATTACAGTATATAAACAAAAGTTGTTCCTAAAACCTGGAATATCATAACAAGATTATCTTTAATCACTGTATTTTGCACCATCAAAGTAGCATAACATTAAAAGGGCCAATCTGCTCCTGACATTTTCAGTATTGATCAAAATGCCAGCTAGGAGATAATACTGCATCCTTTACTATTGCTTTCTATTATAAAGCCATCAAACAAAGCTAAAGACTATTTCAGCTTGCCAAAGGTGTTTTTTCTTGATATAAAGCAATTCCTTACAGGCCCTATTACTCTAGCTCATACAACATCATTTAAAAAATAAATCATTTCATTAGCTCTTTGATGTTTAAAATCTTCTCTAATAATTATATCGTACTCACTATTTAAGTGCCTGAAAAGATACATGGGCAAGAGACCCCTTTTAAGAAAGGGGGTACCATCACCAATAGTTTGTTAACAAACATTATATATTAAACAGTAAAATATTATGATTAACAGCAGCTTAAAAGTAATTTCCCCCTTTTTTCTCTTGTATCACTTGTCCTAATGCATTTTCTGGCACATTATAGAGGTAACACCAACTGCACTCAAAGAAATAAAAAGGAGCATGGTATTATGGTTTATTTACTGATTTCTGCATTATCACCAAATGGAAGACAATGATGTCAAAATCATCTTACTTTACACTCTGCCCCTGCCCCCAACAAAAGAAAAATTGTGTTGCTATCAAATATGCGAATATTGTCCTCTAGATACAATGTTGTATCAATATTTCAAAGTTTTTGCACTAAAACTTGATTTTAATTACAAATCCATTTGGAGTATGCAAATGTGGAAAGAAATCTGAAAAGGGTCTAAGTGACAATAACTTAAACAACCAGTTTTGATAGCGGAAGGAAGGAGGGACTGACTATTTTTTTCTTTTTAATAATTACCCAAGTATTGTTGATTGTTACCATGTTTGAGGAGACACATCATCTGGAGAAGTTTTAGCAAAGATAGAAAATATAACACAGCTCTGCTGGTTCAGATGCATCCAAATGATATTGATTTAAAAAGGTCAAGACTTAATACTTATTCCACAGAAATAGTAGTAAACCACAAAAGTTTTTTTTTAATTTCTAGCACTGAAGTGGCACAAAGGCTGCCCAGTAGACCAGCCACTTATATTCTTAAAATATTGTGCTTATAAACTATCTGTACAGCTATTTAAACTTTCAGTAAAGAAAGGTATTGAAATTGCTGAACTTCATGTACTAATCCTAGGGCTGTTGCGGGCCCCAAATTAGACATTCAGTTATGAGAAAATAAAATTATAATTAGAGATAGGCTGGGACATATTAAAAAATGAACTGAGATGCCTTCCAATTAAATTATTAAGCAACCTCACATGTACAGGCTAAATTATTCATGACACTGTGAACCAACAACATTGTTAATGTGGATTATTTATGGTGGGAAGAGAGTATTCTAAATTTCATAGAAGCCACCAAATCTGAAAATATACATGTCTGCCAAAAGACCATGCTTTTAAAAATCCACTCAATTTTTTTTTGGAAACAGTTCTGAATGTGATTTTCTCTCAACCTTCTCTTGTTTTTAATTTGCAAGCTAAGTGGGTTCTCCTAAAACACAGCAGTTTGTATGGAAAGGAAGCACAGAACAATCCTGTAGTTTAATGTTAAGCAAAACATTATTATTAGGACAAAACCCTTGATCTCAATTTTTTAAGAAAAATTGTCCCTTGCATATATAATAGGTACCTACTGTTTTTATAAAACTACTTCTGTAACATGTACTGTTATTGATATTTTCATTTCATATTTCTTATAGATGCCAGGCAACATTTTCCTAATACAATAAAGCACTAAAGATTTAAATCCATTTCCATAAGTAAACAAGTTTGTGCCACGCAGATTCATCAACAGCTGGTTTTCTTAAGCAGGAAAGAATAAGCAGGTCAAAGATCCAAAGACCTTCTTGAAGGTGAAGAAGCCACCTCTATGCAGTTACTGTTGACTGCAGCTTGTGCATTGATTTGTGCATCCACATACAAAATTGCAGAAGGAAAATTCACTATTCTTTCTATGATACTAGGGGGATCACAATGGTAATAAAATCCACTATCACACGTGATCACTTTGATCCAGCAAAAGTAACCTTTATGTAAAACACAGTTCTTTAAAAACTAGAACTTAACTCTTTTTGGGAAGCCAAACATCACTCCCCCCCCAAAAAAAACCCCACACTTGCTGATGCGCTTGTAAAAAGAGAAGACATCTAATCCTGATACCTGTTTCCATCTCAAAGAAAAGTCTTATGCAATATTGTCCAAACAACTCAATTCTATATGAGAGAAATTAAACAGGTTTGACGAATGATTGGTATTTTGAAAATATAACCCTGAATTACTTACCTATTATCCCAGTCAATCACAAAGAAATGTGGGAAAGATCTTAATCGAACTACCATCTTTCTATGCACAGATATCTTCAATTCCAATTTCTTACAAATATTTTTACTTTTATTTTAGGCAGCTAAGATCTCTTACATAGCTTTCACACATTATACTGCATTATAAATAAAAAATAAAAAGCATGCCTAATAACTATCCGGCAAATTTGGAAAGGCACTAAACATAAATGGAAAAATAAAATCTTAAAAGTCAAATAACAGAATTACACTGGATGACAAAAACTAATTTCACTTCCAAAGAAATCAACATAATAATTAGCCAAAAACATCTGACATTTTTAAAAACATTCTGGCAATGCTTTGAATGTATAGAAATTTTTCAAAAATCAGTAAATACATCATGAAAAAAGTGAATGTTAGCAGAAAAATTAAATGGCAGAACTAACCAAGAATCAGTTTAGAAAAACTGAAAGAAGAAATTGTCTGACCACAACAATGGGACTGAGTCCAACAATCATATGAAATATTAGTCATATGAAAGCAGATTGTAAAAAGAGCTGGACAATACACGTTCTAGTACATGGAGAAATACCTGTGGGTTTTAATCAAAAAGAGGTGACACGTTATTTTTAAAGCAGAAGGGCATTTCTAACAGAAAAACCAATCCATAGATTGAAAAAGGAGTAGTTGTGTGTGTACCAGCAATTAAAGTATAAACGTTTGAGATAATATCAATATGGTTGGAGCTTACAAATTTGGTTTTTTTTAAAGTTCACAATTATTTCCATTCTTCTCTCTTATTTCCCCATCCATTCTTAAAATATTTGGTCCCATTAATGTGGATTGACATGGAATTGATTTTGGACATAGGTTTGCAATCTAATGGATGCTTTTTAATTTGGTGCTACTCTTGGGGAGCCAAGGCATTTGGGGTGTTTTGATACCAGCCTATCTCTATTTATAACAAAGGTTTGTGAGGCAAGACCAACCATTCTTATCTGTCCAATAGTTGTTTCAAGGCTCTTTCTATGTTCATTCTGTGACCAACCCTAGTCACTCCAAGGTCTATCAAATCTTCCTTCTGAAGGTTTGGTAAGTGAGTGCCATCTATTTCATTATCCATAAAGGTCTCTTTATGTTCACCTAAGTTTAAACTTTCCAACCAATCTGCCACATCTGGTTTAGTCCACAGGTGGACAGGTTTAGTTGTAAAAGGCTTATTTGAGATTGGCTGTTGCAATATTGAGGGAGAAGGAGACCTGCTGCGCCCTGTATTCAAAGCAAAGAGGTCTCCAGAAGGAGGCTGGCTGGGTAGGCTATAAACATCAGAAGGAGTCGGAGAAGGAGATGCAGCTGGAACAGCAGCAGTCAGAGGAGCAGGCAGGATGTCTTTACTTATCTCTGTTGGTGAAACCACTGGGCTTGGAGCATGTCTGACTCCTGATGTCCTGCTATCATAGTCTGGGACTCTGCTCTGAAGTGTGATGGGCTGGCTAGTTCCAGGCCGAACGGTAAAAGTGATGGTTGAACTCCGAGTACCTGAGACTGTGCTCATGACCTCTGTGCTCCTGAAATAAAAATGATTGAAAAACTTTTTTTAAAGTCATTACTCTCCTTATACTATTTCATATTAAAAGTAATATACTCACATTATAAGTACATACAACTTTATAAAAACAACAGTATCAATTTCATGAACTTCTAAAAGTTTTAAAAACTAAAGGCTATTATCTTAAATATACTATTAACATCCTCAGTTGTCTGGCCATTAAATGCTTGTCAAACAGAATCAGGCGTTTAGAGCATGGGTGTCACTTGCTGCGCCACGTTGCCATCACATGATGTTTCATGATGTTTTTCTCATTTGCAGAGCTGGGGTGGGTGTGGCATGTGCACGACGCATCTGGCCCACAGGACACCAGTTTGACACCCCTGGTTTAGAGGTTCTTCAGAAACCGAACAATATGACACAATCACCTAAATTAAATGTCACTTTTGTTATTCTAATGTAATTTTTGTTTACTGCACATGTGTCATAGGAAGGAACTTGCAATATATATAAGAGATTACAGTAAGATACAAATTAAGTAATTATAAAAGATATGCCACAAGTTTTGTAAAACAGACAGAATAGCAGTAAATTTATATATAGCTTGAAATATTGCAGAAAAGCATTGGCATGTTTTTAGAAAGAAAATTCTAATATTTAATACCAGTTGAACATTCTGGATATGAAGCAGAGAAAACAGCTGAGTTTGAAACCTTAAGTTAGTAAAACATGCACCATAGGTGATTTGAAGGAAATTTAAAAATTGCTTTGAAAGAGGTTGAGAAGAGGTCTAAATCAAAAGCCTCTAACAGGGCAAATGGAAACTTTTTTTTAAAAAAAAATGATATAATTTGAGATGACACTGAAGTGAAGGAATTTCCTAAAGACTATTTTTAAAATGTACATGGGAATGCTACATACTTTGAACAGTAATTCAAATATACCTAGAAATGTTAACATCCAAGAAAAACACCAATTAAAAGGAACACATAAATATTATAAGAATACTGGGAAATGGTAAGATATAATTGGCATAACCAAAGGGATCTAAAAATATATCATTTTCTTGTGGAAGAACTAGCATCTTGTTTAATATTTAACAGAATGCTGTTACTAAAATTTAACAAAATGTAGTTCTGCTCTCCATTTAAAGGGAAAGATAACAAGATTGAATGCAAAAACAACAGTGGGATTAAGTGGTTAGCTGTCTCTAGGAAGGTGCTTGGCAAAATTCTCACTAAAAGGACACCAGAGGCAAAAATGAGAAAAATCTGGGAAGTTCAAGGGAGATTTATGTTGGGCTGCATATTTAATTCAACAATCATTGAGAACATGTATTGCATATTTCCTGAGTATGATATGTGAATAGGTTTGAACCATGAAATAGTTGGAAATGAACACTGATGAATACAATGAGACCAGGAGACAATGGAAGTAAAGCTTGCATGAAAATAAGCTTAGCAAGTGATCCAACACTGATTAGGGAGCAAGTAAGGAGATGTGATGCCCAACTGGCTGCATTTATAAATAAATGTAAAAGATGGCTTGTAGTGATGCATTGCTTGTATTATGTAAATATAAATAAACCCAATGATGCAGCAAGGAAAAGAGATAAAATAATTACAAATTATTATAAACAAAACTATAGCAAGAAAATATAAATATTTTTAATAAATATTTATATTTTATAAAATTTTAAATTTATATAAATTAATTTTTTTATAAAATATAAATAGTCCTCACCTTGTTTAAGGACTACCCAAAGTTACAACGGTGCTGAAAAAATAACTTGATGATTGATCTTGCACTGATCACTATCACAGAATCCCTGTGATCACATGATCAAATTTTGGGCACTTTGCAACTGACAGTGTTTGCAACCATCATAGTAGATTGTGATCATGTGATCACCATTTGCTATAAGTGAATCTGAATCTTTGGTCAAATGTTTAATAAAGATGAAAAACTGTATTTATTTATTTGATTTCTACAGTCACAGCCACCCATCTCAACATGACTTTGGGCGGTGTACATCATGAAACATAAAAATAAATTAAAAGCACTTAAAACAATACGAAATAAATATTATATGGTCATGGAATTAATACAACCAATAACTGTGAGAGGAATTTAGGAATCCTAGTAGACAATCACTTAAATATGAGTTAGCAGTGTGCAACAGCAGCCAAAAAAGCCAATGTAATCCTACGTTGCATTAACAAAAGGATAGAATCAAGGTCACATGAAGTGTTATTACTACTTTATAAAGCCTTAGTAAGACCATACTTAGAATGCTGCATCCAGTTTTGGTTACCACATTATTAAAAACATGTTTAGACTTTGGAAAGAATGCAGAAAAAAGCAACAACGATGATTAGAGGGGCTAGAGACTGAAACATACAAAGAATGGTTAAAGGAATTGGGATGTCTAGTCTAATGAAAAGAAGGACTAGGGATGATATGATAGAGGTGTTCCAATAAAGAAGAGGATGTCAACCTATGATCCAAAGCATTAGATGGCAAGACAAGAAACAATGGATGGAAAATAATCAAGGAGAGAAGCAACCTAGAACGTAGGAGAAATTTCCTAACAGTGAGGATAATTAACAATTGGAACAGCTTGCCTTCAGTAATTGTGGGTGCTCCATCACTGGAGGCTTTTAAGAAGAGACTGGACAGTCACTTGCCTGGAATGGTACAGGGTCTCCTACTTGAGCAGGAAGTTGGACTAGAAATCATCCAATATCCCTTCTAACTTTCTTATTCTGCTACCTACTCAGATAACTAAAAATTTTAAACCATAGAGCCGTGATGGCGAACCTATGGCACGTGTGCCAGAAGTGGCACACAGAACCATCTCTCTAGGAACGCCAGCCATCTCCTGTTGCTCTTCTGGTTTCCGGCATGCACATGCACGCCAGCCAGCAAGTCTCTGCACATGCAGGAGCGCTGGAAACTGGAAGAACAGTTCCCAAGCATGCATGCGTGCACTGGGAAGCTGAACTTCCAGTTTCCAGTGTGCACATGTGTGTTGGTCACCTGGTCTTCTGGTTTCTGACACGCATGCACATGTGAAGACCAGCGCACCAGAAACTGGAAGCTCAGTTTCTTGGCACACGTACACACACTCCCGTTTTGGCACTCGGTGCCGAAAAGGTTTGCCAACACTGCCATAGATATTTCTGAGTAGCTTATGAGCCTTATAATCATTAGAGTGAAATGCTGAGTAAATAGAATCTCAACCGCAACACAGAAGCAGCATCTGAGTAGTTATAGTCATTTGCTATAATTTGTTCCTCTGAGATGAGACATTTTTGTCAGCTGCAATAATATTTCATATTAATTAAATGGATTCATTAACATAGATTCTGACAGATTTTACTGTTATTTTTCTCAAGTGCAAAAAGCAGATTTGTAAATAGGGAAGGATGTAAACCAGAAGCCATCTTCAGTATCAGCCAAAGACATACATTAGAATAGTCTAGAAGAAAGTAACAGAATTGAAAGGGACCTTGGAGGTCTTCTAGTTCAACCCTCTGCTCAGGCAGGAAACCCTATACCATTTCAGACAAATGGTTATTCAATCTCTACTTAAAAACTTCCAGTGTTGGATCATTCATAACATCTGGAGGCAAGTTGTTCCACTGATTAATTGTTCTGTCAGGAAATTTCTCCTGAGTTCTAGTTTGTTTTTTCCACTATGTGATACAGTTTTTTTTAAGGTTTGCTGGACTCTCTTCTAAGAAAGTCTTTTAAGAGCCCTAGTGGTGCAGTGGTTAGAATCCAGTACTGCAGGCTACTTCTGCTGACTGCTGGCTGCCTGCAATTTGGCAGTTCGAATCTCACCAGGCTCAAGGTTGACTTACCTGTCCATCTTTCCGAGGTTGGTAAAATGAGGACCCAGATTGTTCGGGGGAAATATGCTAACTCTGTAAATTACTTCGAGAGGGCTGTAAAGCACTAAGAAGCAGTACATACGTCTAAGTGCTATTGCTATTACTACAGTAGCAAATAAACCCAGCCACAAGGATCAGGCAAATAATTCCATGGGCATGTAGACAGTTTGTACATCAAGGAGACTGTTCCTCTCAAATGTTCAGTGATGCTGCTTGGAAGTCTTTCCAAGTTTTCTCTGATCTAGCAACACCAAGCCATGAAGGAATGCCACCCTTGCTGCTTTAAACATTGGATGTGAAATGTTGCTTTATGAAACACCTGTCAGAATCATTCATGCCAGAAGCTGTAAGAAGACTATAAAGCTATGTCAAAATACCAATAATTCTTTCCCAGATCATTATCAATTTAAAAGCAAATTCCATCTAAATTCTCACATGAAACTTCCATTAAGTGCAATGAAAGATGTGAAAACCTGTGAACTTTATTCACTAAATCAAGCTATTGGAAATGAAATGATTAAGGAAGAGAAAAACAGCAAGAACAGGATTATCAGACAGCAGATGGCATACTAAGTGCAATCAATGTCACTTAAATTGAGGTCTTTTCTTTCTTTTTCCAGGCAAGAGATTTAATTACCAATGGAATTACCTTCTGAGAAGACTACAGCTGCAGTCCTTTGCAACAAATTCAAAATAAATTCCAGTGAATCACAGTGATGCCCACTAACAGTCTATGAGATTATCTAGAAATGAGTTCTATCTATAAAATGCAAACTTATTCTAAATTTTATTTATATTAACAATATGTACTGGAGACAAATTCCTTGTGTGTTGAATCACACTTGTCGAAATAAATTTCAATTCAATTCAGTTCAATTTAATATAGTTGCACAATCTGCATCTGCACTAAGGTAGATTAGCATTCACTACACCGATACAATATCGGTTATGATTATTACATCAATAATAATAGTTATAGCATCAAGTTTTGGTTTTTAATAGATAATTCCAGTGAACTTTTTGACTTCATCACTGTGACTTCTCCTTGGTGCTATAAGCTGGGATACCAATTGCCCCAAAATCTATGGCTAGATCTGCTTTCTAATTCTTCACATTGCTCTTAGTGTAGTTACACTATCTCATACCCCAAAAGCCTCGTGGGAGAATTAAACACTTGCCACCCATAGCCACCCACATTCTACACCTAGAAAAAACTGAGAACTGTTCTCAGGTAGTTCTAGCCAACATCTTTAATTAGCAGGAAAGTGAGCAGAAGATCTGCCTGACATGGTCAACTCTGGGTACTTATCACTTGTTGCTTAGATTTATATACTGCTTCACAGTACTTTACAGCCCTCTCCAAGAGGTTTACAGAGTCAGCCTATAGCCCCCCCCCAAATTTGGGTATTCATTTTACTGACTTCAGAAAGATGGAAGGCTGAGTCAACCTTGAGTTGGTGAGGATTGAACTGCCGAACTGTTAGCACCCAGCAGTCAGCAGAATTAGCCTGCAGTACTGCATACTAACCACTGTGCCACCAGACTCGTAATATTAAATATTCCTAGCTACTTGCTTTTTAAGTTTTAAATGTCAAGGGAAATTTTACTTATAAAATGGGCTTTATTTATTTAACAAGTTTATATGGCCACCCAACTCACACACAGGTGAGTGTGAGTAGTTAAGAATACCGGTAGCAACTGATACTCATGGTCTTTCAGAGATTTTATTCAGAAGAGAATATTAAACATGCCATGTATTAACTGCTATCTTCTGCTATTTATCTCTTCATGCAAATTACCTTTCTAGTGGACACACTAGCTAGGAATTGAGAACCTGTAATCTCAATAAATCTGTCATGTACCAGTTTTGGAAGAGCTCTATTCCCATTAACTGCATGGCTTTCAGTTCTCTTGTCAACGATCTCTCTGCTCTTTTGTCATCCTTAAACAGTTAATTTCCTTTCTGCTATTCCGTACATTCCTCCTATTCCTTTGATTCAAATTGCTTTCATTTCTCCAGTGCTATATATACAGCATGTATACCTCACTCAATATTTCTTAAAACCCATTTTCATCACAGGTTCCTATTATTTACATAGAAAACTATATGTCAAAAATTATCGATGGCATTGGGTTGCTTTCAGCAAAGGCATATAAAAAGAACATTAAAATGTAACAAATGAAATAGAAACACTAAAACAGAAATATTAAAAGGAAAAATATGAATTTGAGTTCCTTTCTAAACTGTAAAGAAGAGAGGGCTTGGTTCAACCCTAGTGATATGCATTCCACAAAGTGAGCCCTACGCCATCTTAACAGCTTGCTCAGTTAATGGTTGATGTCAAATATAACTGAGGCAAGATAGTCAAAATAGTGTCCTATCACTGGTCAAAGAATGCAGTGAAGATAGTAGAAGACTAGGCAAACTTCTAATCGTAAGATTATTCACTATTTAGTTAATTATTTGTTAGATATGTGGCTGCCAAGGTGGAAAGAGTTACTAGAATGCAAGCAATATAAAAATATGTTTAAGAAAGTATATTTCAAAATGTTTCAGCACAGGCAGCAAACACTAACGCTGTTTTATCTTGGGATAAGACTATGCCACCAGGTAAGCCATTAATCAGGTAAGTGTTAAAGAACTGTCCTTGCCACCAAAGTTTTAGTGACTGTCCAGCATCAGCACTGGATAGCTATACTCCACCAGGGTGCAAATTTGTCCCTAAAAGTAGACTGTCATCCTAGTCATGTGTTTTGAATAACTTTTAATTTGTCTGTGAATCAGATAGCTGTGTCTGAAGATTTTATCAGGTTTTAGATATTTCATTAGCTTGTTCCAGATAGATATAACTTTTGTACATTAAAAGCATTACAAGCTTATATATTACAGTTTAGTTTGGTAGATATATGTGACTCAAATTCTTTGCAGCAAACATATACCCCTCCCCCCCCAACTTCATGCCATATTTCTTCCTGACTTGATTATTTTTTATATATAAATATTTAGTTGAAGGGATAGATAAAAGCTGTATTAGCTCTACTGCAATAATTGTTCATGTGGTAGAAATGTTGTCAATTACTTTAAGAAAAGCAATTGTAATTATTCAAGATGACATTTAGATACATCATTATTAAAATAACCATTTTTATAAAACAGATGAACAGAAACACTAAGGCACTTTTCAGTACATATAAAACAACCTACACAATAATTATACAAGGATTTATGTCAGTTAAACAGGAACTCAAATCCCTTTCTATAGTTAGTATTGAATATATACTAAACTGTATAAAGCAGAGAATTCAGAATGAGAAGGATGTAGTAAATTATTGGCTTCTTGATTGAAACAGCAAAAGATGTTATTATCATTATCAAGGATGTTCGGGATAAAGTAAACAATGATTATGTTTTAATAAATCACCAATATTTTGATTTTTTTAACATTATACTTAATATACTAGCAACTAAGAAATTATTATCTTTATACAATATTTCCCAATGTGGCTTAAACACATGAATGTGAACTTGAAAATTTATGAAAAAGAAAAAAAACTGAAATATCACATTGGCATAAATATTCAGACCTTTTGCAACAACACTTGAAATTTAGCTCAGGTGCCTCCCATTTCTCTTGATCATTGCTGCTATGTTTCTACACCTTGATTGGAGTCAACCTGTGGTAAATTAAATTGATTGGACATGATTTGAAAGGGCACACACCTTCCTATAGAAGGCCTCACAGCTGACAATGCATACTGTAGCAGAGCAAAAGCCATGAGGTCAAAGCTTGTCATGTCATATCTCAAAAAACTTGAGGCTCTAATTCACAGGTGTCAAACTCACAGCATCACGTTGCTGTCATGTGACGTATTACGACTTTTTTTCCCCTTTCACAGAGCTGGGGTGGCTGTGGCCTGCACGTGACACATCTGACCTGTGGTCCGGCAGTTTGACACCTCTGCTCTAATTGCTGCCAAAGGTGCTTTAACAAAGTACTGAAGGGTTTGAAGCCAATGTGATATTTCAGTTCTTTTCTTTTTAATGTTTACAGACATTTCTAAAATTACATTTTCACTTTGTCATTATGAGGTACTGAGTGGAGATAAATGAGGAAAAAAATGAATTTCAAGAACTGTAGAATCAGGCTGTAGCATAACAAATTTGAAGCAAAGAGGGTTTGAATACTTTCTGAATGCACCGTATCTATGTTCATAAGGGAAAGGCTAGCTTATGCATTTAATGTTTCAATAGATATGAATGGAAAAAGAGAGCATATTGGAATTATTATATTTACATATAATCTAGTACAATTACATCTCAGTGTGCAGCAAAAGCAAGATAAGTTCAAACTGGCAAGCAATAGAAATGTTTTAAAAACTTGGGAGTTGCATTTACCTTGTACTAAGACTGGCAACTTTTGTCCCTGGAGGGGACTCCAATCCTTCTCCTGGCTTTGAGGATTTTTCTCTGTTCATTTGCTGCAGTATTGAGTTCAGTTCACTAATAACATTTGCCTTTGGGCCTGAGAGAGCTGGGCTTTTGATTTCTGTGACATCACCCCAGAGCTTAGAGGTCCTTTGCTGTACAACTGTAGCCATACTGGGCTGTGCGCTGATTGGAGGAGGAGGCGGGGCTGGAGGAGGAATAACAAAACTATCCACAGTTTCTTCAATAAGCGTGTCTTTATAAAGTGCATTGCTTTTGTGGATTATGGGCTTCATTTTTGGCTTAGGAGGTACTGGGGGTTTGTCCACCAGAAATGTTTGCCCATCTGCATAGACTGTACAAGTATCCAAGTTCTCACCACCTTCAGAGGACAAGGTAGAGATGCTGGACACAGTTGAGATAGTGCTGGTTGTCTCTAGTTGATGGTCACTACTACTTCGACTGTCCACCTCTTCAATCCCAGAGTCAGGGACATTATCAAAGTTTTCAGGGGGTGGCAAAAATGAGGGAGGCAAACAGTTTGAAAGACCCCCCGATTTCTTACCGTCTAATGAATCTGAGGGCTGGAGAGGGTTAAATGAAGCAAGCGGAGTTCCGTTTTTTCTCTGTTTGACCAAGTCTGTTAAGGCCGAGATAGAGGCTGGGACTGAGTTGTCATCAGGAATATCAAAACTGTTAGCAAACTCTAAAGGAGGGGGTAATGGCTCAGTAAAGATAAAGTCTTCATCAAGATCAACTGAAGCTAAAGGGGGAGGAGGAATACGGAATGGCAAAATGATTGGATCATCGATGGAGCTAACAGCTACAATTGTTTTGCAGGCCGGGGATGGTGGTGGAAGCAGTCCGGGGTCATCCAATCCACTTTCTTCTGCTTCTGTCTCTTCCTGCATCTCTGACGGAGGCTTTTCAACGTTCACCTCCACCTCGGCACTTTTCTCTTCTTTTTCAGGGTTATCGCTGGCTTGTGCTATGTCCACCGTATGAACCATGAGCAGACCGGCTGACTTTTGTTGCGAGGTATCCACAATATTGATTAGCATGTTCTTTTTCTCCTCAGACCTTCTTTCTTTTGCTGCATCCGTCTCATATTTATTCTCCGTCTCCTGGCGCCTTAGCAGGCCACGTGTATTTTGCCTAGCAATGGTAGCTGTTGCTGGGAATGGAGCTTCAGTGTTGGGCTTCATCTTTGTATCGATGTAAAGAGGTTTGTTAAGATCTGCTTTGCTGGAGTCTCCTTTCCCTGGAATCGGCTGGCTTTGCTCTTTCATGGCTCTGTCCCTGGCACAGAGGGCAAGGGCTAAAGGGGAATTGGGGTCCAGTATTTTCCCTGTCAGGGGATGAACATAATTATCTAAACCAGCATTTGAGGTTGTCAATGCACTGTTTTCAGAACTCGTTGTGGTTTGGACTGAAGAGTTTGGTGTCCTTGTGTCGTTTTGGTTATTTGATTCGCTGCCATTGAAAATATTTTCAGTCTCTCTAGGTGCTGGGATAGGAGATGGCGACACAAGTTGCCGGAAGCCCTCTTCGTTGCCAAAGAGCCCCTCATCGCTAAACTTAGACTGTCTCATACGTGGAGTTGGAGGGGTTAATCCAACATCCTCATCTCCCAAATCGGTGGAAAGGAAAGCTGGAGAATTGCGCCTGGCTTCTAATCTTTTCTCCCGATCCCTCACTGCTCCAGCAATGGCAGCTGCAAAGGGGCTACTGACCGTCAAGTTGTCTTCGGGTCGCAGCTGTCCTGGTTGCTCTGAAGCCTGGGGGTCGATTTCCATGCTGCTTCCTTGACTGCTTTTCCCACTGCTGCTGGTAGATGGCTCTTTCACAATAATGGTTGGAATAGGAATGGAGCAAGTTTTTTCTGGGCTGTCCTCAACATTAGACTGTTTCACTAGCATTCCCTTCCGTCGGGCTGGTTTGGCTGGAATATACATCGCTTTGCTGGCTATTTTTCCAACTTCTGAGTAAGGATTCTCTGGCATTTGACCTCTCTTGTTTCTGAAGTTGGCCTGAGTTGCGGCATTTCTGCTGTATAAGTCCTCAGAATCTAGAGAATAACGGTCCATTTCTCTCCGGTAATATAAGCCTTTGCCTCTGATCACAGTCCCCATGTTTTCAGATCTACCTGAAATAGCTATCTTTGAACCTGGATTCTGATTAAAAGCAGGCTTAATTGTGCCATACATTCTAGATACTGGAGATTTGGGAGAGTTGTAAAGAGAAGGAGAAGGAGGTGGTGGTGATGGAGGTAAAGACTGTGGTGGAGGGGGAATATCTTCTGAAGTATCTGGCATTGATAGACTTCTAGTAAATTTGAGCATGGGAGGAGCCAAAAATTGCCGCTCTTCTTCTGTTACCCCTTTAAAAAAAGACATAATATTTAAATTGTCATTTCTTTTCAATCCAACATAATCATATATAAAATAAATGTAATATTATTTATACTGTTCATCATATACTTTTATAATATGTCTATTGTAGTATTTCCCTGTACTAGAACTTGATACAGGGACTTTTAATTTATCTTTTATGTACTGAACCTTGTAAATTCCTGCAGACAGTTGTTCTTTTTCTAAAGCATGCATAAAAAGAGATCATGCAAAATTAAAAAGAAAATGAAGCACTTAAAAAAACATGTATTTATGCACTGCAGCCATTAAGGAACAGGTTGCTCTGCATGAAAGAAAACAAAATAATTCATAATGCATGACAAAAAGCATAATTTAGAGGAACTGTGAAATGTTTATCCAAATATTATAAGGACCGATGCATTAAGGCTGCTAAATGATGAATGAGATTCTTAATTTCATGCTGGAAACTTAGAAGTTAACTATTAATCAGAAAAAGAAGTTGCATAGGATTGCATAACATTTTTCAGCAAAACACCAAAAACTAGTTCTTTCATTGTATTAACTAAAGTTCTAATCATCACAATCCATTATGATATTTTAAAAAAATATTAGTTCCAGCTAATAATCAGTCAGGGTTAAAGACAAACATAATACTGAGCCAAGGTGGCGCAGTGGTTAAATGCAGCACTGCAGGCTACTGCTAGATCAGCAGGTCAGCGGTTCAAATCTCACCGGCTCAGGGTTGACTCAGCCTTCCATCCTTCCGAGGTGGGTAAAATGAGGACCCAGATTGTTGGGGGCAATATGCTGACTCTCTGTAAACCGCTTAGAGAGGCCTGAAAGGCCTATGAAGCGGTATATAAGTCCACTGCTATTGCTATTGCTATAATAATAAATTGATATTCTCATGTAACTGATGTGCATATAATATCTTACCTATTGATTTTTGTCTTCTTACTGTACCTCGTGGCACACCCAGAAATGGGCCTTGAGGACTTCCGGGTACTGTTGGTGGCATCACAGCAATCCCTTGTCTTTCATACATAGACTAGAAAAAAATGTTAAAAAGTTTAAAATACAATATTTAGAGTTGTGCTTTGACATTTAGCATTTATTTTACACAAAACCATCTATATTTCTTCTTTGTTTTGCTTTGTTGAGTCCATCATCTCCCCATCCTGCTGACCTATTATGTGAGTGAGTAGTTGAATTTTCCCCAATGGCTAGATTGTCCTCATGCTATTCTTTAGTTGCTGAATGAGGTCACGGACAAAGTGTCAGTGAGGAAAAGCTGATCATGCAAAGCCTTGCTACTTAGGCGCCAAAAATTTCATCCTTCTGGAATGTTCTACCCTTGTATAAACCTTTATGGTGCATAGAAGGAAAAATAAACAATAATTTCTTTCAATCCATGTATGAAGAGCCAAATCACTTTTTTTTAATTCAGAAAAAAAGTGAGGAACAAATTCCCTCCGATTCTTCTTTCATAGTGAAACACACTGTGCAAAGAGGCAATAATCTTTAGATGTCTGAAGAAGGAAAAGCTACTTGAATTCACAGGTCTGCGACTAAAAAGCTGTTTGATTATTTTCATCTAATTTCCATGCATTTTGGTGTGCTGAAAATAAATAAAATATTGAAAAAACTCCTAGATGTCATGATTTGCCACAACATGCAAAGTTGTCTTCAAATTTATCATTTTTTAAAATTTTTGGTATTTTTTTATATTATGGGTTTTTAACCAAATTTAAAGTCCAAATTACTATTAATTAATTAATGTGCATTTAAGATATAAAATGCCAAAAAAACCTTAAAGGGTTTGTCCGAGTTATGTAAAAAAAATATAGCACTGTAAATCTGATGGTCAGCAACATATACATAAGCTAAGCAAGTTTTAAGTCTGTGCTTCTAATGGTAGAAGGGGTTAATCTTTCCTGAAGAATCCAGTGGGAGGGAGACACAGGGCAGATAGCAACATCTCCGGTCAGTGCAAGGGGCGTGGCCACCAATGTGACATCTTGCGTACAGACTCAGAGCTGTTCTCTCCTGCATGCCACATTTGTGCATGAATCATCATCAGGTTCTTGGTTCTAGGCTGTTCACACTTTTTCATCGCAATTCATGTTAACTCGTCATTCTTCAACCATTACGTTATGGCTCCGTGGAAGTGTATTAATTCGCCAGACAGTTTCTGTTTCATCTGTGGCGAATATACAGTGTTGAAGCAACAGAAGAATATTACAGACTTTGTGAAAAAAAGTATACTTTGCATACTTTGGACTAAAAATTGGAGATCAAGATAAAGTTTGGGCGCCTCATAAAGTGTGCAAACGGTGTGTTGAGGACCTCCGAAACTGGTTCAAAGGTAAGAAAAAATCTTTCCGTTATGGGATTCCTATGGTATGGCAAGAGCAAAAGAACCATAGTGATGACTTGTTCATGAGATGTGAAAGGGTTTCATTCCAAATGGAAGCATTCCATTTCATATCCCAATCTTCACTTAGCAAGTCATCCCATCCCGCATGGCACAGATATACCAGTACTGAAGTCCCCTGCTACCTTGGAAGAGATACCTAACTCCGATGAAGGTGAAGTCATACCTGAACCAGATGACGAATCAAGTTCTGTCTTTGAAGATGATACAAGACCAAAATTGTTTTCTCAGGAGGAGATGAATGATTTGGTAAGAGACTTGAATCTTCCCAAAGATGCCACTGAGTTACTCACATCAAGGCTGAAAAGCAGGAATTTATTGTTGTCAGGAGTGTCATCTTCATGGTTCAGACATCGTGAAAAGGAGTTTGTTCCTTACTTCGTCCAGGAAGACAAGTTGGTTTATTGCATCGATGTCGAAGGTCTGATGGGTCAATTTAAAATCCAATATGATTCAGAGCAATGGCGTCTTTTTATAGATTCTTCAAAAAGAAGTCTCAAAGCAGTTTTACTCCACAACAGTTTTTACGCTTCCATACCTGTAGGTCATTCCGTAGTCTTGAAGAAAACCTACGAGAACTTGGAATTGGTTCTTTGTAAACTTAAATATGAATGCCATGGTTGGCAAGTGTGTGGGGACTTGAAGGTCTTGTGCATGCTGCTCGGGCAACAAGCTGGGTATACCAAATATCCTTGTTTTCTGTGTCTATGGGACAGTCGAGACTGACAAAGTCACTGGACCAAGAAGAGTTGGCAGCCGGGTGTTAACCATCGGTGAAAAAAATGTCCTTGATTCCACCAAGACATTAAAGAGATGGAAAGGAGATACCAGGAAAAATGGAGCATTACAATGATGGCAGACCACTGTTGGATGCTTCAGAGAGACATTCCAGATGCTACTTACAAGCATAAATGCAGCAAGAGAAGCCTCACAAGGAAGAAGAATCGAGTTTAGTGTGTATAGGTGAGCTCATTTCAGTTCAAAAAAGGATTTTCATGAAAATATTGTAATAAAACTTTAATTTTATAAGTCTATTTCCATTTATTTTGAGGTATTGCCTTATTTTACATAGTTACCTAAATTGTCAGGAAACGTGATGTCCTATGACAAAATAGAGGTCATTTTCGGATTCAGTGCACCAAAAAACATAAAGATTACTTGGAATAACCAAAACAGCCCTTGAATATTTTTTTTTGCAGACCTGTGTTATGAATGGTTTTATCTAGTAATTCCCATTTTGCAGGGGAGTGGGGAAGGAAAAAGTAATTGCTCTACTGTCAACTTAATGGGAACTTTGAATGTTTTGCCTTCTAAAAAGATGCAGAAACTAAGATAGAACACAGGAAGATCTTTATAGATGTTTAGCCCTGCTGTATGTTAACTTGGTAAGTTGTCTTGTCATCTGTGTACATGAGGTTATCGGAGTACTGAAATGTGTGAGTCATTAATTGCCATAAGAGCTTGGTGCTTTTTAAGCAATTTGAAAAATCTGAGCCATGGTCTCTTTGTTTCTTGTTTTTAGCCCTCTGCTGCCACTTGTAGCAGGAAGACATCTAGAAGAAACTCATTCCCTATGAGAGGACGAAGAAAAAAAGTGGTAGAGTACAGGATGCAATCTTGTATCTCACCCCCTTAGGTGTTTATCATTCTCTCCCTTTTGCAAAGCATTTCCTATTCTATTTGGCTAGCAGAATAACAGAACAACAGAGTTGGAAGGAACCTTGGAGGTCTTCTAGTCCAACCTCCTGCTCAAGCAGGAAAGCCTTTATCATTTCAGACAAATGATTGTCCACTCTTTTCTTAAAAACTTCCAGCGTTGCAGCACCTGCAACCTCTGGAGGCAACTCATTCCACTGATTAAATTATTTTCCATCCCCCAAAATTTAATATCATCTGAAGATTAGGATGGATTCCAGTCTAATTAGACTAGATTCAGAAACAGGATGTTAATGCTTTTTTGTTTTCTACTATGTCAGAAACGAAAGACTTCTCGCTGATTCTGAATAACTTTCTGTATTTGAGAAATTTTCAGGGGAATTTAAAATTCATAGGTACTCATATTTTAGTAATGCAAAACAGGATCTACTTAGGCACAGTTATGAATAGTAGAAGAACTGTAAGTGCCGAAAGAATTGGACACTGTCCTCCTGAACTTTCTCTATAGCTTTTTGATCAGCCATATAATCATTGTCATACAGCAATATTTTGCTGATAATACCTACAGATATCTTCGGAAACAACACTACAAACAGCACAATTATGCCACAGTTATCCTACCAATATTAGTATTGTTGAATCTGCACACATTTTTAGTTTGAAGTCACCTTGTCTGATCAATGCTACATAGAAATCATGATGGAAATACATTTCATGGGTTTCTGGCAGTTTTACCCTGTGTCCCTAGAACAGTTGACTTTTGGGGTTTTAATCTGAAGGTTTTGTGGCTGTCCTCTTGTCCAGACACAAAACTCATTTTTTGCCTTAGAGGCAATGTATCTGATATAATATATGTGAAGAAAGTGCAAAAATACCCTGGAGAGGAAGAAAAAATAGGCCTTAAGTCCTTGTACACACATGCCAAAGAAAGGACCAACACTGTGGCTAATAGCAAGTATTGTGTCATAAGAAAAAAAAAGGTCAAAGTGAATAGAAATAGTAGAAGAAGAAGAGGAGAAAGAAAAGGGAGAGGAAGATATGAATCACATTAAACACCAGCAAATTATTCAAACAAAAATAGGGAACTACCAGAAGTGACTTCAAAATTACTCAAGAAATCAAAGTGAACCTCCCACCCATCTGTTAATGGAATGTTTTTATTCTCTTTGGTTCCTGTTGCTGTGATAGCCAAGGCTTAGTGAAGCCAAACAATTCTGTGGAAACTCAAGTTCATCATAATTATATTATAAAAGCCATTCCTAAAGGATGTTATCATACTAATTATTACTGAGATCCAAGATAGTGACAAGTGATAATGAGATGGGATTACCAAAAATAGCAACTTCTATTTTCCTCATGCCAAATCTAAATGCTCTTTTGCTTTATTAATCTATTCCTCTCTAAATGCACTTTGAATCTACATATTTATACTAAAAGCTGCAAAGAGAATTCAGGTAATTTTCTGTGGCTCTTTCTAGAAGCCAAATCCTGCCACAACAGTCAAATTAAACATCACATTTAGTAATAGAATGCTACCCACTTAGTATTTATTGAAATGTAGGAACCTATGATGGGCCCAGAATCCTTGTACTTAATTTTAAGGTAGTAAAATGGACATAACTGAATGCTATCCATTATAAGAGTTTAGATTTAATTCTCAACAACACCACAAAACCCTTGTACATGCTGATGTTGTAAACCTGAGTGGTTTGCCAATCTGGCATCAGCTCTTGGCCTTAAAATTATTTCTTTGCAACCTGAGACTAAGTTCATTATGGAACTCATACTTTCTACCATGTTTCCCCAAAAACAAGACAGGGTCTTATTTTCTTTTGAACCTTGAAATAAGCACTTGGCCTTATTTTCAGGGAGGTCTTATTATTTTTGAAGCGGTGAGTGTGCTCACTGGCTGCTGCTGCGTGGCAATATTTTCGGGGGAGGGCTTATTTTAGCACAAACACTCAAAAGCCCAATTGGGTTTATTATCCAGGGAGGTCTTGTTTTGGGAGAAACAAGACTAGTCACCCATAGTTCAGATGGATAATTAATTTTTTTGGCAGTGTACATAACTAGAAATGTATTGCAAAATAAGTCATGTATTATTGTATAGTTTCTTTCATTCAAATAATGAATACCACTGAACTGAAAGTATAAAATATAGAAATATTTTTTTAAAAAGATAATGAAAGGATATGTATGCCCCTTAAAATTATTGCTGCTGTTTAGTTGGCATATTCTTTATCATAATATTGTATAAAATATGGTGAATTTAAGAGAGATAAACTTAGGTGCGGAGTGCATATTCAGTAGTCATTATAGAATCCCCAGAATAATTAAACCAGAACACTTTTTCCTGTCAGGAATTTGGAAAAAAATCCTTACTTAATCAAAGCCCCTGTAATTTAAAGGAAATTTATTATAGATACCACTCACATTCATATCGGTAGCTGAGGGAAAACATCTACTAGAAGGTCGCTGTTTAATCGTTGCTACTCTGGAGTCCACAACTGCATTTTCTGGAATTCTTGATGGCTTGGAAACTGGCACTATTTCATCAGCTTTATCTGTAACACAGAAATATATGCTAAAATAAATTTAGCTTCTCTAAAGACTGAAAAAATTAAATGTTGCAATGTAAAATATAATTTAACTTTTTTAAAGATGCAAAGAAAAGGGGGATTTTGGCATTTTAACAAGGCAGTGCTTGAACATTGTAAGTCGTGCAAGCCGAGCAATTTTATTGCTGCTGCATAACATGCATGCTTTAGTTTTAAGCCTGCATGCATTTAATGTTTACTTAGTGTGACTTGAAAAACAATCCTCTTCTTCAAACCTTCAAAATGTGAAGGGAAAATATCTATATAGAAATGGAAAGAAAACCTTTAGAAATCGTATAGCTGCAGAGAACTGTTCCACACAGTAGCCGTGAGAATGTTACTGAATTTTTAAACATAAGTAGGCATTTTGAGTGCCCTATATATTACTGCTTTACTATCAAATACTGAGTTTAGGCTATTTGGAACTTCTGTAGTAAGTATTAATATTCTGAATATTAAAATGATTTTATTTAGGTTCAATGAGTGGGCTTTGAAAGTTTCAATGAGAATTTTCCTATGAGCCTGACAATTAAGTCTCTCACAATGAATTCTCATAACCATACTGCTATTTATGAACCATTTTATTTCAGCCTGAAATACAACTGTGCATTTGTCCATCAGGAAGCAGTCATGCGAGAATAACCATAGAATCAGATTCAATTACTGAATCTGACAACAAATCTTTAAAGTGTGTGCTGAGTACTGCTATCAAATTATAAATTTTAGACCATGACAGCAGTCATGGTATGATGACTTCATAATGGACAAAAGGTGGAAAAACTGATCTGGGCTGGAGAAAAGAACAGAGAGACCATAATAGACAAAATTGTCATGAATCTTGGCCTTCAGTTTTAAATGCAAAATAGATCTCAACCGCATAAATTTTATCTACCTTTTTTGCAATATGGCAAATTTGGATCTTGTTGTATTGTCAAGGTACACCTAATTATAAACATATATCAAAACAAAGGGAACTGCTGTGAGAGTTATTTTTAAAGATACAAGAAAAAAAGCTTAAATCAAGAGTTAGACTGCAGTTGAAATACAGCATTACAGTTGTGTGAAACCATTCCTTTACAGTAATAATAAAACCAAGCCTCTTTACAGACTAGGATTCAACCTATACTAATAATATTTTTCTTTGCAATACCTTTTATATTAACATTCACAGTTTGATTAAATTACAAGCACCATTTATGGACATTCATTTTGAAAAAATTCTAGGAAATGGTAATAAAATTTAACACACAACTCTTCTTAACCTAGGAGTTATATACACAGAAAATATGTAGACTTAAAAAGTTCAATAACAGCTAGAAAAAACTTTATAGCTTATCAAATTTCTTCTATCTCATTAGCAAAATGAATTTAAAATGTATGTTTTCCTGACCATTCTTCTTTCTTTGAGTGAAAATTAGAATAACTGCACTACAAATTACTTTGTGGGAAAGAAAAAACGGCACCTTAATGCTTAAAACAGCTCTCTTAATTTTTTTAATGGCTGTTTCACCCATGCAAAGTACCGGCATTATCATAGTGTTCCCAATGTTTGCATACAAATTCACTCCCTAAACATTTGGATTAGAGTAGAATAAGCAAAATAGATTTTAATGTACAATTTCTAGTTAAGTGCAGAAATGCATCCCAGTTTAGGATCTTATGAATATGCAATTGCACGGTGCCTGTATATGTGAATATTATTTACTTCCCTCCAATGGTTGGAATCTGTGAGCATTTTTGCATATAATATCAATGGTATTTCACTATGCCCTAATACTGAAATGAATAAGGAAGATCTTGTGCTAGTTAAGTTTGGTGTGTGCATTATAGTCCTTATGCCCATAGGACTAACTGGATCAAATCTACGATATTTTAATGAAGTTATCTTAGCACTGGATAACTGCTCTGGAAAAGGAGCCTCTTAAGTTATTGATGGTTCTGTCAATGTTATTATAACATTGACAGAACCATTAGCAAATATCATGCCGGTAACTACATCTTGTAGTTCTTGTTTACTTCCTTCAAGCAAGATTAAAAGATACATTTGCATTCAATTTAGCAGTAATCTAAACTGTGTTTTTTAAAACTAGGATAAGCCCCTTGGATATGAAGTAAAACATATTATCTACTGACTTCATTTTAAACATTTGGGTATGCTGGCATATCCACCACCAAGAACTTCAAGAAGGAAGATTTCATGTTATGTCTCTCCAACCCTAGCAGCGATCCATAAAATACTCTAGAGATCAAGTTAGAATTATTTTGAAAATTGAAATTATCTGTCACTTAAAGCCTGTAAATTATCTGTAAATGCCACAAAACAATTCATTGTTTTTAGAACTAAACAGACAGATAATAGTCAGATAATGAGTGCTACAGGAAAACAATGAAGAGTCTTTGACGGACACTAGAAAAAGCATGGATATAATCACTGCAAAATTATGAGAACCATGCTACTGATTTTGCAAGACTGGAGTGAAAGTCTGACCAAAGGAATAGATTTGACTACAACAAAAGTTTGCAAATATTTTCTAATACATTCATGTATTACAGCCACACATTATATTATTGGCATCTATCTTTGATCTATCGTTGATTTTACAGTCTCTTTTCTCAATTTATTTTCCCTTGACCAACAATTTAGCTCATTCAGGGGTGTATTATGCACCTTTCCAATTGTAGATAAGAATATCTGGAACTTAAATTGGAATGGGACAAGTAAATTGGCTTCCAGATAGTATGAAAAAAAGGGCCTGGATACTTTGGCTGAGTAGAAACTCCAACAGCAGTTCTGATAGCATTGCTAGGTGCTAAATAGCTTGCAACTGTGTGCTTCTTTGTTTTTTTTAAAAGTCACCATAGTAAAGTAATACAGGTAGTCCTCGACTTATGACCACAATTGAGACCCAAATTTATGATGCTAAGTAAGACATTTGTTAAATGAGTTTTGCCCCATTTTACGACTTTTCTTGCCACAGTTTTTAAGTGAATCATTGCAGTGGTTAAATTAGTGACATGGCTGTTAAGTGAACCTGGCTTCCCCCATTGACTTTGCTTGTCCGAAGGTCTCAAAAATGATCATGTGACTCTGGGACACTGTAACCATCATAAATATGAGTCAGTTGCCAAGTCAGTTGAATTTTGATCACGTGACTGTGGGGATGCTGCAACGGTCGTAAGTGTGAAAAAGGTCATAAGACCCTTTTTTCAGTGGTGTTGGAACTTTGAACCATCAGTAAACGAACTGTTGTAAATCGAGGACTACCTGTACAATGGGATGAAATAAATCCCTAAAAGAAAGTGTTAAATTTAGAAAGTTCATTCTTTCAAATAAAAAATATGCTGTTTCTTTGAAGAAATTGAAAAATAATTACAATTTGCAATCATACTTCATTGGTATTGTAAAATTTGCATAATTTTCACTTTTTTTAACATAATTTGAATTGACTCCAGTCTCAGATTTTACCACACTTTTAAAGTGACATAAGGCAAATAAAAATATATAACATATTGCATAGCTATGTTGAAATAGTCTTCTAGGCGTTTCTGAAATTTTATGTCATTTCCCATTAAGACCTGTGTATTTTGTCTCTGTGTCAGACTTTAAAAGCTAAAACTTCAAATATTTGTCAAAGTGGACCTTTTATCACACTATTGATATAATGCCATTTTTGCAAGAAAGTATGTTCCTGTATCAGTGAGAATGAGTCTTACATGCTTCAGTTTAAAAGAGTTTATTTACGAAAGTTTCTGTTAACATGTTAAACAAACAAAAATAAATAAAAACAGGCACAGATGGGGCGCAAGTCATACAGGTGTGAAAAGCCACACCTGCCAAGTAGGATGCATTTGAGTACATGGCCAAGACAGAACACCCTTGGAAGTGTCCTCTTCATCTGAGAGCTACTGGCTCTAGGGTCTCTCAGGACAAGGGTTTGACTCAAAAGTTGCGCCTGCAAAGTGCCTGCAGTCAGAAGGTTAGCTCACACCAGCTGCATTTCATCATTAGCTAAGTCATTTAGCAAAAAGCAGCCACAAGCATTTCTTTCACTTGGGAACACACACGGCTGGTTTGTACTGCAGCAAAATGCTTCCTGACTTATTTCCCTTCAGACTCAAAACGAAAGGGAGCAGAGAGGGGACCATTGATATATGCACACAGAACATTGATATATGCACAAACTTGGTTTTACTTATGGGTTTGACAATATATTCTGGTGACTCTAAGAAAGTCAATTTAAACACTGAGGTTCAAAAGGTCAATTATTCAGGGCCTGTACACAGTGGTATCGCTCAATGATCAATTTGCTCCCAAAAAGGGGATCTTTAAACTATAATCTAGGATACCACCTTGAGAACCATCTTGTATTCTTCATCTATATAAGAGAGGATTTGGAGTTCCATAATATTAACCAGCCCAGTCCCAACCATATTAACCGGTTTTTCTGCCCTTACTTATTCATCTGCCTGGGGTTCCCTGGCCTGAAGGGAGAGGAGAGAGATTTTTAATACAACACATCCATTATGATACTGAGCTATTTTTCAGACATTGTGGCACAGTACTCAACAGCATGTCATGACTTACATTCTGACGAGGTCTGGCTGTAACGAGAGTGACAACTTTTAACTTGTATAATTCAATATCTATGATCTTATCAAATATAGTTTCTCCTACAAATACTGTTCATTGTTGAAAGGGTGTAAGCACATATTCCTTTTCCTATTATTAAATATTCAAACTCAGAGGATAACCATGTTACCCACAAAAGACCCTGACAAGTAAAGAAATGTCTGAAAATGTCATTCCTGTGCCTAAAAAAGTTTGCTGGCACATTTTTGTATAAGTCACAAATGCTGCAATTGAGTTCTGGCATGTTGTAAACTGCATAATCAAGCCAAGATAGACTTGGCTATGGGCTAGAGATTAATCTGGTCAGACCCACAGAGGATAAGAATGATCATGATCCAAAAAGGCACTTACAGGTTAACCTCAGGCCAGCATGCCAGAAACACCAGGCAAGAGACTAGTCAAACACAGTTTCTAAGGTGGGGATTGTCAATATCCACATACTTACCAAGAACTTCAGTATGCTTGTTCAGAAGGAAGGGGATCATGGAAAAAGAAAACTCAAAAAACAGCTGTGTCCAGAAATGATTTGTATTTGTAAGAAAAGCAATGAATGTCTGGCACAGTGTAAAAAAATGTTCTCATGAAGCTAAAGTGAAAGAACAGAAGCAAATGTTCTTCAAATACCAGCAGCACACATTGTTAACAATGCAAATAGAAACTACAAAATGTTAGACTAATCTAGTCAGCCAGAATATAACGTTAGCCAAATGTAAAAATGGTCAAGTTTTGCCATTCATGGCCGTATGGCTAAGAATTAAAAGGACAGGCACATTTAAAAAAACCTTTTAAAAATACTATCCCTCATGTGATCATTTATTTCTTCTGCCCTCCCCCTTTTGCCTGACGCATGGGCATGGGCAAAGATGCCCTCTCGGTTATGGCTCTCTGCATTCGGCCACTGCGACGAGGCACTGTGGCTTGTGGTGTTTCTTGAGAGTCATTAACCCCTTCATCTCGTGGTAAGTACACAGTGGACATTGCCACTGCATCCTCACCAGTCCACGTTGAGGCACTGGTTAACTCAACATGAGGGGTGGCTCTTTGGGAGATACGAGTTTCAAGGACCTGTGTCCTTGGTTGTTTGAGGAAAGTTAAAATCTCAGACAGGTAGTTATGAATGGCTCTTGTGGATGTTGCCACAATGCCTAGCTGCAATTCCATCCGGCCCATGGACTGTGACATGAGACCCATGGACTGTGCATGCTCTCTCTTTATGTTCTCCAGCAGCTGCACAATCCTACTGTTGGTTTCCATCAATAGCTTTTCCCCCTCTGTCAGCTGGGTTTGCCCTCTCCAACCCTGATCCCTAGAGACAGCCTGAACACCATGGCGATCTTCATTCATTTCAATATTCCCCTCCTCAAGAGAGTCACTTTCATATTGAGTTCTACTGAGAGAGTGATCGCCAGGAGATTGCATGTCCATTGTACACCGTGGAGTCCGCTCTGGTGTTGGAAATCCCTCAAAATCTTCCCCAACATTGCTGGGTGTTTCAGATGATGACAGTGGCCATGGCCAACTCTCTGTAGTTCTGGCTGGTGAATCTTCATCTGAAGCAGGCACTGAGGACTCTTGTTCTTCTGCAGGTGTAGATGGTGAGCTTCCTCTCTGGTGCCTGGGTTGCCCCGAAGATCCAGGAACCTCCCCATCTTGTTCCCCAGTGACATCTGGCAATCAAATAGAGGAGCAACAACCACTGTATCTGAGGCCAGGAAGATGGAGGAATCTACATACATTGGACAACACACAAAAAGAAGCCAGTTGGGAAACCAGAGTGTTTGTGTTAGGGCTGTCTAAAATGTAGAGACTGAAAAGTGCAGGGAGTGCTGAAATTATTAAAATATCAAAAAATGCACACTGTCCTGCACCCATAACACATACAACTAAGCTGGATCCCAAGGCACAACTTTCAATACACTTTTTTGGGATTGTGACATAAATGTCTGTGAACCTATCAAAAAGCTCACCTATGCACTGTAGTGATGTCACAGTCAGAAATCTCTGGGATGAACTTTGGGTCAATTGTCCAAGCGACCTGAGCTTCCTGTGGTGTCAGATGAGCTCCACCACTGGATTGTATGGCAGCCATTGAAGCACTGGTTGCTATCTTCTCTTTTGTCCGTCGTTTCATCTCAGCCCTAAATCCCTTCCAGAGTTATTGTCACAAAATCAGTGTGACCATTAATCAAATTTATCCTGTGAACAATGTCTCTTAGCCTCTCATTGTCTGCATACATTTACTTCCATTCTGCTATTTGTAATAGAAGGTAGTTATACTGTGGGCATTGTTCATCAGGATAGTTTTTCTTTCTTTGAAAGTATTATTTGATTTGTGCTTCTCCTGATTCCTCACTTGAGTAATTTTGTAAAGAAAATATTAAACATTTTTCCCCAAAGAAAGTTTAAATATTAAATCAAGACCATATAAGTGGAACCCTTACAAATGATGTCATTCAAATGTATTCTTGAAAACTTGCAAATAGTTATAAAATGCATGCAATTCCTAGACAGACTATTATAATCTGCACAGTAGTTCTTTAGAGACTAGCAAAGAATGAGAAAATATCTTGTTTTGGAAAAATAAAGTAAGCCTTCTGCCTCAGGGACAATTCAGCCATTTACAATTTTCTGAGAAGTCCGCTAGAATGATCATAATAATCACTGCTTTAAATTATCACACTTTCCACTTTTAAGAAGAGTTGTGTGTGAATATAAATTTTATTAGCTTCTTCTTCTGATCATTCCTAGTGAACTTTGAAGTTGGTGCTAAACAATTTGCACCAATTTGTATGATTTTTCAAATGTTTGAATTTTGTTAGGTGTAACTCCTGCTCATTGAAACACACCACATGCTGCTCTTATCAACTTTATCTGGAGTTATGTGTTTGCGCTAGAGGGGCATGGGCGTATGTATGTCTCATATTAAAAAAGGATGAATTTATATATTATTCTTCAAAAAATTCCCTTGTCAATTTCAAATAAGGAAAGGATTCCTGTTATGATTATGGGCAATTTCCAAATGTTATTGTAATTTACCACCCAAGATCTTATATTTGTGTAAAGGACATTGTGTACTTCATGATACTAGTAAAATGAAGATTTAATCTCAACAATAAATGTTACTGTAAAAACTAATTATTTCTCCATCTTGAAATTAAAATATTCATATTTGGTTTGTGTTTGTGTAGACTGTCCAGTTGCATGTTTTATGAAAATTGAGGATGAAGTTATGTTTATATAAGAAGGATGAGAAGACACTGATGAAAATGGAAGAGGTGAGGATGCCTAGTGGCATGTAAACCTTGGAGGTTCCATTGCATGGAATTTTTTTAAAAGGCCCTTTGTGGGTAAATTTGGTATAATATCTGCTGCTTTTTCATTTTTATCCTCACCTTTGCTTCACTAGTACAGCATCAGCCATGACCACGGACTCCAATTTTTCTCAGAGAAATAGGCCACAAGTTCATGCATTAAAAAATTAGGATTCTTTTAATCAAATGAGCAAATTAGTTAAAAAAAATTGTCTCTGCTCAGACCACTTTGGTCTACTATATTACTACTATTTTAATCATTCATAATGTTTGAGATTTAAAGAAACCTGTTTTAAAAGAGTTGTACTAGATGATTTCCTATCTTTTAAATGTTGTGCTTTCAACACAACTTTACCATATGCATAATGTAAGTATAAAGTACTACTGGATCATGTTGAAAATAACATTCTGCTAATGATAAAACTGTCAAATGAGACATTAAAATATTCTCTGGATGTTTGGAATAGTTTGGAGGCAAAGTTGTCCCTTACAATGAGGAAATTGGCAATCGTTCCAAAGAAAGCATTTCATTATTAATCTCTTTTTTTTGGTTTATATATTGTCAGGCATTCTTCATATTTTTGGTTTTGTTTGGTAGGTTTTGTGAACCTATCCAAAATGGAAAGTGATAGAACTTATATAATAATCTAAAAGCCTGAACTGTGATTAAAATATTTTGATCACATAATTACTGGGGAAAACATCTTATTTGTGTTTGTGGTCCATCTGCCAGGAATCAATTTCATAAAATTGAAACAATTGTTTACTACAAATATAGGTGTTTGTTGCAATATCTGTAAAATATCTTGTCTCCTAATCAGAAAGAGAAGACACATTGGTACATGGCATGTGTGACCACTCACATAAATAACCACCAGGGGGAACAGAAACGACAAATTCTATGTGGATTTAAGTTCTAATATTACTCTTGAATATTTAGGATCGGTGAATACATTGAAGATGATTTGGAAAACTGCCTATTAACAAGGAACAGGCTTAATCAAGAGATAACATTAACAATAAATAGTAAAAGCAACTCCAATTAACAGGATTGCAGTATTTACTATTAATGTAGATAAAAAAAAGAAAAGTACTATTGCAAGAATGACTTCTTTTTCATTCAGTGATCATGGCAACTTAAGAAAACTGCAAAACTGCACTGAATTCATCAGGCTTTGTTTGATAGATGTTATCCCCGCTGTTTACAGATTGATATGATAAAATCAGAATTTCAGCTTGTTAAGATACTAGCTGCTATGTTGGTGATGTGGAAAAAGTATATTTAACAGAATGGAAGCAATGGAAATTTCGTATGCCTAATAATTTTGCTGCCCAATGGCAGAAGTGGATGATCAGATGGCTTGCTCCTCTGGGCCGCATGATTAGGAAATGGACTTCCAATATTTATGTATTGGCCTAATTGACGTGCTTCAGTTTCAGATCCTTGATTGGTTCTTGACCAGAATCAAGACTCAAACTTTTAAGTGCTGCATTTAATTTTGTGTGTCTGAAAATTGTTAACTACAGGGAATAAACATTAACATGGCAACACATTATGTGGCATATAGAGACTATGCTGAAGTTATATTCATGTTTAGTGCAGATTCAACACTACTGATCTCTTAATTATAGTTAAGAAATAAGGAGTGACTTATAGGCATATGAGCCCCTTCAACCTCCTCTCTTACTTCGTGTTTATGCATGGTTTATTGATATATCTGCAAAGAGGTCACCATGGCTAATGCTAAAGAACTTCACTGTCAAATAGACTCAACTTCCAAACCTGATAAAAAAACACACCTGACTTTAGTAACTTATTTTACAGCCATGGTTCATTGCACTGCAGATAATCACTGCAGTTAATCGTTATTTTTGAAATTCACATTCCAAAGGAAACAGAGTTTGGAACAATTTACTTTCTATATAAAAAGATACATAGATACCAATTGACAACAAAACACAATAATAAAACAATGAATTAAATCATAAACATTAGAAAGAAGCAAACAAAATCAAGCAAAAAGATAAAACATGCTTAAAGCTGACAAAAGGGGTAAAAGAAAATTACCATGCCTGAGACAAAAGGAAAGAGAGGATAGAGTTTATGAGTCCATGATCAATTCCTTTAAACTATAGTTAAAAAATCAGCAGCTGAATATATCTGCACTCTGCCTCAATATATTTTCACAAAGCTTCTATCTCCATATATGTTTTAGACATATAATAATGAATCAGCATCTGGGTTCCTGATTCCTAAAGATCTGAACTCATAAATATTCCTTAGTTTCAATTTATCTCAACACACATTTCAGAATGCTTAACTATACAGATGTATATGAAGTAGATTGGGAATAGGAAAGGAGGGAGAGGATGGGCCAAAGATCTGATAATTTGGACTTATTATTCACTATTTTTATCATGTTGTGTTTAACTCGAAAGCAAAACAAAACAATATCTGGAGTGTTCCATTTGTTTAACAATAAATCACTCTATAATAAGGGCATGTTAAGATTGTTCTCTCTTCTGACTGATCACATTCCTTCTTCTGTTCTATGATGGTGTAAGCAATTGAATTTATACTTGGGAATATTCTTCAGAAAGATTACATCCCATGATTCTCTGCTTCAAGAATTATAAACTTCTGGTAAAAAGAGTGCCGACCCTGACATTCCTATGTGCATGTGTTGATTATTCATATTTTACCCATGTCTATTTCCCTATGAAAGATCTCCATTCTGGGCAGATTGTCTGTCAAATGCTGCCAGAAGTCAGGACTACACCACCTCCATAGATGCTTGGGTAGAATCATGGTGTTGGAGTACTGCTGGCTCCTTGCATCACAGAAGTTATTATCAGAATAGTTATTTTCTTACTTTCTCAGTAAATGCAGGACACATATTAAATTTATTTATGATTTAACATCCACAAAAAATAGCAAGGACAACCTAGCTGTAGAAAGTCTATAGAAACAGTAGACTCTAAAGTACATTTTTTACAATAGAAGTAGTAGTTTAAAAGAAAACCTAATTGGTTTCACTGAGAACAGTAGACTCTTATGCCCATCTTGAGTCTTACCTGCCACTTGTATTGGCAGCTGATCCCTCCCCTGAGATGTGCTGCTCTCAGAGGCCCTCCTTTTGAGATCCCACCAGATTTTTCATCTCTATTGGATCGCTTTCTTTTCCTTATATATTCTTCCCTTTCCCCCCATATGAACACCAGGAGTGTAGAAGTAGGTTTGATCTTCTTGCTGCGAGATACATGGAAAGTTCTTTGGGTACAATAAATACAGCTAGCAATGCAACAGCCGTAGTAATAAACTTGAGTGTTGTCTTGAAGACCCAGTTTGTTGCTCTGCATTTGAGCTCATGCCCCTTCTTCTTACACTATTCAAGATGCTTCAGATATGGCAGAAGTTTTTGAAAACCTAAGACAGATACAGATAAAAACTACCAACAAAATAATTAATAAAAAACTGGGTGCTATTTCCATTGCACCGTTATATAATGACTTCTGGTAGGTACAATACACAATTGGGGGTAGTTATGCAAATATTATTCCTTTTGCACGTGGTTGTTTTCAAATGCTGCATGATAAGACCCATGTAAACATAAAACTTGTGAAGGGATGTGATTTCACATGCTGATCTATGAGTCTGTATGTGTTAGGATTTATGTTTGTACATATTCACACGTTACAAAACCCCCATCAGTATTGTAAGATGTATCTGTGGTGAGAAATTATATAGGTAATTTCTAGACACGAAATCTCATGCCATAAAATTCCCAACAGTTGTTTCATTAGTATGTTTTTTCTAATTCATTAGTGAAAAATAAACATATATCTACCATTATTTAATATGCACCTGTGATAATCTAAATTTAAAGACAGTATATAACTCAAAACTTGCATACTATTAATAATGTAATGAATTACATTTAAAGAAAAACTCATTTTAAAACTTTTGCATATCTGACTCTGAAAACATTGACATAATTGTCTTTAGACTTGCAAAACAATATGTAGGGATAGTTACAAACTTCAAGAGGTTCAGCACGAAAAAAGAGAACAAAGAACGGAGGAGGAAGAATATAGTATATTTACCTGCCCCAGTTAAATCTGAAAAACGTAACTCCTACTTATTTCAGTAATAGTAGCATATAGTCCATGATCACTCGATATAAGTTTCACCAAATTTAAAAGTTTTCAAAAATTATTATGTACTACATAGTTTAATTATCCCATTGGTATGATATTACTTATGTTTTAAATATTTATGATATTAATTTGATATTATTTCCCATTATTAGCAAAAAAAGATAAGCATTGGAGATCAGGTAAAACAAAGAAGCAGCAACTTTGGACAATTAAAGCTGGTATTCAAAGAGCTGCTTGCTTTCCATGAACATTGAGCTTCCAGTGCAATTGCTGTTGGCTAGAACTTGGAAGAGTTTCACAATATTGTGAAAATTAAAATATCTTAATGGATCATGGAAAAAACCAGCAGCCCCTTGAATGCCAGGCCAAATGTTTTAATTTAAGGGAAATAGGTGGTGACATTATATTACAGGAAAAATAAATTATATAAGTAAATATGGGAAAGTAATTTACTAATGCACACTGCAACTAAAAGTTAGTTATTACAAGGTGGGCTTCAAATACAAATTAATGTACCTAAGGGTATAATGTAGAACAGGAGTGTCAAACTCGATTACATTGAGGGCCGTATCAGGATTGTGTCTGACCTCGGGGGCCCAAGGGGCCATGGCAAGGGTAGCTGTGGCCTGCTCGACGTCACTTGTGTTGTGGGCGCCTGTGGCAGCCCGTGCTCTACCAGTGAAAATGGACCCCGGGAGGGTCACACACAGCCCTCCCGAGCTTCGTTTTTACTGGCAGAGGCACCACCTCTGTTTTGCAGTTTCCAGGGCAGCCCCTCAGGCCAGATGTAAGTACCTTGTGGACCAGATCCAGCCCACAGGCCTTGAGTTTGCCCCCCCCCCGATTTAGAAAGTACTATATGAAGTAGATTTTTTTCATCAATTATGGATGAAAATAAATATTTTAAAATAAATTGCTTGAATGCAAATATGTGTGTGTGTGCACATACACATAGATACACACATTTAATTTAAAACTCAAAACATATGAACATACCAGAAAACTTCTCAGCTCAAAAGAGAAGAATAGGACATTAGTGCTACTTAACACAAGTAAGTAGTTATTATCTAAACTTATCTACAATAAAGTTTGAATTGTAACCAATACAATCCACCTAAAAGACTAAAGAAAACCTCTTTAAAATAGCATGTTGCATTTTAGAGCATGGACTTATTTATTTATTTATTTATTTATTAAAATATTCAGTTATGTTTAATCAATAATTATTTGATGTAAGTGCAGTGTCTGTCCATATGTACATGAATTTTGGATTTAATTATGAAGATACTTTATGGTATCTCAATACAGCCACTCCTTAGAACAGCTGCCTTTTTTCCTGGTGAACACACGCCTGCTCTCTTAGGAAAAGATATGACTACTTTAAAAAGTTCCAGACAGGTGCTGTAACCGTGCCCCTATAACCTGAATATAAGATGATAAAAAGGAGACAACATTTATTTTTAATTAAATATTTTAATTAAAAGGCAAAAATATTCTTCCCATATTTATTTACTAGACTGTTATGATTCTTAGTGCTTCCAATTATGTTTGAAGAAGGAAATGAACACCAATGAGAAGTTGCTTTCTCCCCCACTCATTTTCTCCAAATGTTGATTCAGTATATTGAGGGCATCTCTGGGACACATTTTAAGGGAGCATCCCCAACCAGGGACCGGCACCAGGGACCACTTCTGTGAAGATTTTTTTTCTGCGGACCGGAGGAGGCATGGTTTTGCATATTGCCTGAATCTCATGGATGGGGCTTTGCTTGTTTGCATGGCCCAGTTCCTGGCACGCCACGGCCTGGTGCCGGTCCATGGACTCGGGGTTGAGTGTATGCCCTGTTTTAAGGCATACACAAAGACATACATTTGTCAAGGTGCACTTCTGCATCCACATAGGCCCATGAAATTTGAAAGATAGTAAGAGAAAGTCCCATGTCATGAGTAAGAGTCCTTTTTTTGCAAAATATAGCCAATAAATTAAAAAAAAATATGAATAAATAAATAATCTTGTAGATTCAAAACAGCATGCAAAATTAAAATCCACTCAATATATGGCGTGAAATAACAACAACAACAACAACAACAACAATAACTATGAACTATTATAATAGAAAGCATAGTTGAAGCTTGGACTACAATAGTTTATGGTATTAAAATTTAGCATGCTGTGTAAATTAGATAAATCATAGTTAGAATTTTGCTCTGCCTACACAAGGCCAAAAAGTACTGATCTACTAGCATCTACTTCAAGTAATGATGGCTCAACATTCCTAAAAATCAAGACTAAGAAATGTAATAAATGATTTGGTGTAATGTCTAAATATGTTTCGCAGATTATGGCTTGGATTATTTTGATTACACATGATGTGTAAATTGACAAACCAGCTATATTGTATCCATTTTATACTATCTATCTATCTATCTATCTATCTATCTATCTATCTATCTATCTATCTATCTATCTATCTATCTATCTATCTATCCCATGTTTTATGTTGTAAAAATACATTTAGTATGATGAATGAAGATGTATGAGAACACTGTTGGCAATATCTTATAAATTATGTGATCACCTAGAACAAGCATCAAAAATGGCCACACATGTTAGCATATCTTTGGTGCTTTCCAACTGTCCCCTTAAAATGGGTGAAGTCTTTTTTTTTGTACTTTTTAAGATTTAAAGAGGGTTCAGATGTAAATGGATGCCAGATGCTCAAAGCACAATTTCACAAAGCTTTCCTTAGTTGGCTGTGCAGCTAAGCAAACTGTAGAACAGTCTTCAAGTCAAGAAAATGTTGATGTCTTTCATGTTGTTCAACCCAGGTTGCTGAGAAGATACCATCACACCCAAATTGTACCTTGGGTTTAAAAGAACTTAAGAAACTATATATAAATTTTATATTAGAGCATAGTATAGAAATATATTGTATATGGAAGCTAAATGCTAATACTAAAATAAAAGATGTTTTAATCCTGTAGGCTTCCATTAGACTTTCTAGAATATCACATGAATTATTTTAAAGATCTGCATATCAGGGTATTTTTTAAAAATTTAATGTTATGCCAATGTAGCAATATCACATATTAGTTAAAAATCTTATAGTGAAAAAATAAAAATTGACAATGGATTAGTGGAGGCGGTGTACATGAATTTTTTTAATAAATTAGTTCTACATAAGTTTTAACAATAATAATGAAACTCAAATCAGTAATTTCCCCCTCTTTTTAGCTGTTACTTTTATGGCTAAAAATAAACTCATCCACTTTTTGGAAATACTAATATTTCCTTTTGCTTCTAAATAATCTAAGATTATTTACATACAATCCCTTTCAAACTCTTCTTAAATGTCCATTAAGGGAACTAGATTTATTTTTTAACAGCATTATTCCTGTAATACAAGAAACATTACTTGAATTACTTTTCAAATTCAACCATAACCTTTAGGCGCAAAAGAAAGAAAAGCTTTTCCATTCTGAAATTAAGATTTGCTGAATTTTTGTTGGGAGTTGAAAGAGATGAAATTTAAAAATAGAGATCACTTTCCCAAAAAGCAAAGTACGTTTGGCAGAACCCCTTGGGAAATAAAAACAAGTCACAAGTTTCCTAAAAGCATTTATTTTATAACTTCCATCAGAAAAGGCCATGGAATGGTTAACAACTGAAGACAAATGAATTCTAATGAAAAATGATTCCTAGTGAATTTTACAGCACGGCAGCAGTTAAACCGCAATGTACCATGGAATCTGAAAGACACAAAGAGATTAAAAGCTTTGAAAAGACATTCCATAGAAATCTTTGCACTTGGAAAATTTTAATAAATCCATTGCGTCAATTGACTTACTCCTTTTTTGTCAAGTGGTTCAAGAGTTTTTGCTCAGCAAAGTACTGCTATGTACAGTAGCCATTGAACTATGATCCTCTTGAGTGCCTATGATTCCATTGTTCATTTCCTGCAATGCTTTTTTCACCAGGACTGAAAAATCAACCTCAATTATTTTTCTGTAGTGAAGAAAGACAACTAAGTACTTTACGTATTGGTGTGAATGAAATAACCATATGAACGTTTTATTCACACATGGTGTGCATTTACAACTGGTAAGAAATGGAGAACTATTTCTGAAAAGGGCACTGGGGGGTTGCTGTTTTAATGATACATAGCACATGATAATTTTTTTTTGAGCAGAGCAAGGAATTATACCAAAAAGGATCTGAATAGATTTGAAAATCTTACTACCAGATGTGGTATTTAGCAGGTTCTGACCAGTTCTAAGAACTGGTAGCGGAAATTTTGAATAGTTAGAGAACCCATAAATACCACCTCTGACTGGCCACCATCGATTTTCTGCATTCCAAGTCCCAGCTGATCGGGAGGAAATGGGGATTTTGCAGTAACCTTCCCCTTGAGTGGGGAGGGAATGGAGATCTTACAGCATCCTTTCCCTGGAGTGAAGTGGGAATGGAGATTTTACAGTATCCTTCCTCTGCCATGCCCACCAAGCCATGCCATGCCCACTAAGCCATGCCCACAGAACCAGCAGTAAAAAATGTTGAATCCCACCACTGCTTACTACCCAGGCAAATCAGAAAGAGATCCTGGATGAGCATTTGGTTTAAGAGAGAGCTTTAACTTTAGACAATTATTTAATTTATACTGGGTTTTCATGGTTTATTATGGTCAAGAGGAGCAAAAGTTGGAAATGTCTAAGAAGCCCTGATGATATAACATTTTATTTTGTTACATTATTTTTCTATATGTTAAAAAAGAGTAAAATAAGTTCACCATTCACCTAATAAACAAAAAATTAAAAAAATTAAAATAAGGTTAAAAGATAGTAGCCTAACTGCATATCTACAAGAATATTAAATAAAATAAATAATATGATTTAATAAATAATAAATACATAATACATAATACAATTTTAATTAAAGGTTGCTTTCATTTTGTTTCAACCAATAAACACTTGCACAAATATTTTTACAGAAATTCCATATTAGACTTTTTAGCTTCAGAAATATTTATTGATATCTTCCATTAGACAATATTATGATGGTTTCAAGACTTCTGTCCAAAATATCTTCCAAAATTATCCATATATTTGAAGATGCCTGGTTTATCTGTTTGTATTATAGCTGTGCTGTTAACAGCTCTGTAGTCAGTAATGATGAAATAACAAGAACTATATTATACAGTCTGTTCAGGGACTCAAGTCTGAGCCTCGATTTATTAAAAAATATAGCACGTATAGCATTTGTTTTGACAATTTTTTTTTAAGACAAACTTTCTCTTAAAGAAAAAGAAATTGACACTGAAAATGGAACAGGCTATAAACATTGTCTCTTTTAGATAACACATAGCAATTTTTTTTAAAAAAAACCACACTCTGGATTGCTGCGTCTTTGGTTGAATTAATATTTGTAATTTCAAGGGCAAGATCAACAAAAATAGATACACTTTTAATGTGAAATAGGTTAATACATCCTACTTCAAGTCTACAAAGTGTATACATCAATTTAGAACTTTATAAAAATCAATAAATTAATGACATGTATTTGTGTCACACTATCATTTTGCGAGGACTTATAAATGATTTTCAAACTCTATTCAATATAGAAGTGACACAGTTAAGATTTTCTATTTTAAAAAATTAACTGAAGTCTCAAAGTTTTATCAAATACAATAAATTACCTGCTAGGATAAAGTCTAGTGCTGATGAACTGACTCCAGAAAACAAAATACAAATAATTAAACTATTTAACTATGCAGAAAACTAACAGATATTTGGCTAAAATCAGGGATCTATTAAAATAATGTGTGCTGATTTATTTTATGAATTAATATTTTTAAATCAGTCAGGTGGGCTATTTTATTTTACTCTTTTGTGTTTTAAAAATAATATTAATTATTAATATTTTTAAACAATCAACTCAGATTAATGTTACTATTAGTAAATAATTAAATTACTAAATTTGTTTCGAATTTGTTTGTAGTTTCACAAATATATAGTATACTCACTGCTACCCTTGGGGGAGTATTCACTCAGATATGAGCATAGAATTTCCCCATTCATTTCAATATATTTACTTTATCCACACACGCACACTTTTATGCATATCAGTTGGGTCTGTGCACTAGTTTTAACAGTTAGCATACTACATATAAAACTTGCAATGGTATTATTCATTTTTGAAGCAGGGCACAGTTGTTCACACATTATATACAGGAAACCATGATATGTAATATATTCTTCTTGAATTACTGGAGATACACACCATACACAAATGTTTTATATCAATTACATCAAAATGTTTGCCTTTATATTTATGTTACATTGCTCCTTTTCCAGCATTTTAGCATGACCCTTGAGAATCTGACTTACTCATTTCACTTAGTTGTGGCTGATATAAAAAGGTCACTGCAGTACAGAAGTATTTATGGGGTCAGGCTATCATGATGTATGAATCCTAAATTATTAGAGTTATAATAATTATTTTTAAAATAACTATTATTCATAAGAAAACTATTTTTAGATGGCAAGTACTTATTTCCAACACTAATAGTATATTTCTGAGTTCATCAAAGATATTAAAAAGAAAATATGGATGTTGCAGTTCGAGAAGTTATTACTGAAGTTGTGTAAGGTGCAAAAAAAAAAAGTTAAAAGCAATGGAAAACTATATGCTATATTTTAATATTGTATGGCTTCAATTTACCAATAAAAATATTTTTGACCGAATCATAGTCACGATCTGGTAACTCTGTTCTATGTAAAGAGCTATGGTACAGAGGCACAAAGTTCATTGAATGAATTAAACCTTTCAATATCATGGAAATCTCAGTGTGGAGAATAGATGCCAATAAAGTTTTGCCTGCTATTGAACTGAATGGAACAGTCTCTACATAAAGTACATGAAAAGTTTCTTTGATATATCACAGGACACACCTGTTTTTTTTAAAATAGGGCTGCACAAAGAACAGTGAATTTATTAATTCTCAGTGTGAGCAACTCATCTTTCAAAGCAGACATTCTAAAGTTAACCTTCATATACGTAGTGAATGCTACAGCATGTGAAATAAGTCTGAGCCTGAATGGTCAAACATTAACCTTGAATATCAATAGGATCTATGTTTTATTCAGGAAAAGAAGAATAAACAGGCACATATTATGCATATTGTATAATTCAATTCCAGTACAGAGTCATAATTTCATAAGGGCTCTCAACATGTCAAGGGCTTTTATAGCTACACAGATATTTTGGGTAGATAAGTTGGAATGCCACTATACTAAGGAAATACTGAATTTGGAACTCTTGGTCTAGGATCAACATAAAAAGTGAATGTTCTAGCAAAATATTAAAATAAATAATGAAAGCAAAATTAAAAATCTTATTTCAGTCATTTCAATTACTGTTGTAAGATGTTATATTATAAACAAGTTTGTAATTTATATGCCACTGGTCATGTATTTCGTCTTTATGATACATAAAGGATTAGCAATATGCTGTGTGATCACATATACCAAAATCAAGTACCCTGCCTTGAAGAAAACAGGTGACATAAAAAAGCTTGGGAAGAAACAGGATGCAACTAAACATCTGCAAACTTTATGTGCATACATTTAATCTTACTACAAAATGTCCATTAATCCCTGTAAATCCTTTCATTTAGTAATTGCAAGTTGCACAATAAACTTGTATGCTTTGCAGCAGAGGTGGGTCTCAAGGAGATAAAGGAAAGGAGTGACCTTATGGATTAGTTAAAAGGACAGCATTCCATGCACACAGGACAGTGTGGAAGATGCTACATTAAACCTGAAATTATGCAGAGCAGCAGTACTCCAGGTAAAGACTCAAAGGGTGTGTGTGAGGTGCCTATTTTTTTTTTGAGACAGAGGCAGTGTGGTTCTGTGATTAATAACTGGCCGTTAAGCAGGCAAGTTAATTAAGTGATGCAGGACTACACCAAACTCCTGTTACTTGCCACTGTTTCTCATAGGGCTGCTTCACACATGACATGCCAACATGAAGGGAACCATAGTGCAGGAGGAAAAAACGATGGCAGTGATAATTTTGTCAGTATCCATTTTGACTCTGTTACACATGTTCTGAAGTGCAGCAGGTTCCAAATACACAGCAGAAGAGACAAACAACACAACATGTGTGGGCATATTTTTCTATGCAAGGAGGCTCCCATTTGTAAGAAGAATATTATGTATGAAACAGTCCTAATTAGTTGCCAGATAGCACAGTAACCTTGGGGTAATGACTGGGGACAACCAGAAACGGTCTGAAACATATAAAGGGAGAGAGAGTTGGGATGAAGGAGGCAAGGCAAAAGAAGAAGAAAAATGGGATCATTTATGTCAAACAAGATTTCTCAAGGGATATAATTATTTTATACCTTTTTCAATCCATTCTCTAAATGACTAAAACCATACTGATCTATTATTTTGTGACTGATAATTTGAACCACTACATACAATTGTGTATTCTACTTTACTATAAGATGGTGCAGGAAAAAAAGTAAAAAAATAAAGAGACAAAAATGCTTCCCCTTACCCTTCTTCTTCCGTACTGAAGCTTGGAAATAGAAAAGGAATGAAAATAAATCAAAATCTGAAGAGAATAATCTTTTAATAAATGTTAAGGCTTAAGCACTAACATCGAGCTTTAGGCACTCCTACCGGTATTACTGGATGAATTGTATTTAAGAGGCATTAAAAAGTAGTTGGCTATTTCTAAAATCAATATCTAATTTCAGAAGTTAAACAGCATAGATGGGATGTTTTTTTTTGGGGGGGGGGGAATGCAATTTGAAAGAGACATTCTCAAAATACTTAGAATTTAAAGAGAAATGAACTGTAACCCTCTGATTATCAATTCCTAATTACCTTTCTGCAAATGTTCATATGATTTATGAATGAAATTGTAAATATTAAAGGGTGTCTAATAGTCAGTAAGAATGCAAAGACTTAATCGATGAGAGGTTTCCGTATAATCAGGCTATTAATTCTTAAGTCTGTGGATTCCAGCATTGGGATGCCACATGACAACTGGAAGCAGATACAGGTATCTACTCTAAAGAAACTAGCAACATGGCTGATAAAATGTCAGCACATATTCATTGTTTCACACAGAATTACCTGAAGTCCTTTCATAAATATCTACCAAGTTATTTGTGATGTTTCAAAGTATTCAGCACAGACTTTGTTTTCCAGGTCAGCGAATAGCTCCCATAGATGAATTAATTTTCAGGACAACAAAAATTAAATATTTCTAATATGTAGTGTCCAAGTAAGGGATTATCTGAAGGTCAATGGGTTCAGTGTTTTAGGGGCAAATAGAAAATAAATCCAACCACCACAATGCTTCTAGAGTTGTCTGCTGCCTAAAAGCTATAGGTATTTCTTATTATTTACACAAGAATAAATCGCTCATCAAACATGGGAGATATCTGAAGCAGTTTTAGGTGAAATAAAAAGGAAAGGGGTGTGAAAATAATGTTTTAAAAGCAGCATAACTGAAGTACATTGGAAATAACATATAGTTAGCATATGCTTTGCACTTAATCTAATTTCTAGCATTTCCACAGGGTAGAAAATGACTAATGTGTGCAGATAATCCATTGACAACAGACAAATATTCTAAGTTGGAAAAAGGTAACTTGTTTTCTTAAGCATCTTCTTTTTTTAAAAATAGTAAAATATAAAATATATATTTACAATAGTTTACTTAAGAAAGCATACTATTTTGATTAAATGATCTTTATTAAATAGATTATGGGTGCAGCTGTGCTAATTGAAGAAAATATAAAGAGTCTAAAAGAAATAAAGACCAATCTCTTTGATAAAAGAGCATCAAAGCCTTTTTTTCTCCAATTACGATCATTTTATTAGTTAATTATTAAGTAGTATATTATTATTATTCGCAACAACAGAATTGTATCACAGTGGCCAGTTGTTTCGCCGGATTTGGCATTGATTACTAGTTGGGCCCCACCCAGGGGCCTAGGACGTCGTAATGTATTTTCGTAATATGCGTGCAGATCCAAGCAGTGCGGCTTTTTGCATTTGACTGATGGAGATTTTGTCAATTTTTAACTGTTTTAAATGTAATTCCAGTGCTTTTAGAATAGCACCCAGTGTGCCAATTACCACTGGAATTACCACTGCTGGTTTGTGAATTTCGATTTTTAAGTCCTAGTATTTTGCAATTTTTTAATGTTCCTTCTCAAGCGATCCTGCTATCACCTGGTATTGCAATGTCTATGATTGTAACCTTATTTTTCTCAACCAGTGTGATGTCTGGTGTATTATGCGCCAGTATTTTGTCCGTTTGTATGCGAAAAATTAAGTAGTATATTATTATTATTATTATCATCATCATCATCATTATTATTCTTATGAATTGTATCACAGCGGCCAGTTGTTTCTCCGGATTTGGCATTGATTACTAGTCGGGCCCCACCCAGGGGCCTAGGACATCGTAACATATTATTATTATTATTATTATACAATTGTATCACAGCGGCCAGTTGTTTTGCCGGATTTGGCATTGGTTACTAGTCGGGCCCCACCCAGGGGCCTAGGACGTCGTAACGTATTTTCTTAATATGCGTGCAGATCCAAGCAGTGCGGCTTTTTGCATTTGACTGATGGTGATTTTGTCAATTTTTAACTGTTTTAAATGTAATTCCAGTGCTTTTGGAATAGCACCCAGTGTGCCAATTACCACTGGAATTACCACTGCTGGTTTGTGCCATAGTCGTTGAATTTCGATTTTTAAGTCCTGGTATCTTGCGATTTTTTCATGTTCCTTCTCGGCGACCCTGCTATCACCTGGTATTGCGATGTCTATGATTGTGACCTTATTTTTCTCAACCAGTGTGATGTCTGGTGTATTATGCGCCAGTATTTTGTCGGTTTGTATACGGAAATCCCACAAGATCTTGACCATCTGATTTTCGGTGACTTTTTCAGGCTGATGTTCCCACCAGTTTGTTGCTGTTTTAATATTATAATTTTTGCACAAATTCCAATGGATCATTTGTGCTACTGAATTGTGCCGCAATTTATAATCAGTCTGCGCGATTTTTTTACATCAGCTGAGCATGTGATCAACAGTTTCATCAGCTTCTTTGCAAAGTCTGCATTTGGCATCATCAGAGGATTTTTCTATTTTGGCCTTAATGGCATTTGTGCGGATAGCTTGTTCTTGCGCAGCCAGGATTAGTGACTCTGTTTCTTTCTTTAATGTACCTGTTGTTAACCATAACCAAGTTTGTTCACTGTCCACTTTATCTTTTATTTTTTCCAGAAATTGGCCATGCAGTGCTTTGTTCTGCCAACTCTCCATTCTTGATTTTATCACATCTTTTCTGTATTCTTGTTTCGTCTGTTGGGCCTTCAGTAGATTTTTATTCTTTACTTCGATTAATAGATGTTCTTGATTTTCTTTTAAATAATCAGCCAGTCCATGTTTTTCTTCTTCAACTGTTTGCTTCACTTGTAATAATCCTCTGCCACCTGATTTTCGGGGCAGATATAGTCTATCAGTATCACCACGTGGATGTAAACTGTAGTGCATTGTCATTAGTTTCCTGGTTTTTCGGTCCAAAAGGTCCAAATCAGCTTGTGTCCAGTTAACTATACCAGCTGTGTATCTTATAACTGGTATTGCCCAGGTATTTATGGCCTTGATTGTATTTCCACCATTCAATTTAGATTTTAAAATTTTCCTAACTCTGTTGGTGTACTCTCGCCTGACAATAGTTTTTACTTCTCCATGCTTGATGTTATCCAACTGCAGAATGCCTAAGTATTTGTAGGCTTCATTTTCTTTGCATTTAATTAATTGGCCATTGGGCATTTCAATTCCCTCACATGCAGTGATTTTGCCCTTTTTTATGGATACAGTGGCGCATTTTTCCATGCCAAACTGCATTGAAATATCGGTGCTGAATTATTATTATTTTTTATTATTTTTATTATTATGAATAATAATAATAATAATAATAATAATAATAATAATAATAATAATAATAATAATTATTATTAAAGTAACTTGGGGACTTTGCATATTATAGCTCTCTGTCAGTTAGCATATATTTCACTGTCCTTTAACATATTCTATTAATTGATATACAAATTTATACACTTTCAAAGCACCAAAGACCTGAAAACATACAGGCCAGAATCAACTACATGAATGTTATGGAATATCAACTCTACAACTAATAATGCTATGCTTTAATGGTAATTAGGAAATATCCATTGAAAGGATATGATGACATTTTCAATTGCCTATGCTATGCAAGGCAACGGCTTCTTAAGAACAGGAGGTGTCCCTGCACCCATTGCTCCTATAGCATGTATTTATTAAATACATACATACATCCACACATGTTTTCTCAGAACAATACTCAATTTGCTTCAATGATACATACAAACTAGCAAGTAAGTGTGCAGAGGATTGCAAGTTGCACGTATACTTTCAAATTCTTTACTACAGATAAGCAACCCAGACTACATTTTAATGCTACCAGATCTCGGTTACAAAAATGTATGAAACCATTAAGTGGCAGCAAAGAGATAAAGAAATGTCTAACTCATTATTGCCATTTCCATTAAAAAATATCTGGTAGTTCTAATGTTCTAATGTGTTTAGCACTATTGGCAGCATACATAGACAGTGCACATTGTGTATTCTTCTACAGCTTGATAAGAAATACCAAAATTCAATAAAGTTGCCTAAAAACCAATAAAACTTTCTCACTTGAAATTAGTTGAATTTGAATTTGCTAGGTAGTTTTAATGGTATGTAGGAAAGGACTTGGGAGATGGGACAAAGAAAAGTTGTGCAGAGATGGCCAATTAAGAGACAGCATAGTCTGCAGCTGGATAGCAGGTAGGGCAAGATGTTTAGAAGGTACCCTCCCTATTTCTTGGGCTATAAAGATAGGGGAAATTGGTGAGATAATTGCATTTTTAGACTTGCAAGAGTCTTTACAGGAAAGTAGAATTAGCTTATCTGCTCATGTTTCCTATTTAGCCTACCTAGTAAGGCTAGGGTTATTCACATCTAGCCCATAGAATTTTAAATAAATCAAAACTAGATCCATGAAGCTATAATACAAGCTTTTATCACACCGAGGAATCTTTTTGTATATAAAAATCATATTACTAAAGAAGAAAGACCATTCGTTTATATTATAGTGATCATTTTAGTATTGTTTTTATCTTTAAAAAAGTATTCAATGCTAAACTTTTAAAAGCTGATTTGAATCAGATGGGTCCATGTAGTAACATGTGCAGTGGTTATAGTTATAAATCTTCGCATCCTAAAATACTTAGGAAGTCTTTGAAAAACAATGGACTACTTTCCTTAATTCAGTTTGCATTTTTATACTAAACTTATTTTTTCCTTCCAGAAAGCTTTGAAATACTATAGATAGATCATCTACAATGATCCATATTGAAGAATATTGAGCATTATAATGTATAGCAAAACAGGGAAGGGATTGCTATAGATTGAGACTGCACAAATTTGATGGGAAACAATGTAGGAATAAAGTATAGGGATAGCCATCGGCAATCAAAGAGGGTACAAAAAAGCAAGCTGATGGGAGTTACATCACAGTTTAGTCTAGTAGTTAAAGCATCAGGCAACAAAGTGGGAGACTCTGAGTTTTAATCCTCCCTTAGTAATGAAAGCCTACTGGGCGACTTTTGGCCAGTCTCAGCCCAATTCAACACACAGAGTTGTGGTTGTGGGGAAAATAGGAGGAGGAAGGTATGTTGGATATGTTTGCCACCTTGAGTTATTTGTAAAAAATAAAAAACGCTGGATAGAAATAAATAAAATAGCTAAAATAAAATGATCTGAGTCCCAGCTCTTTGTATTATCCTGCATGAGAATCAGGGTGGATAAAAATCGATGATTTAAAAAAAAAAAAATCAGATTTTTTTCTTTAAATCAGATGTTTTTTATTTTTATCAAATTTATTTAAATAAAATGCTTTTGGGATTAAAAAACTACCTAAAGATAGTTTTCTATTTAAGATACATTAATAATTTAGTTTATTCAGCATGAAATTGAGCTTAGTTATGTAGTATAAGGCTGTGTATTCTGCAATATTTACATTTTTGGTAAACTCATTCAATGAATCCAAGCTCTCCAAGCTAAATAGGAAACCTTCATTTTGTTTGTAAATAATAATAATAATAATAATAGGCCCTGGGTGGGGCCCGACTAGTAACCAATGCCAAATCCGGCGAAACAACTGGCCGCTGTGATACAATTGTATGATAATAATAATAATAATAATAATAATAATAATAATAATAATAATAATAATAATAAATAATAATAATAATAATAATAAAAAAACATGCACTGGCTGATTATTTAAAAGAAAGTCAAGAACATCTATTAATTGAAGTAAAGAACAAAAATCTACTGAAGGCCCAACAGACGAAACAAGAATACAGAAAACATGTGATAAAATCAAGAATGGAGAGTTGGCAGAACAAAGTACTGCATGGCCAATTTCTGGAAAAAATAAAAGATAAAGTGGACAGTGAACAAACTTGGTTATGGTTAACAACAGGTACATTAAAGAAAGAAACAGAGTCACTAATCCTGGCTGCGCAAGAACAAGCTATCCGCACAAATGCCATTAAGGCCAAAATCGAAAAATCCTCTGATGATGCCAAATGCAGACTTTGCAAAGAAGTTGATGAAACTGTTGATCACATACTCAGCTGCTGTAAAAAAAATCACGCAGACTGATTATAAATTGCGGCACAATTCAGTAGCACAAATGATCCATTGGAATTTGTGCAAAAATTATAATATTAAAACAGCAACAAACTGGTGGGAACATCAGCCTGAAAAAGTCACCGAAAATCAGATGGTCAAGATCTTGTGGGATTTTCGCATACAAACAGACAAAATACTGGCGCATAATACACCAGACATCACATTGGTTGATAAAAATAAGGTCACAATCATAGACATCGCAATACCAGGTGACAGCAGGGTCGCTGAGAAGGAACATGAAAAAATCACAAAATACCAGGACTTAAAAATTGAAATTCAACGACTATGGCACAAACCAGCAGTGGTAATTCCAGTGGTAATTGGCACACTGGGTGCTATTCCAAAAGCACTGGAATTACATTTAAAACAGTTAAAAATTGACAAAATCACCATCAGTCAAATGCAAAAAGCCGCACTGCTTGGATCTGCACGCATATTACGAAAATACGTTACGATGTCCTAGGCCCCTGGGTGGGGCCCGACTAGTAACCAATGCCAAATCCGGCGAAACAACTGGTCGCTGTGATACAATTATATAATAATAATAATAATAATAATAATAATAATAATAATAATAATAATAATAATAATAATGGGTCCTAGGCCCCTGGGTGGGGCCCAACTAGTAACCAATGCCAAATCCGGCGAAACAACTGGCCGCTGTGATACAATTGTATAATAATAATTTTAACTACCAGCAAGATTGAGTCCTTACATTCAAAGAATTCCTATCATTTCAGAACCATCATGGCAGCACCTGTTAGCGGGTATCCACTGCTGCCTGCCACATCCCTGACTTTGTTGTGTCACTGCTGCATCCCAGCCATCCCATTTACGTGAATGGGACTGTCAGTGAGTCAACAGGTGGTCAGAGGGGGAGCCGCTGTGGGACAGAGATGACAGTTGCTCTTTAAAAATTATGATTTAAATCAAGTTGATTTAAATCAAGCCTTTTTACTAGTGATTTAAATTGTGATTTAAATCAAATTGATTTAAATCAAATCCACCCTGATGTGAATACAGAGGCGATCACAGCTCCATTTCAACCACTTTGCCTGTTTGCCTGTAAATGACTCTTGCCATGGCCCAAGGAAAATTGTTTCTGGACCTTAAAGGAGTTCATAAGTAGAATAATGAGATATTAAAGCAGCAGTGCAAGAAGTGAATTTCATTTAGCACTACACACTGATTTCTATAGACAGGTCAATGAATACATTCTACTCACTGCTCATATAAAAATTATGATTAATTTAGATTAGGTTGCATCTAAACTTTGTAGCTAATCAAAGTTGGGGGCAAATTTTATAAAATCATCATTTCTATTTTCCTATAATGTTTCTGCTCAGGAGACTTGGGGAATTCTTTAGAAAAGTGTGGGAGCTGAGGGATGCAGGTAGACAATGGGCCATTGCCTCTCTTCCTTCCCTAGCAAGAATCCTTAATCTCTTCTCTAAAGAGTCGTCTTGCTTATGGAAGCCTAGTTGCAAAAAGATGCAAAAAAGATGCAAAAATATTCCATGAGATGACAGGAAGACTTTTTTTCAACAACATAAAAAAGCAACTCAGTTTAAACTTCTAAGATACTTATCTGGCTTATAAAAAAAAGTCTAAAAATCTTTCACAATGGATGAAAAGAGGATATGCTGTTTTATCAACTCTTGAAAAGGATAATTAAACAATACTCCCAATAATCAAGAAATTTGATACTGACAAGATTAAAACACATCAACACTAGCATGTATAAATAGGTAATAAAACCATCCCAAAACTAAATTAAAAACAAATAATAATAAAACATTTTTTGCCTTTTGTAACATAAGAATGGTGAAGAAATTTTTAATAAATTTTATAGTCAAGAAAATTAATCCATAAAAATGTTGTACACATAATAGTAAGTTTTGTATTTGACAAATATTTTCTATATATTTTCTATTGAACTTTTTAGTTTTGTTTAAATATAATTAATTAATTACAAAAAGCTTATTTTTTAATAGATAGACTTAAATATAACTTCTTAATAATTAATAGAGATGGTTAAAATGCACCTATTTTATTTATGTATGTTCATATTAGAAGATTATGGTATTTGGTTAGTAAGAGTGAACAAGATTCTCTCAAAATGTGAATTGAGCAGCATAAGAATTTAATAAATAACATAAATAAGATCATGAAGGAAGTTATTAGGAATCAACAAATTACTCAGTAACTTTTATTGTATTTTACAAGTAAGATAACTAAACCGATTACCATGCAACTATAAAAAATGGGGAAAAAGCACTTCAAAAATACTTTTTCTTGCTAATACAAATTCCTCAAAACTTTAGTAATAAATAAGCAATTATGATTGGTTCAGAACCAAAAAAATAATAATGATAGGAAGTGTACAGTTGCTGCATTTCTGGAAGGATCCTTTCCTTTGCCTAATGGATATTCTTTCTTTGTCAGTTATTATCAGCAGAGGGAAAAGGCTACAAAAATCCCCCATAAAGCAGTTTCCCTTTTTCTTACAAGCAAATGTGTCTGATGATAACTTTGATAATCGCTTGTTAAATTTGTGCAAAAGCTTCAAATCGGCTTTGAACTGCTGATAGAGGGGATCTGAGAGCAGAAATCTGTTTCTATCCACTAATTGTATTTGAGAATCAAAGCAAAGAACCCCAATGGGAGCTACAGGTACATAGGGGGTTTTTTTTGTCAGCTTTTTAAAAACAAGGACTAACAGCTTACCTTTATCCACTAATGAGAGGCCACAGAAATTTAAAATAAAACAACATTAGATGAACTGATTAATCAAAAATACAATAAAATAAACTACAGTTTTAAGTTAGTATTTAAATTGATGATGCATATAAATGATAAATACATTCTCTTGCAGAGTTGGAAACAAGGTAGGATTATTCATGCTCATCATGCAAACATGGAGCCTCCAGAAATGCAACATTGCTATGTAATCATTGCAATCCAATGTTCAGTACAAGGTGCAGTTCACTTTCAAACAGTATAACATTGGCTTTACATCCCCATCATTGCAGCATGCTCTTTAAAAACACTTTCTTACCAAGCTCTTCAAGTTCTGAGGTCATTGACTTAGACCGCAAGGTCAGTGCAGTGGTTGGAGCCCGTTTTGGAGGTGGTGGGGCTTTGCATTAAACAGAAGGATATAGATAATAAGTAAAAGCACTGCAGAATACATTGTTCAGATTCAATTCAAAATGGCATTACTATTTAAATTAAAATTAAACTGTTTGCCTCAGTGCCCAAAAGATAAAGTTGTCTGATCTATAGCAATACCTATGAGCTACATACATAAATGTTCACAGATAAGAAACACAACACACATGGATACTAATTTAGTTCAATGAAAGCTCACAGTAGACATCTTAGACACAACAGTGTTCAAAACAAGAATATTAATTTCTAGCTATGCAAAAACTGTATGGTACTTGACTTTTTAAACAATACATTTACTATGCTGAACTCATAGTTTTATACTATTCTAGAATTGTGAGATAAAAATGCATAAATGAATCATTGTAAGCATAGCATGCTGATGCCAAAATTGGGTTATCACAAGAAGGCTTAGTGAAGCTCACATATATAACTCTGGCAATCATATGGAAAATAAGGAGATTTATGAACCGTGTACTTTCATTCAGTGGTGGGATTCAGCCAGATTGCACCACTTCAGGAGCACTGGTTGTTGGAAGAAATCATTAGGGAAGAGAACTGGTTGTTAAATTATTTGAATCCCACCACTGCTTTCATTACAACATTTAATCCTGCTCCTAGGAGTAGATAGTGAACAACAATTCTGATCAGATATATTTGTAACATAAATACAGATCAATAAATTACAAAACTGCATGGAAAAGGTAAAGAACAAATAAAAGCCACTAACCAACACTCAATTGCCAAAATGCATGGTAGTTGGCTGCAGGATTTCCTTATACAAATTATTGTCACCACTAACTCTGAGAATTGAAAGTGGAAAAGTCTTAGAAAAGCAGGGAAAGTGCCAACAGCTTGGCAAAAAAAAGTAACAGAAATTAATATGAAGATGCTGTTCTTTAATATTGCCATCTCCATACTCAATCAATAAACAATGTTGAAAGATAGCACGACATAAGAACCCCAGCTTTATTCTAGCATGAATACATGTCATTTCCAGCATTGTTCATATTATTTTATATTATGATTATTTCTACTACTACCTCCAATGATATCATACTTTCATTAAATAGAAACTCCCAATAATTATTTTTTGGTTTATTATCAAGACTAGTTATTCTTTTATAACGTATGGGCATGATTTAAAACATGTTGGGTTACTGATTGACGACATGCAACCATAAAAGCAAATGCCATATAAAGATGGTAACATGCATCTGTATTTCACAGCAATGGAACAGTTTCAAGTTAGATGTATTAATAAGAAAAAAAGACATCAAAAATACAGAGTACCTTTATTCACCTTAAGATAGTTATTTCAATATGGTTCTAATTGATTAAAAATCTGAATATATAAAAATAAAAAGTATATTTGTTGATTGAATCTATCAATCACACATTTTCTAGGTCAAAGACATCTTGAAGGATTATGATTTATTATTTATAAATCAAATAGCTAACAATTATCCCTCTTTCATGATACCCAGAAAATCTGCTACCACATTTTGCCAATCAGTAGGAATGGCCATTAACATGGAGAACCATGTATATGAAAATGTATTAGCACATGCTTTTGATGGATTGCAACAAAACCTAATTGGATTCAGACATAAAGGTATTAACTCTCTTTTATCTCAGAAAGATACTTAGCAATGCTGGAATTACTTCCTTATGGAACAATTTCATATCCATCCTGGCAACGTGTGTAAATTGTTTCATTCGTTCAGAATCTAATAGCACATTGCAGGAGTATAGTAATAAATTATAAAATTAGTCTCTACCCAATTATCTCACATACACATACAGAGGCACTTCAGGAGCAATGATAACACCAGAAGTATCAGTGTCCTCACCACTGGAAATCTATCTTAAAAGAACCTTGCATTCTTGAATGCGGACATTCATCTTTTCCTTTAATTAACGATTACCTGAATGTCAGAAAATGGAATGGTATACCAGATTCTTTTATGAAGAAGCATCTGAAACAATTAAAATCATAAAAGACAGTACCTTTCTTTCTGGCTGTGTCATCTGGATCTAGATTTCTGGTTACTGTGACAACTTTAAGAACTAAGTGATTGCCTCCTTGTCGGATCATGTTCACCACCTGCCTGTGGCCAACCTTGACTACATTTTCATTATTAACCTGTAGACAAAAAAGAATGAGATGGAATGAATGTAAACAAAATAATTCATATTAAAGTCACAAGGCAAAAGTCTGTTTTCATTTTTGTGAATTCTCATACAAATTAATTTAATTCTAGACTAATGTGAGGATCAAAACTTGTTACGCGACACCAAATTCTCCTATGAAATCAGCATTTCAAAATTATTCTGAGGAGAAAGACATGTTAAAACACATCTGTGAAGAATACACTGAATTGAAGATGTATAGGACAGGAGAAAAGCACATCCATAAATAATGTTTGCCCAGAACCATAGAGTGCACCCCTAGAGGGGCCGTTGCTGGAAAAATCGGAAGCCAAGTTCCAGAGTTTGGAAGCCGGAGAAGAAGTTATGCTCGAAATGTGGCGGTGGTGGCGAAAGTGGCGACAGTGCCCTGGCCCTGCAGGGAGAGCTGGGCCAGGGCATGGTAAGGCTGGTAGGCATGTGAGCTGGGGGTGGAACAGGCGCTCACGCAACCACCTTCTCCAGCCGGGCAGAGCTCCATGCATTGACCTAGGGGGTATCCCGAATGTGCCAAGCCATGGGAGCTGGGGGGGGGGTGGTGGGCAGAGCGCCATGTGTCTTGGCGCCTTAGGGATACCACCTAGGTCAGTGAATGGCGCTCTGCCTGGCTGGAAAGGGGGTTTGTCAGGCGGCTGTTCGTGAGCGTGGTCACCTCATGGTTGCTTCACCCCTGAGGCTGTGCCCGGCTCACTCGCAAGGGAGTAGCCACCCAGCAACCCCAAAACAATAAGCTCTCCCCTGATAATAAGGCCCAAGCCATATTTTGTGGGTCAAAAGAAAATAAGACCCTGTCTTATTTTTGGGGAAAACGGTATGTACGGTATATATAATGCAGGTAGTCCTTGCTTAACAACTATTTATTTATTGAACTTCAAAATTACAGCAATGTTGAATGAATGATAGTTGCAGCCAGATCTCAAATGTATGGCCATTGTAGTGCGCCATGGTCGTATTATCAAAATTCTGGTGCTTGGCAACTTGCAACTGCCTTGGCCAATGGCCAGTCATTCTTCATCAACAGTGAAAGGAAGAAGTTGGTCAAGATCAGCTGGGGGTGGCAAGTATAGGCAACAGAGTATAGGGTGTCTAAAAGGGAAGGAATGGAAGGAAAGATGGAGGAAGTTGAAATGGGGAGCATGCCAGGGTAGAAAAAATATGAGGCCTTCACCTACCAACTGCAACTGGGATTACCAAAACTGCTGTTGCTAAGTGGTGTTGTCACAGGACTCAAGATTGTTGGTTGAGCAACCAGGGCCAGCAATTGAAAGAGCATTAGAAGAAAAGTTGTGTACCCATTGCAAATATACAAAGATTGAAAACAAATAAATAATTATCTGTTATTACAAATCAAATCCAACAAGAAAAGTATGTTTGAAAAGAATGAACCAGTTCTTTTGATGGAAAGAACAACATCCAGAATCAGACATACAGGTGTTCCCCAATTGACAATCTCAATTGGGCCAATAATTTTGGTCATACGTTATTGCAGTCATTAACAATGGGGGGACGTTGCTTGTGACTGCCTTGTTCAATGATTGCAATCCTGGCCTTCCCACTTGCAGGTGTTAAGAGACAGCATAGGTCATAACATATGTAAGGAAAGAACTGTTTGCTACTGGAGGGCAAACGGTTGCCCTCTGTGCACAGAAGGGAATTCCTGTGCTGGGCCAGATAAATTAGGCAGTTCCCTTCTTGTGTATGGAGGGGTACCACCACGCTGGGCTAGAGAAAGAAAGCTTGGAGAGTTGAAGAGTTTGGATTAATTACAAGAAGGCATTCAACTTCAATCCACATGATTGGATAATCAAATGCCTAGAAATTATAGGAGTCACTAGAAACATCATAAACTTTATACAAAGATCAATGTCACAACTGAAGTCATAGTTGCTGGTCAATTGTGATAGACTGGAACAGGTTACTATCAAGAGTGAGGCCAAAGCTATCAAATATCAAAACATCTGCCATGCTATCCCATTTTCTTTACCTAGACAATCTGAAGCTGCATGGAAATACATTATGTGAAAGAGTAATTGCTCAACACTATCCATGTATACAGTCAAAATATTGCAATGGAATTTGGATTGGACATATGTGCCACCCTCACCACCAAGAAGAAAAATAGTGAGCACTGAAGGAATAAAGATGCCTTATGGATACAGTATCAAGAGTCTGGATGAAATCACTACCAATTTCTGGACAACCTTCAAGCTGCCAATATCAAGCACATTGAAGAAAAGAAGGTTAGATTTGAATATTTCATGAGAGTGATGAAGAGTTTAATATCCAAACTCAGCAGTGGAAATATCAAGGCAATTAACACCCGGGCAATTTCAATCATTAGATACAGGGCTCGAATTCGACTCAACGGTCATAACAGGGAGAGGCAGATATGGCGGGGACTTTAGGGCTGGCCATTATCGGGGAAGGAGGGTTCGCTATATCACAGAGATCCCTCCTTCCGGCCCTATGAGTCCCACTCCAAGGTCAGATGGCGTGAGCGATCAGGACCCTGGTCTCAGGCTGCTGTCGCTAAATGCCAGGTCTGTTACTCATAAGGCTCCCCTCGTCCGGGACTTGATTGTAGACGAGGGGGCAGACCTGGCATGTATTACTGAGACATGGCTGGGCACGGAGGGAGGAGTCCCCCTCGTAGAACTGTGCCCAGACGGGTTTCAGGTGCTTCATCAGCCGAGAGCCCAGGGAAGGGGTGGCGGTGTGGCTATTGTAGTCCGGGAGTCTTTAGTTCCTCGTAGGATCCCTGCTCCGGAGCTTGCCGGGTGTGAGTCCCTACTAGTGAAGTTGGACCTCAAGGGTCAAGCGGGTTTGCTGCTAACGTACCTGCCTCCCAACTGCGTTGCAGCGGCCCTCCCTGCGCTCCTCGAGTCAATAGCCGAGCTAGCAATTGAGTTCCCTAGACTAATGGTTCTGGGGGACTTCAATCTGCCTTCGCTCGGTGAACACTCTGACGGAGCGCAGGAGTTCATGGCCTCCATGACAGCCATGGGCCTGACCCAGGTAATTCGAGGCCCTACCCACTTGGCGGGACATACACTCGACCTCGTATTCCTCTCGGAGCAGTGGAGTTATGATCTTGGTCTGAGGGGAAATGAGACCATTCCCCTGTCGTGGTCAGACCACTACCTACTGAGGCTAGACTTCCGGAGGCCAAACCCCCACCATGGGGAGGAGGAACCGACCAGGTGGTTCCGCCCCAGGCGACTGATGGACCCTGTTAGGTTCCAGACGGAGCTTGGGGTCATTCCAGATGCTCTCGCCCACAGTTCGGCGGAGACTATTGCTGCGGCCTGGCACTCGGCGGCATCAGAGTCTCTGGACCGAATTGCGCCACTACGGCCCCTCCGGGTCAGCGGCTCGCGGAGACCCCCTTGGTTCACCGAGGAGCTCCGCGAGATAAAGCGCCGGAGGAGACGCCTAGAGCACCAGTGGAGGTCCGACAGGTCCGTATCGAACCGAGCACTGTTGACAGCTTGCACCAAGGAGTATATTTGGGCATTGAGAACCGCCAAAAGATCACACATTGCCTCCTTGGTAGCGTCCGCCGAGTCTCGCCCAGCCGCCCTGTTTAGGATAACCCGCTCCCTCCTAAATAGGAGGGAGACGGGGAACCCCCTGCAGGGTAAGGCTGAGGAATATAGTCAGTTCTTGGCGGACAAAGTTGCTCGGTTTCGATCGGAACTGGACTCCACCCCCGCAGATCCAGCCGGGACACAGGGGAATAACTTGGTAGACCATCTCTGGGTTGAGTTTCAGGATGTTGCCTCTGGGGATGTGGACAAGGCTATGCGAGCTATGAGTTCCTCCACCTGTATACTGGACCCGTGTCCCTCTTGGCTGACTGCCAACAGCAGAGAGGTGACACGAGGCTGGATCCAGGCGGTTGTTACCGCCTCTCTTCGGGAGGGACACCTCCCCACCGCGCTTAAGGCGGCGGTGGTGAGGCCCCTCCTGAAGAAACCGTCTTTGGATCCAGCAGTTCTTAACAACTATCGTCCAGTCTCCAACCTCCCCTTTCTGGGGAAGGTTGTTGAGAAGGTGGTGGCCTTACAGCTTCAGCGTACCTTGGAGGAAGCTAACTATCTTGACCCCTTCCAGTCTGGCTTCAGGCCCGGTTACAGCACTGAAACCGCTTTGGTCGCATTGACCGATGATCTCTGGAGAGCCAGAGATGGAGGCCACGCGTCCATCCTGGTTCTCCTCGACCTCTCAGCGGCTTTCGATACCATCGACCATGGTATCCTTCTGCGACGACTGCGGGAGGTGGGGGTGGGCGGCACTGTTTTACAGTGGTTCTCCTCCTACCTCTCGGACAGGTCGCAGTCGGTGTTGGTGGGGAGGGAGAGATCGTCCCCGAGGCCCCTAACCTATGGGGTGCCGCAGGGCTCGGTTCTGTCCCCCCTGCTATTTAACATATACATGAAACCGCTGGGCGAGATCATTCGGAGGCACGGGATTAAGTACCACCAATATGCGGACGATACGCAGTTGTATCTGTCCGCCCCGTGCCAACTCAATGAAGCGGTGGACATGATGAGCCGGGGCCTTGAGGCTGTTAAAGACTGGATGAGAGCTAACAAACTGGTACTCATCCCGGAAAAGACCGAGTGGCTGTTGTGTTTTCCTCCCAAAAATTTGGTTAACGTTCCATCAATCAGGCTGGGGGGGGGAATTTATACCCCTCAGACAGGATCCGCAAATTGGGAGTCCTCCTGGATCCACAGCTGAGTTTTGACCACCACTTGTCGGCTGTGACCAGGGGGGCATTTACCCAGGTTCGCCTGGTGCGCCAGTTGCGGCCCTACCTGAACCGGGAGGCTCTCACAACAGTCACTCGAGCCCTTGTGATCTCTAGGCTGGAATACTGCAATGTGCTCTACATGGGGCTGCCCTTGAAGAGCATCCGGCGACTTCAGCTAGTTCAGAACGCAGCCGCGCGAGTGATCATGGGCGCACCACGGTTCGCCCATATAACACCAATCCTCCGTGAGCTGCGCTGGCTACCGGTTGATCGTCGGGTGCACTTCAAGGTCCTACTTACCACCTATAAAGCGCTCCATGGTAGTGGATCTGACTATTTGAGAGACCGCCTTCTGCCAATTAGCTCCCTGCGTCCCATCAGATCGCACAGAGTAGGCCTCCTCCGAATTCCATCCGCCAGTCAGTGCCGACTGGCGACTACGCGGAGGAGAGCCTTCTCAGTTGCAGCTCCGACATTATGGAACAACCTCCCCGTGGAGATTCGTACCCTCACCACAGTCCAGGCCTTCCGCACAGCCCTCAAGATCTGGCTATCCCGTCAGGCCTGGGGATAGGATTACTCTCACCCCGCCCGAATGTTGAGTGAATGTTGTGTTTTTATGGATAATTTTCTTTTATTCACGATTCTTTTTCTTTTAAGTCTTGTCTTGCACTCCCTTCCCCTCATTGTTGTAAGCCGCCCTGAGTCCCCTCAGGGAAAAGGGCGGCATATAAATCCTCAATAAAATCCTAAAAAAATCCTAAAAAAATCAACCAGAACTAAAAACCCCAGATAGGAAGACCAAATAAATAATGATAATGAATCATGGCCTTGATGCACACAGCAATGTTGATAGACTCTATTTATCAAAGAAAATATGTGGGCATGGCATGGTGGAAGTACACCAGATTGTTGAAGAGGGGAAAAAAAGCATTGGAAGAATATCAGAAGGACAGTTAAAAATATGCACCGAAACTAATATACCATGAAAACTTACTGAATATCAAAGGAATTCCTTGCCACTAGCATATAAGAAAGATAAAGTGAAGAATAAAAAATAGACATGCAAAGAGAAAGTATTACATGACCAGTACATTAAAAAGAAAAACACTAGCAGGCAAAGTAGATAACAGCAAGACAATGACTAATAGCAGAAAGGTTGAAGAAAGAGATAAAGGGACTAATTGTGGCTGCACAAAACCAAACCTTCATAACTAATGCATACAAACCCAAAGCTGAGACAAGGACAGACAGCAAATTGTAATTGTAATTTAATAAATTTATATGCCGCCCAATCCCGTAGGACTCCGGGCAGCCACCTCTGCAAAGAAGCTAAAGAAACAGAGGACCAACTAATTAGCTTCTGCAACAAAAGCTCACAAACAACAGCATGACCAAATAGCAACAATGGTACATTGGAATATCTGCAAGAAATATCATTTGCCTACGAGCAAGAAGTAGTAGGACTACAAAATAGACAAAGTGATAGGAAATGACAAAGTACTCTGGGACTGTACAATTCAAACAGATAAGCATCTGCCACATGATACCCCAGACTTAACAACTGTTCATAAGACAGACAAAAAAGTCTGTAACACTTAACGAGTCACGTGACACCAGGGAGGGGAAATGGCTACTTGGGCCCCCCTTTTGTATATTATCACTTAGGGGTGTACTCACTTTTGTTGCAAGAAGTTTAGACATTAATGGCTGTGTGTTGCATTATTTTGAGGGGACAGCACATTTACACTGTTATACAAGCTGTGTACTCACTATTTTACATTGTAGCCAAGTCATTTCTTCAGTGTTGACACATAAAAAGATATACTTAAATATTTACAAAATATGAGGATGTGTACTCACTTCTGTGATATACTGTATGCACATGAATTGTACTGCACCTGAAGTTTGGGTTTCCCCAGTGGTGGGATTCAATTTTTTTTACTACCGGTTCTGTGGGCGTAACTTGGTGGGTGTGGCATGGCTTGGTGGGCATGACTTGGTGGGCATGGTGGAGGAAGGATACTGTAAAATCTCCATTATCTCCTGATCAGCTGGGGCTTGGGCGGCCGAGAATAGATGTGGGTGGGGCCAGTCAGAGGTGGTATTTACCAGTTCTCCAAACTACTCAAAATTCCCGCTACTGGTTCTCCAGAACTGGTCAGAACCTGCTGAATACCACCTCCAGTTTGCCCAAATATAACGGTTTCAAAAAATAAATATTTATTAGGCAATTCAAAAACCCACTAAGTCATCATTTAAGTGATATTTCCTTACCTAAACAGAGAAACAGAAAGACTATGGGTGGGAAAAAGCCTTCCTTGCCCTTCCTCTCCCCTCCCCTCCTTTCTCTTCCTTTTGCAGCAGACAGCTAAGAGGCTGCTGCTGGGGAGGGAGTGGGGATTGCCAGACTGGCTGGAAAATTGTCACAGAATGGTGAAAATGAGGAACGTGAATGTAGCAAAAACCCTGCAGTACAACAGTGGCTAGAACACTAAAACCACCACCACACTTCCCCACATTTCATTTCCTTGGGAGTTGTGAGTTACTGATTTTGGATGCATTGTGTAAGTTAGCCCATTTGAGGGACAATTTATTGTCCTATGATGAACCATTTCATCCAGTTAAAGATAATGAAAATAAGAGTTTTAATAGTATATACAGTAGATAGTTGGTCTACATATTTTTTAGATAGATATGCTTAATATATTCATCTGGTTGAAGATTTTTATTACTTTGAGGTTTTTGTTCATTATGAATATTGATTTGATTTTCAAGTGCTAAATTGATAAAGGATCACTTTTTTATATACAATATATTTTTTAAAGTATTCAGACTCTCAGACTCATACATGCATACCAATATAGTTATAATGTTAATTAACAGGCATGACAGAAAATGAACAAACTCTTCCAATTAATTTTTTTAAAACTATGTAACAAAAAATGAATATACAGGGAGAATGTTTTACACTTAACCAAAAATTTGAAGGCAGAATTACACTTTTTATATTTTCTGAACATGGAATGCAAACATCTAACTTTGAAGCCCAACCTGAGTTTCAATAGCAATCTCTATTGCTTCCACATCTAAGATTTGACTGGAAGAAAAAATGTTACTAAGAATGTTTGTTTATTGTTTCCATGGTCTGTTCTCTGTATTATTCTTCATGTTTTCACCTTTGGCTCTTTGGTATTATCTCAAATATTTTGTTTGTTGAGCAAGGTATTTTTTAATTAACCTTGCAATCTTCTTACCAGGTTAACAGTGTCTTGAATATTTTTATTGGCAGTACACTATATACTTTTTGTTCTTTTTGACAGTATACTGTATAATTGTACATGTTATTTAGACAACATGGAATGTACTTGTATCCTTAATAAGATGTAGCTTGTCTGTCTGTCTGTCTTTCCAGCCAGCCATCCCTGAAAGGTCATTCTTCTTGAGGAAAACATGACAAAAATCCAGTAAGCCTTACAACTGCTGTCGCATTATTTAATCTGCTTGATCAACAAAAAATAGATCCACGGAGGTTAGGCATTTGAAATAAATTATTCTAATTACCATTACTATTCAAGTATATGCTCAAATAATGCAGGTAGTTGGCGATTAGTAACCACAATTGGGCCTTGTATTTCTGTCATTAAGTGAATCACTAAGTGGGAAATCACACAACTGCGATTGTGTTTCCCTTTTCAGAATTTATAAGACTAATCAATTTCACAACTTCAATTTTTGTTTGCCTCTTAATGATTTTACTTTACTTTCCCTTGGCTTTCCCGTCCACTCCCCCGCCCTTCAGAATGTTCACCTCAATACTTGGATAATTAGCAGGAAGGAAATTAATGGTTGTTTTTGCATTCATTGGAGAGGAAAGGATTATAAGAGAGTGAGCAGGCACACAATGGAGAATACACATCTAAAGGAAACATGGGGTAGCGCTGCCAGCCTTGAGCATGCCACACAAACAGTCTGGTGCATTTCCTCAAAGGAACAGATGACTTGTACAACATGGTGTTGAAAGAAATTGCTGACACTATTTCAGGAAAATGATCTAAAACTTTAAAAACACTTGGGAAATGGGAGAGAAAATGGACTAGAAAATCAGAGCCCCAAAAAGTCCTGCCGAGATTTCTGCACCAATTTTATTGAAGATTATGTTGTACAGATAAAACTAATACAATCTACAAAATATGAAATATATATAAAAAGGAAAAGTTTTTGTTAGAGAAAAAGTTCCCTCAAAACGAATTCCTGACATCTGCTTTCTCATACTCTCTTTGCTTCTTCTCTCAGAATTGTTGGAGTCTTTAAAAACTCCCTTTTGTAATTCCACTATAAAATGGAATATCCATTTTGTAATATCCGCATCATGGTTCATATTCTCACTATCTCTCCTCACAAAATCCTTGACAGCTTCAACAAATTACTTTTGTAAATCCATTGAAGAGAAGCTATTCATAACACTTTTCTGAAATATTTGTGTCTTTTAAATTATTAAATTATTAGTCATTTTCATTTGTACATCCATTGTTCAGTATCATTTTTTAAATCCATTTTGCAGTATCACATTCAAATCAATTTCAGTTTTATTCAATGGAACTTGTTCCTCTTCAGCAACACTTTCTGATTTTTCCATAATAGCAGATACCTTTATAGTTATTTCCTGAGCCCATTTATCAGAGATTTCTCTTAAAGAAGCCATTGATACATTTATTTCCTCTAATGCACTCAATGTCCAATATTCAAGTAGCCTTAATAGTTGTTCCCAAACATAAACAAAATTTCTCACAAAAAATATTACTTAAATTAACTTCAGAGTCTTAAATCAAATTCATTTGATCTTTTGAACCATTTAAAACTTTCTAAAACCAACACTAATCCTTTTACTGTATTATTCCAAAAACATTTTAAAACAAAGCTTTAAACATATACTCAGCAAGCCAGTCAACAAGTCAGCAAGTCTATTCCCATGATGGCAAACCTATGGAGCCACAATTGCCGGCACGGCAGGCTTCAGCTCCGGCGTGCATGTGTGTGCAGGCCAGCTGATTTTCAGCCTTCTGGAGGGCCAGGGGAGACCATTTTCACCCTTCCCAGGCTTCAGAAAAGCCTCCTAGAGAAGGCAAATAACAGACCCAACGGGCCAACCAGAAACTCGTTCATGAACTTCCAGTTGGGCCATTGGGCCATTTTTCACCCTCCCCAAGGTTCAAGAAAGCCTCCAGAGCCTGGGGAGGATGAACCACCCCCCCTGCATGCATGGGGGGTGGTCTCACATGCATGTGTGTGTTGGATCTCATGTGTATGTATTTGCAGGTGGGTGGGCCATGCATGCGCATGCTATGGGGCACGCATGAACATGCTATGGGGCAAGCATACTTGCACAATAGCATACAGGTGTGCAATTGTGGCATGCCTTTAGAAAAAGGTGAGCCATCACTGGTCTATTCTGATCTTGGAACTTTTAAAAAGTTTCTACAGGTAAGCCTTTTAGATAAATGCCTTAGAGTCATGTTGTAACATGGCAAAGTTGCTGCAGTTTTGCTTATTTTCCCATTTGGTTTTATTTGCTATAATAAGAATAGGAAAAATAAAGTAGAAAACACCCTTCAAGCTACATAGTTTACAATATAGAAATACTGGGGTTTTTTTGTCCTATGAAAAGGACACATATAAACCCAATGTTGTACATTGTCATATAAAAAGAACCTAAATGCCATATTTAAGCTGTCTGTGATTATACTAAAGAAAGGGTATTGAACTACTCAAAATGTCCGCTACCGGTTCTCCAGAACTGGTCAGAACCTGCTGAATACCACCTCTAATGCAGACTCACACTCATCAAATGAAGAACTTTCACTTGACATACATCTACATAGAAATGTAATATAATACTAATAAAAACTAAAAATAATCACATTTGCTTCATTAAGTTGGATTGCTTGATAGAATTCTCCAATTTTTAAATTCCATATGTCATACAGCTAAGGATTTCCTAATTTAATAAACAATTATGTGAAACAGTATTTTTGCAGATGCACCTGCACAAAATTATTCATTTGGATCCTCTGACTTTGTTACTCACAGATGTTTTCAAGGTTTATTCTATGTCTCCTGCCAACACTTAGTTACTGTGTTCTCACTTCCAACATTCTCCTTTATTTGATTCTCTATTTCTACTTCTTTCTTTTCCTCTATTTCCAAGTTCATCTTCTCATCTGCATTCCATTCCTTTCCAAAAAATACTCATCTTCGTCACTTTCTTCAACTTTTCTTACCTCCAAACATCCATTTGCCTTCTTTCACTTCTGACTCCATCATAATTCTTTCTTAGCCTATTTTCAAAGTTTCCTGCACTATTCCTTCCTTTCAAAAAAAAAGTTGGGTGCTGGTATTAAAAAAAACTGTAGTGGAGCTCAAGCAATAAAGTTGTTAGGCAACCAAAAAAGAAAAAAAAGAACTTTGTTTCTTGGAATAATCTATTTTACTATTTTATGCAAACCATACTCTGGAAATGTCAGTAGTTCAAATATTCTAATTACATAACTGAACAAAATGTTAAATATCTTATTATTTAAGCAACGATTGAGAAGTGTGTTTTATTATGCAAATACCAACACTGTCCTTATATAATAACAATTCTTGACTAACAAAGAAAAAAGATGGCGTGGTCTTTTTGCTTTTGGTTTAAATTACAAAGCTAAAGGAAGGAAAAGTCACCAAAAGGGGTATTTATTTATTAAATAGATTTATATGGCTACAGAGCTCACACACAGTGACCCCCCAGAAACTCCTACCTTGCCTGTGGCAACAAACATCATCTCAGAAAACTGAGGTAGTTTAAATTTTATTTTCTCAGTAGGTCAGCAGAAGAACAAAGGTGTCTTTTGAAGTGAATTATTTTCATTCTATTTAACTGCCCAACATTTAACATTGTTTGTTGCATGACACAAGTTTTAACAATAGAACGAGTGTGCTACAATATTCATCATGAAACTTTTCCCCTTGGAACTACAAAAACAATTCTCAATTCCACATACAATTTCTATCCTATTATTGGCATTCCTAAACTTTGGTATATTCTGCTCAAATACATGACAGCAGTTTGATTTCCAAAAGTAAATTAAAAACACAAGAAAACAGAACCTTTAATGGGCTCAGCATGTATACATGACAAGTCGGAAAAATCTTGCTAGGGCAAATATGGATTATATCATAAAATACTGTGACACTTCCAAAATCTTGCCAAGAAAACCGCAGGGATTAATCCAGGCAATTGCCAGGAGTCCCTTGAAGGCCCAAAAAACGAAAACAAATCAACATTACAGAATTCTAATATTGTAGTCTCTTTGTCTAGAGATTCTTACATTTATTACCCTTTCTTTTTGAGGATGACTTCCTAGATATATGATCAACTGATTTTTCTAATATATATATATTGATATCATATATATTTTATCTCTTTTATGTGCTCTTTCAACTGCAGCAAATGGGTGACAACAGTAATAACAAAATTATAATTCCATGGTCTTTCTCACTCTTTCTGCATCTTAGATCTTGAGCTGCATAACACTTTTTTACTAAGATTGTTATATCCATTGACTTAGTAATTAGGACTACATTGTTTTAAAACTTGGATTTCTCATAAAATTTGCTCTTTATTATATCTTGGAGGTAAAATTCAGCTTTTGTTACAGAGAACAAAACATTCTTGTCAACAGATCCAGCTTATTCCTGCTGTCACTCATTACAAAGCCACTGTATTACATATTTTCAGATGTACTTCAGTTGTGGGATTTAATTTTTTTTACTACCAGTTCTGTGGGTGTGACTTTGTGGGCATAGCAGGGGAAGGCTACTGCAAGATCCCCATTCCCTCCTCACTCTCAAAATTTCCACTTCCCACAAAATTATCCCTAACCTTCTTTATCTATTTTATGTCTAAAAAGAATTCTATGGTCAAGATTTGTGGAGATTCTCAATCATCCAGGTCATAGTTGTCTCAAAGTTGCTTTTTTCCCCTTTCAAAGATGCTTTTTTCTTCAAAAGGCAATTGGACTGTTTTTTCCTTAAGGAAGAAGTAGTTTTGTTTTTCATCCCAGAAGCTTCATCACTTCTGATGGTGGGGGAAATGAAGGATAGATTCTGATAGGATGGGTGGGGGGATGGATACAATGGATATAAAATACAATCCATTTTCTTCTTCCTCAAGGAAAAAAACAGTCCAGTTGCCTTTGGAAGAAAAAAGCACCTTTGAGACATCTATGGTAAAGGGAGAATTTGAACCTGGGTTTCTCTTATCCAATATTCTATGGAAGGAAGAGTGTGCACACTCTTGGCACTACCCCAAACAGACCCTGTGCGTAATCTGGGGGTCCTCCTGGACTCATGACTCCTGCTTAAAGAGCAGGTGGCGGTCATGGCTAGGAGAGCGTTTGCGCCAGTTACACACTTTCCTGGACCAACAATCCCTACTCACAGTCACGCATGCCCTAGTAATATCCTGTATTGACTACTGCAATGTGCTCTACATGGGGCTGCCCTTGAAGAGCATCTGAAAGCTCCAATTGGTGCAAAATGCAGGGGCCCACATGATTTTGTGTAGACCCCGGTGTGCACATGTATCACCTCTTCTTTGGGAATTGCATTGGCTGCTGATTTGCTTCCAGGTGCAATTCAAGGTGCTGGTTGTCACCTTTAAAGCCTTTCATGGCTTGGGACCAGGTTATCTGAGGGACTGTCTCTTGGTCGTCACATCTACCCGACCCATCAGAGCGGGGAGGCAGGAAATGCTGCAGGTCCCATCCCCAAGGGAGATACACCTGGTGGGACCTAGAAGAAAGACCTTTCACCAGGGTGGGAGGTGGGGCGATTATATTATATTATATTATATTGATCCTTTTTATTAGTTTTATTGTTTTAAATGTGGTTTTATGTTCTGTAAGCTGCCTTGATACACCATTGGCGAATAGGTGGCAATATTAATTAATTGATTGATTGATTGATGAATTCATTCATTCATTCATTCATTCATTCAATCAATCAATCAATCAATCAATCAATCAATCAATCAATCAATCAATCAATCAATCAATCAATCAATAGCAGTTCTGGAAGGAAAATATAAGAATTTTCCCTTTCAAATACATGATTGTCCCTGTGCCATGAATGTGACAAAAAACATGGTCTATGCCCATGATGGCGAACCTATGGCACACATGCCAGAGGGGGTACGCAGAGCCCTCTCTGTGGGCATGCATGCCATTGCCAGCTGCTCTTCTGGTTTCTAGTGGCCAAAAACAGCTAAAAACAAAAAAGGCCCGAAAAAGGCTGAAAATCAGTCTGAAAATAGCCCAAAAATGGCCTGAAAAAGGTGAAAAAACAGGCATACGCACTCCAGTCAGCTAGTGTTCAGGATTCCAGCACTCCAGTGCACACATATGCATGTACACACACTCCGGTTTGTGCATTTGGTGCCGAAAAGGTTCGCCATCCCTGGTCTATGGTCTTCTTTACAGGTAGTCCTTGACTTACAACTACATTTGAGCCCAAAATTCCTATTGCTAAGCAAGATGGTTAAATGAGTTTTGCCTCATTTTATATCCTTTCTTGTAACAGTTGTTAAGTGGATCATTGCAGTTGTTCAGTTAGTAACATGGCTGTTAAGTAAATCTGGCTTGCCCATTAACTTTGCTTGTCAGATGGTCACAAAAGGTGATCATATGACCCCATCACTAATACAGGCCAGTTGCCAAGCATCTGAATTTGGTTCACCATGACCATGGGGATTGCTGCCATGGTCATAAGTGTAAAAATGATAATAAGTTGCTTTTTCAGACTGTTGTAAGTTGAGAATTTCCTGTATTATTACTTTTCCAGAAACCTTTGTCACTGGCTAATAATCTCTCTACTGTTTACAGTAATTTCTGGGGTATTCTGATAATTTCTGTTTATATGATCTGGTAAATAATCAAGATAACTATATCAAAATTCTGTTACATTTGTTTAAACTCCACTCACAAATGGCTGATAACAGCTTTGACACAAGTGATATTTTTCTTTTTTAAACAATATGTTGTTTTACATAGTATGTTATACCTATTTGCCACAATTTACACTTAGGCACTGATGCCAATAGGATAATTAAGGCTATGCCCATTCAGTTTTTAGATTGCCCCTTGCCTTCTTTATGCCTGACGTAAATTTCTCCTCCATAATATTCCAGTCACATCTCTAATGCTCAGTTTGAAATACTTATAGATTTTAGTAATTCTGTGATTCCATATCTTCCCTAGGAAGACATTGGTTAAACTATTGGATAATAAGAGAGCTTTAATTTTAGTACTGAATATAAATGTTTATGGTCAGTGATCAAAACAGAGCTACTACAACAAAATCAAATTGTATCAAGGTTCAATATACTGAGGTTTCAATTGTACTTGGAAACTGCTTACATGCATTACAAGGTAACTTCAGTTGATTATATTGAGTTGATTATATTGACTTGCAGTTTACAGAATTAAAATCTTCATGCATGTCACGGCTAGGCTTACTCACAGGGTGAAATAAACCTATTCTTTACTCCAGATTTTATTTCTAAACCATTTGAAAATAAAATGTTATCCTAAATGAAATGTTATGAGCTATAAAATGTGATGAATTGGGCTGACATCTAATGTTGCCCAACTTGCTTGTAATGTTACAAGCAAAACTCAGACATGAAGCAGTCTACAAAATGTTCATTTTATGCTTGATCTCCTTGGGTGTATGATTCTATTGCCTCACTTAACCACACCAAAAAGACATTGCTGTTTGCCCTTGGGAAAATTTGTTCCGTAGCAAAGTATTCAAATTCTGCATTCAGTAAAACTAGTGTATTAAGAAAATCTTGTATCTCCAAAACTCCTCTCCTTACAATAGGTTCAATCAGCTGCACATCATAATTTCTCAGGATGTTGATCCATTTATAGATCAATAAAATAAAACAAAGAATAGGATGTAATTCAGACCACGGTTGTTCCTAATTATACTTCACTCTTTTCCCACTTAGTAAGTTCACCTGATTTTCTTCGTTTTTCAGGAAGAAAATACCGTATTTTTCAGAGTATAAGATGTACCTTTTTCCCTCAAAAAAGAGGCTGAAAAACTGGGTGCATCTTATACACTGAGTACAGCATTTTTTGCCTCCCAAAACCCCGCCCCCTTGACCAAAATGGCCATGCAGAGCCTCTAGGAAGCTTTTACAGAGGTCCTGGGGGCTGGAGAGGGCAGAAATGCGCAAAAATGGGCCTTTTTTGCTCATTTTTGCCCCCCCAGCCCCCAGAAGTACTCTATAAGCCTGCTAAAGGCTATGCATGCAATTTTTTTGACAAAAAATGGGCCCATTTTTGTGAAAAATGGGTCGTTTTGGGGAGGTTTGCAGAGTGCTTTTTAAATTTTATTTGGCTTTTCAAAACCTTGGTGCGTCTTAAACCTCCGGTGTGTTTTATACTCTGAAAAATACTGTGCTTATTTTCCTGACCCAGCATGGAAGCTAAATAATCTATTGAGCAGGAGCAAAACAATATTTTTTATCTAGCACTTCAAATGAGTGTGAGAATGGATTAGTGATTTAATGGATAGATAGAATTTTTCTAACAAGCATCACAGCCCAGTGATTTCTTTCTCGATACAATTTCTTTCTCGATACAATTAACTTCAAACAAGGAAAAAATAAGCATACTTTTCTGAATCGACAATTACATTTGTTCTATTTATGTATATATAATAACAAAACACGTGTTCTAACATCATAGCTTTTGTTAGTGTGATAGGATTTTCTGCTCATCCATCCTCTATTCAGCCTTTGATTGCTCTCTAAATTGAGTCTGGACAGTTTAAAAGCACTTCAAAGCATGATTTTGCAGGACGATTGAAGAGTACTCTAGAGAAGTTTCCATTAGCAGAAACAAAAAGATACCATACATGAAACAATAATAAAGAGTCCATTTAATTATAAACATTGGAAATAATTAAATAATCCATAGAAAAAAATCAGAGTAGAGTAAAATTATGATCCGTCCAGATTGCATTTTTATGCAGCAAGTTTGGAGAAAATATATCTATACTCAACATTTTAAAATATTTATTTCCAAATATTTTGGAATATAATTAATAAATTATAATTGTATAATAAATTATAAATCAGCTATCTAACGAAGTACATTTCCCTTTTGCATCAACATATTATACAATAAATTTTCATTTTAAAAAACTTCATATTGAAAACATTTTCAATATTTTTGGAAAGAAATTGTACAGATTAAAAAAAATTCTACTATGCTGTCAATTACTAAAAGGCAATGGTTTTTTTATTCTTCCAAAACATTTATCATTTTAAAATGCATGTTATATAGTGAAGTTTTTCCCCCCTAATAAAGACTGTTGGCTTCCTTTACATTTCCCATTTGCCTGTTCACTATATTATATGTACAGATGTGTTCAAGAGCCAATTCGGTTTAGCAGTGAAGGCATCAAATTAGAAACTAGGAGTCCATAAATTCTAGTCTGTTCTTAGAAAAAAAAAACAGCTGGGTGACTGGGTCTCACATCCTAGGAAGACGGCAAGGGCAAACCACAAAGTACAAATATACTTTTATTTTTCTCAACCCAACTGTGAATACATTAATCAGTCTAAACATTTGTATTTTCTGGAATATTTTGGTGATCTTCTTTGATGTGTTATTTGACAAACATATGTGTGCTTATTTGTGCATGAAGATAGTCTGTGCTACTAGAATAGAATAGAATTCTTTATTGGCCAAGTGTGATTGGACACACAAGAAATTTGTCTTTGGTGCATATGATCTCAGTGTACATAACAGAAAAGATACATTCATCACGAATCATAAAGTACAACACTTAATAATAGTGATAGGGGACAAATATGCAATCAAATCATATTAGGAAACAATATAAATCATAAGGATACAAGTAACAAAGTTACAGTCTTGCAGTCGTAAGTGGGAGGAGATGGTTAATAGGAACAATGAGAAGATCAATACTAATAGTAATGCAGACTTAGTTTGACAGTGTTGAGGGAATTATTTCTTTAGCAGAGTAATGGCGTTCAGGAAAAAAAAACTGTTGTTGTGCCTAGTTGTTCTGGTGTGCAGTGCTCTATAGTGCACTAGGAATTGAAACAATTTATTTCCAGGATGTGAGGAGTCTGTAAATATTTTCACAGCCCTCTTTTTGACTCATGCAGTATACAGGGCCTCAATACTAATACTCATTACAACAGAGTCAGTATGGTCAAGTGGTTAAGGCACTAGGCAAGAAAGCAGGAGACCATGAGTGCCTTAGCCACAAAAGTCAACTGGGTAACTTTGAGCTAGTCACTCTCTCTCAGCCCAACTCACCTCATAGGGTTGTTGTTAAGGGGAAAATAAAAGGAGGAAGGCATGTGGGATATGTTCAATGCATTGAGTTATTTGTAAAAATAAAAAAGGTGAGATACAAGCAAATAAACAGATAAATCCCAGTCATTATCATCTAATGTAGTGGTCCCCAACATGGGACCCACGTCCCACAGGGGGGTAATTTGATTTTTAATGGAGGCAATTTGAACCTTGTTTAAACCATGGTCTTTTAGGCTTCCTTGGTGTGAGTAGATTTCACCTTTTGAGTAAAGTAAGAAGTAAGAAGGGGGGGGGGAATCAGGATTTTGGAGATGCTTAGGTGCGACATGGCTTTAAAAAGCTTGGGAATCACTGATATAATGGCTTTCTTATTTCAGAAGTCAGAATAAGTCTCCAAGAATCTTATCAATTCTTCCTTCTGTTCCTACTATCTCAGGATTCAAATCCAAGGCAGCTTGGCAGTATCATCAACAATCATAAAACTTGATCAAAAATATTTTAATAAACAAATATAACCATATCTGCATGCTTCCTATAAATCCTATGGGGTTAAGGCCCTTTGGGGGAGGGTAAAGAGAGAATATTCCAGTTCAATAAAGCTTCTGAGGAAGGCACTGCAGTGTTTTTTCATCTCTTCCATGCAGCTGTGCATTAAATATGTATTTAGTGAAGAAGCAATTATCCTAATTCTTTTTGTCCCTCTATGCTGATGTTCAGCATAAGACAGCTGTATAGATATGCTGATGTAACATTAAATCAGCTGGAATTAATATTCAAATAAAGTAATCAAGAACACTTGGGAAAGGAAGGAAGGAAGAAAAGAAGAATGAATGAATGAAATGCAAGATGGAGATAGCCTTTCTGTGGCTCAAATGTTAAGAAAACTTTGCTTTGTTTACAGGTTATAATCAATTATAAGCAAAATTATTCTACAAAGAAACATCAACAGAATTGTTTAATTCAAGATTTTAAAAATATTAAAATTATGTAGAGCTAAATTATGCCAATTAGAATATCAATTGATTATATTTGTGATTTTTGTGATTTTATTTGTGATTTTATTAACATTTGTAGGCCGCCCTTTTCCCTGAGGGGACTCAGGGCGGCTCACATAAAATCAGGGAGGGGAAGTACAAACAATGACATAGACACATATAATAAAAGTAATAAGCAACATACATTCATCATTCGGGAGGGGTAACTATCCTTGTCCCCAGGCCTGACGGGCTAGCCAGTTATTGAGGGCTGTGCGGAAGGCCAGGACGGTGGTGAGGGTACGAATCTCCACGGGGAGCTCGTTCCAAAGGGTCGGGGCTACTACTGAGAAGGCCCTCCTCCTTGTAGTTGCCAGCCGGCACTGGCTGGCCGATGGAATACGGAGGAGGCCCAATCTGTGTGATCTAATTGGTCGCAGGGAGATGATTGGCAGGAGGCGGTCTCTCAAGTATCCAGATCCACTACCATGCAGGGCTTTATGGGTGACTAATAGCACCTTGAAGCGCACCCGGAGATCGATAGGTAGCCAGCGCAGCTCGCGGAGGATAGGTGTTATGTGGGTGAACCGCGGTGCACCCACAATCACTCGCGCGGCCGCGTTCTGTACCAGCTGAAGTCGCCGGATGCTCTTCAAGGGCAGCCCCATGTAGAGCACATTGCAGTATTCCAGCCTAGAGGTCACAAGGGCCCGAGTGACTGTTGTGAGTGCCTCCCAATCCAGGTAGGGTCGCAACTGGCGCACCAGGCGAACCTGGCCGAATGCCCCCCTAGTCACAGCCGTCAGGTGATGGTCAAACGATAGCTGTGGATCCAGGAGGACTCCCAAGTTGTGAACCCTCTCTGAGGGGCATAAAATTTGACCCCCCAGCCTGAGTGATGGAATATTGGTCGAATCTTTGGGAGGGAAACACAACAGCCACTCGGTCTTTTCTGGGTTGAGCACAAGCTTGTTAACCCTCATCCAGTCCATAACGGCCTCTAGACCTCGGTTCATCACGTCTGCCGCTTCATTGAGTTGGCACGGGGCGGACAGATACAACTGGGTATCGTCTGCATATTGATGGTATCTGATCCCGTGCCTACGGATGATCTCTCCCAGCGGTTTCATGTAGATGTTGAATAGTAGGGGGGATAAGACCGAGCCCTGAGGCACCCCATAAGTTAGGGGCCTAGGGGACAATCTCTGCCCCCCCACTAACACCGACTGTGACCTGTCCGAGAGGTAGGAAGAGAACCACCGCAACACGGAGCCTCCCACTCCCACCTCCCGCAGTCGTCGCAGAAGGATACCATGGTCGATGGTATCGAAAGCCGCTGAGAGGTCAAGGAGGACCAGGATGGAGGAATGTCCTCCATCTCTGGCCCTCCAGAGATCATCGGTCAATGCGACCAAAGCGGTTTCTGTGCTGTAACCGGGTCTGAAGCCTGACTGGAAGGGGTCAAGATAGTTTGCTTCCTCCAAGGACCGTTGGAGCTGAAAGGCCACCACCTTCTCAACAACCTTCCCAAGGAAGGGAAGGTTGGAGACTGGGTGATAGTTATTAAGAACAGCTGGATCCAAAGATGGCTTCTTTAGGAGGGGTCTCACCACCGCCGCTTTCAGTGCGGCGGGGAAGTTCCCCTCCCGAAGAGAGGCGGTAACAACCGCCTGGATCCAGCCTCGTGTCACCTCACTACTGTTAGTAACCAGCCATGAGGGACACGGATCCAGTATCAATATCAATTAATCATGTTAGTTCCAGTTAAACAGAAGAGACCAACATGCTTGATCAAATCAGCATTTATTCAGTAGTAATGGCTAAAGCTATCTTCATTAATTATATATCAATATTCAGAAGCTTCCTTTCAGTCTTTGTTCATGTAAATCCATCCATTATTACATCTCTAATCACCCAACATTTCAGTCTTCTTTACCAATAAAAGAGAATATTTGTAGCTCAGGATTGAAATGAGGGATCCTTGGTGCTCTCTGAGCTTACTTGCTTTCTTGCAGACATTTCATTACCCTAACTAGGTAATATCATTAGTGCTAGTAAAGAATGTTGTTTGTTGTCAGTTTATATTCAAGTATCTTGCCTGTCTGTGTGGGTGGGTGGGTGGTCTTAGAGATTAAGCAATACCCCCATCAAGAAATTGCCAAAGAGCTATCAGTAAACAGTCCAGCCAAAGAATCCCTAAGATCACCCCCACCCACCCACCTAGACAGACAAGACACCAGAATATAAACTGACATCAAACAGCACTCCTTACTAGGAGTACTTACATCAACTGATGATGTTACTAGTTAGGGTAATGAAACATCTGCAAGAAAACAAGCAAGCTCAAGAGCACCAAGCACCAAGGATCCCTCATCTCAGTTTTTCTACTATTACCCCCAAATCAGCATGTGCTGCTGTGCATACAAGTTAGCAATATTTTAACACAATTACAGTAAAATCTGTTTTCTTTAACTGAAATACTAATAAATACAAAATATGCTTATATTCAAAATGTGTTCCTTACACTTACCATGAACAGAATTATTGATAATATGGATATTATAACATTCCTTGATTGATATCTTTATTATTTTCATCTCATAAATTAGTAAATGTCCACTGACACACCAATAGGCCTTTCCCCAAGAAATCACATTTGTTTGTTTACATAATTTAACTCCTTATATAATGGCATCAACTCAGAATTCTTTCTCCAGGCACAAAGGACCAGCTCAAATTGTCCTACTTTAGACACTTTATATTGTACAAAGATCTAGCTCTCTACAGAGAAGGCTGTAATGCTGAGAAAAGTAGGAGTAAAAAGAAGAAGACAACAACCAGCAGCAAGGTGCATGGACTCAGTTACAGTGGTAATGGGTGCACTGTTGGACAATTGGGAGATCAGGTTAGGGATCGATTATCATGAAGAAAATCTATGTGGAGGTGTTGAAAAGGACTTGGTAGCACATAATCAATAAAAATCATGGAAAACTCTTAGAAAACTCTATTTCTTTACTATTTAAAGCAGGGATCCCCAACCCCTGGCAGTGGTGTATAGCGCACCAGAAACTGGGCTATACAAACGAGCGAAGCCTCATCTGTGCATGGGCACAAAGCTTGTGAAACCATGCCTTCATAGTCTGCATAAAAACCTCTGTCTACAGAACCGGTTCCTGGCACCCAAAAGTTTGGTGGTGGTGGTGGTGCTGATTTAAAGCCATATTGTATTTGTTAGTAGTAGTAGTAACTGTGAAAGGGATCTTGGGAGTTCTAGTGGACAACCATTTAAATATGAGTCAGCAGTGTGCAGCAGCTGCCAAAAAAGCCAACACAGTTCTAGGCTGTATAAATAGAGGGATAGACTCAAGATCACGTGAAGTGTTAATACCACTTTACAATGCCTTGGTAAGACCACACTTGGAATACTACATTCAGTTCTGGTCGCCACGATGTAGAAAAGCTATGGAGCCTCTGGAAAGAGTGCAGAGAAGAGCAACAAAGATGATTAGGGGATTGGAGACTAAAACATATGAAGAACGGTTGCAGGAACTGGTATGTTTAGTTTAAGAGAAAGAAGGACTAGGGGAGACATGATAGCAGTGTTCCAATATCTCAGGGGTTGCCACAAAGAAGAGGGAGTCAAACTATTCTCCAAGGCACCTGAGGGTGGAAACTAATCAAGGAGAGAAGCAACTTAGAATTGAGGACAAATTTCCTGACAGTTAGAACAATTAATCAGTGGAACAGCTTGCCTCCAGAAGTTGTGAATGCCCCAACACTGCAAGTCTTTAAGAAGATGTTGGATAGCCATCTGTCTGAAACGGTATAGGGTTTCCTGCTTAGGCAGGGGGTTGGACTAGAAAACCTCCAAGGTCCCTTCCAACTCTGCTATTGTATTGTATTGTATAAAAAGTGCTTTAACTTAGTTACCTACACAATATATTCACACTAGAAAAAGTACATACATTCACTGTTTATTTTCCTATATACCATGCCAGGAGAAGTCATGTAATTGCACATTCCAAATGATATATGAAAGTCCCATCTTAAAAACAAGTTATCTTAAGTTTCAAGTTCACATTGTTTTTGTGACAAGGTTAGAGAACAATAATTAATAAATCAGAATTTTTTTAAAAAAAGATTTTTATTATTGATTGCAGTTTTTTTAAAGATGTGGACAGCATTATAAAATTAGTTAGGAGGATTTTTAATGCCCTGACAATTATAAAGGTGAAAGTGTGGAAGAAAGGTGCTTGCGATTTACACCCCATGGTATTAACAAAAATGTGTAATTCCCAATATGGATCGTAATTTAATGGAGGGCTGGGAAATCTTACTAACCTAATATGTTCCAATAGGTCTCTTGCCTAAATGCTATTAAGCAACTTCTTTTAGTACTTCACATAAAATCAAAAGTTTACGGAGAGAGATGACCTTGAATGCTGAAATGGGAGACAAGAAAAATCCAAGCACTTTCATCAAACTCTTTATTGGATGTTGGATGGAATATTCTGAATTTGAGTCATTTATGCATTCTGGAATATTTATAAAACAAAGGAAAACAATGCCTGCTGTCTGTTTGAACATTAAGAATTGTCTCAGAATCTGTAGATAACTTGTACTGCAAAATTTATTCAGTTCACTGAATAGGAAGGCCTGCTGTGAGCTGCTCAGACGGGGGAAACAGGGAAGAGGTATGAAATAAATAAAATACTCATTTAAAAGGTCAAATCTCTTAGCTGAGCATAACTCCTTTAGATTTCAGAAATACATCCTGTAGTTTCTTCAGTGACCCTACAGAAGTAGTCTGCCTTCGCCCTTTTTCAATAAAAATCTAAACAAGTTTTATTTCTCCAGTCAACAAGAAAAAACACTTAATTTTTTATATTGATATTTTGATATTCTATAAATTAATGATGCAGGTGGAAGAGCAAAAAACAAAAGTCAAATCTAACTAGTGAAGTTTGGTCAAGGAAAATGAATCACAAATGGAAGACTAGGTGAGCCAATGCACTCACCTGTTTAGGTGAAAAGTAACAGAAACTAGGAACATAGTAAGATTGGATGGCTGATGTTCCAACTGCTGGAATTAATAGAAGAAATTGTCTTAATAGTCAGTGAAAACCAAACTGAAGCCTTATAAAGGCAGTGGGATATACAGCACGATCACTTCTACCTTGCTGCCATCATTAAGGGTTTTTATCTGATTTTGCTGCTCTGAACCTAGGTAGACAGAGGTACTTTCAGGTCTTCATCTGATTCAGTGGATAAATCAAAGCTATGTTCTGTGATTGTGATGGAAGAGAAGGGCTTCTAAATAGATTATGAATGTTATCCTTTCAAAGAAATAGTTAAAACCTCCGGCTCAACTAGTCTCTCTTATGATACTTTCATGACACAGATGCCCTTCAAAGATATAGACTGCTTGCATGACAAAATTAAATACCATATTGCTACAATGTAACTTAAAATTTCATTTGATTTTTGAAGTCTGGATATACAGCTGAAATGGTAGTTTCCCACATTTTTGTTTGAGCAATTTATTTTAAATTTACTCCAAGCAGAATTTGGTGACATTGTGATACTTGAGAGTGAGAGTGAAAAACGTTGCATATAGTTTTGCCGTTATGCCATTATACCATTCTGGTTATGCCAGAAACACAGCATTTTATTGTTTTATCCATTAGTATGCTATTTCTTTAAATCCAGTGTTACTTCCTGGGGAAGGATTGCTTACAGAATTGAACCTTACTAGCTGCTACATGGAATCTTCCAAAGAAGAGCTAGGATGAGAGACAGGATTTTAAACAGATGGTAATGGTTTATGTGGATCTGCTGGAAGACCATGTGCATTTCAAATATCATTTCAAATAATGCAAGTGTTAATTGCAATGATGTAGGCATTTGCTCAATAGTGGTATGATTAGGCAAGAAAAGAGATGTTTAAATTCATTTTCAAAATATTAGATAACTCATACAATATTAATTGAAGGAGAATATTTATAATTATATGAAGAACCACATCTTCCTAACAATGCATTGTACCAATTTCAATATATGTATGTATTTTTAAATAATGAGGAGAACAAGTGGGCACCTAAACCACCAAAGTGCTTTACCTACAGAAGTGTCTTCATTCCATTACATTGGCTCATCCCGCCTGTTCAGGGAGGGAAGGTATGTTGCAGATTCCATTGGTGAAAGGATTCTGACTCTAATTCTATTCTAGAGAGAGAGCCTTCTCTGCCATTGCCCCCATCCTATGTAATATTCTTCCCCCTGAGGAAACAGGTCCCCATTCCTTGGCCTTCCAAAACAGACATAAAACATGCCTCTGTGACTTTGTGTGGAGAGTCCAAAGGACAGTGGTGGGTTGCCAATTTTTTTACTACCAGTTTGGGTGTAAAACGCTTCTGCGCATGCGTAAAAGCATCCAGGCGGGTGGGCAAAGCCTCCCGCCGCTGCTTCTACTGGTTCACCCTATCCAAGCCGAACCAGGAGCAACCCACCTCTACCAAAGGAACATGTAGCCATGGAGCTGGCTAGTGCCCTGAAAGCTCTTCCTACAGACCTTTTAATTTTATCAATGTTTTATCATCCTTGCCTCCTCCTATTTTTACAACTTTTATATACTGTTTTTATATTTTAATACTTTGTTATACAATGCCCAGAGTCCCTATCTGAGGGAGATAGGCAGTTCAGAAATGTGAAAATTTTGATAAAACAAGTTGATCGTTTTATACATAGGACTGTCGTCTTAAGTCTTCCAACTAGAGGTCAGTCTTGTAAAGTGCATTGTGCTTGTATCAGTGACCAGCTGATGACCAATAAATTCTATGACTTGAAGACAGTAGGTTCATAGTTGGTGAATGCCAGATTTTATTATATATAGATAAAGTTACACAGAAAAAAAAGAAAGTATACAAACCTGTCCGAAACCCCCAAAATAACAGCAGATGTATTCTGGCTGAATAATGCATAGCACCTTTCTAAGATTCAATTTTTTTTCCATGGTGCCATCTCACTGTCACTGTGAAAAATCGTCTTATAGTTTTAAGGTACCTTTAAATTATATCCACTCTACTATTTATGTCCTCATGCCTTTGACCTGTTTCTGATTATTTCTAGTGCTAAATTATACAGTCAAGTTAAATTGTCCGGAATGACCATTATCACATTTTAAATAGAGGTTTAACACTAGGGAGCAAAAATGGCTGATCCTTCAAGCATAAAAGTCTCTTCTGAACTAAGCTCACTTAAATAGGACTTCATACAAACATTAGTGCAGGAGGTTTTTTGTTTTTTTTTTGCAACTGTATGGAAATCAAATCACAGATTAAATTGCAGCATCAATAATAGACAGAAAACAAAAAAACAGAAAAAACAGAAAAGCAAAACAGACCCATCACACAGATATCCTGTATAGAACAGAATATAACAAAATGTACCTCAATCTCAACACTCTAAATGAAATACAGCTATGAAACATTTCTTCTAGAAGCAAAGCAAAGAAACATATAAAGGACAAATGTTTAGTTTTGGCTGCTATACTGCATAAATGAATTCTGAAAATAGGATTTTCTTCCATCAAAAGTTTGCAGAATAAAATGACTTTGTGGCAGAGAACATGTGTAGGAGAAAGTGTTAAGGTCTCTTTGTGTGGGATCAGCTAGGTGCCAGCAACAGCACAGTAAGTGGAAACTAAATATTGCAAAAATTGGGCATACTGCCGTACTCATGATATAAAATACAACATACTCATTTATACGATATTTATTGAATGAAGTCACAGAAAGAACAAATTATTCTTGACATAGAAGAAGTAAGAAAAAGAGAGAGAGAGAGATTTCACTTTTATCAATATTTTATGAAGAATAGATTTCATATAAATACACATAATATGCAATTTATAGTTTAAAAACATGTATATGTGTATGTATGTGTGTATGTATGTATGCATGCATGTATGCATATAGAGAGAAAGAAACAAAAGTGGATCACATTTCACCATTTATTTAGATCTATTTCTCTTCATATTTCTATTTAGCCAAAGTTTAACAGTGCTTTCTACCTCACAAATAATACAATAGTCATATTTCTATAGGAACTTTCAGTAAAATATGTCATTCTGTTGGACAATTCAATACATTTAGTATTAGCATGATTTTGAAACTAAGATTTATTGGACAATTCACTTTATCCGATGTACAAAACAAGGAAATATAGGAGAATAGATCACTGTATATATTAATAAATAAGAGGCCTGAATTATGCACCTATAACAACTTTAGGAGAATTTTGGTGAAAAGGAGAAAAGGCTAAATATTTCCCCCTTCCTCCTGTTCTGATTCCTTCCATTTATCATACCTTCAATTGGTTAATTAATGTGATATTGCTTCCCAGTAAATAAACTATCAAATTCAATGGTGTTGGGGTTGGTTTTTAATACCAAGAATTACATTTTAATTAATGACACAGGAATTTCAGACCTTGTGTTTCCACAACTACCTGCAATAGCCACATCTCACCAACATAGAACAAAATTCATAGTGCTTTTTAATAGCTGTAAACTTAAATCATGAGTATGTTGTCTAAACTCAGTCCTATTTTTACTTGATATACAAACAGCTTGTACTGACAAAGAGGGTAGCAAAACCTAGAATCTTGTTAGAGCTCTTTTGCTTGTGCAAATGTTACTTGTATTTTATTCCAATAATCCCACCCTACCTTACTCCCAATTGCTCATGACCTGCAGAGTAGTCCTTTTCTGACTTTGATCACTCCTGCTATAAATAAATTTTAATTATGCATCCAGTTTCAAAAGCAGTCTGGCACAAATCCAAATTCATGGGAGAGGTTATGGATCCTAACCAAGGGGAACTGAATAATGCACTAGACACAAACAAATTATTATGAATACAGATGTGTTGTACATCATTCAGGCAAACAATGGAAGTCTCTCCCCTCAAAAATACTGTACCTTAATTATTCTGGGGAAATAAGTAAAAAAAAATTACAACAGATTTCTGTTTTTGCATATTACATAATTTTGATGCATCTAGCAAAATTGTTAAATAATTTTAGTTACAGAGAGAAAGACTAGAGCTACGGATCGATTTATGGGCCTTACATTTATATATTCCAATAGGTGATGCAAGATCCCTTTTGGGCACTAGAAATGTTGAGTAAGTCTCCTCAAATAAGCATCAAAGTTGCATATTCCCATGGCTGCAGGAGTAATCTTTGTTTGACAAGCCCTGGTTCTACTTGTGTGATCCCAGAAACTCTTGCCATGAGTTAAAAAAGGACTTCCAATGGAACACAGCCTGTCACAGATTAGAATCAGGAAGCAAGTTGTATGAAAATATAAAACACGCTAACCAAAAGATCTTGATGGAACATCATTGCAACCATCTGTTTTCTTTAATGATTTTTTGTACTTTTTAAAGTGTCCATATACAAAAAAAAAACATTTAATGAAAAGCCAGTGCTGGCCTTACTTGGGGAAAAGAAAAGATGATTCCTGGTTGCTAAATAATTTAATGGCAGGGTCCCCAAAAAGTCAATCCATTCTGTAAATACAATTATCAATAACCTGACCTTTTATCTGGATTCCTCCATTCTTCCCTCCCCTTTTGCATGACTTCTCCCTCCCTCTCTCTCTCTCTCTTTCTCACACACACACCAAATCTACAAGGTAAGAGGCAAACCATGGTCTTACTATGGAAATAATTTTGCCAGACATATAATGACAAGCCGGAAAGCAATCTTGCATAGTTAAAGAGCCTAAGAAGTTCAATAAAAGGCTTCCTCAAATATTCTCTGACTCAGGAACCCTTGCAAATTTCCCCAATTCACTGGTAACAGTATTAATATTCACAGAATGCAATTGTAATTTATCTTCAAGAATTTCATTAAAAAATTGGAGGTAAAGCTACCTCTTTTCTGCAATATGCAATTTTGAACACTTCAATAAAATTAAGGTATCAAATATGTATGTAATAATAATATTTAAAATATCCAAAGGGCATGAAAAGGCACCTTTTCCTTAAAAGGTATGCTAATGATCAACATGGATCAGAAGACCTGGGAAAAGGTCATGGAAATATACAATGTGACATGCAAGTATTTTCAAAAGTGCAATGGTATTCTGATCCAATAAGTTTTTTTTTTTGCAAATTGCCCAATAAAGATTGCTCAACCAATTATTTAATAATAGCAGCTGAGAGCTGAGCTTTTTTAAAAAATAGCATTGCTCCAACTTATTATCTGGATTTCATCTCTTTTTCTGGGTTAAAGCTAGTGACTGCTCCTTCTCTATGTACAAGTAAGTCCTCGACTTACGATCATAATTGAGGCCAAAATGTCTGTTGCTAAGTGGGACATTTGTTAAGTGAATTTTGCCCCATTTTAGCCAGAGTTGTTAAGTGAATCATGCAGTTCTTAAATTAGTAACACAGTTGTTAATTGAATCTGGCTTTCCTATTTCCCATTATCAGAAGTCACAAAAGGTGATCACGTGGCTCAAGGACACTGCAACCATCAGAAATATGAGTCAGTTGCCAAGTGACTGAACTTTGATCACATGACCATGGAGATGCTGCAACAGTCATAAGTGTGAAAAACACTCATAAGTCACTTTTTTTAGTGCCGTTGCAACTTTGAACAGTCACTAAGTGAGCTGCTGTAAGTTGAGGACTACCTGTACTTTGTACCCCTGAACTCAGCCTATATACAAATTATTTGGCAGCCTACTTTACAAGATAATCAGCACTTGTTTTTCTTGTTAATTCTTTTAATTCTCGACTTACAACCATTTGTTTAGTAATGGTTCAAAATTACAACAGCACTGGAAAAAGTGACTTATGACCATTTTTCACATACTACCATTGCAGCATCCCCATGGTCACGTGATCAAAATCCAGACATTAGGCAATTGGCATGTATTTATAATGGTTGCAGTGTCCTTGGGTCATGTGATCACCTTTGGTGACCTTCGGACAAGCAAAGTCAATAGGGAAGCCACATTCATTTAACAACATGTTAAATGTTGTTTAGTCGTAAAATGGGGCAAAACTCACTTTACAATTGTCTTCCTTAGCAATGGGAATTTTGGACCCAATTGTGGTTGTAAATTGAGTATAATCTGTATTACATCATTCCTTGGCAAAATACCTATACTTAAGCAGAAAAAACGTCCCATACAAAATGTGCTTGTGTAAATGTATGTGTGCATGATTAATTAAAGCAGAAACTTACCTACAGGTTACTATAGCTCATTCCAATGAAAAATGGAATAATGCTTTTAAGAAAATGAATAATCTGAAGTAAAGCACCAGTGTCCCAGCAGAAGGTATTTTTAGAAGAGTTTTTAGATACTGAAAAAAATTTCTAGTCTGGGCAATTTTATTATCTTAAATCACTTTATCAAACACTGCTATTCACAGGAGTTTCTTCAAATCTTGAAGCTATCCAATGACAGATATGACGATGAATTTTGTGCACATTTTTATCCTATCAGACTTAATTTTGTTCCATCACAGTGAAATTAAGCAACATTTTTACTTGCAATGAAATAAAATAAAAAAGAGCCTTATGTCTCGATAGCTTTTATAAGACAGCCAGTTTTTTTTAAAAAATACAAAATCTCTCTGTAAAATAATTGCTGCAAGATGCTACTGAGAGTTTATCTGCATGTTTCAAAATTGAACGCAGCTATGCAGGAAAAAGGAAAGAAATCTTTTGCAACTGGTTGGCCCTCTTCTCTGCTTCAGCTTCTATGCTTGGTAGCAATGCTTCTGATTTTTATTTCAGAAAAAGAGGTAAGCTTGTTAGGGAAAGGAGTGATAATCTATTTTCAGTGTATTTGAACTATCATCTCCAGTTGGGAACATAATGTTAAATGGTTTCCTCTTTTCAAGAATATGGCACAAAGCCATACAACACTGTCACTGCAGTATCTATGTTGATAAAATGTAACAGCAATGTATTCTAACTGTAGTTATTTGATATTTTGTGAAATGGTATGGAAGCCAAGACACTCAGTTGTAAGAGAAGAATCAGATTACTGTTTGGTGTTTTTTTTAAAAATGTTTTGCAGTATCTTAAAAGCCAATTGGTTTAAGTTCTGCAGCCTAGGCATTCAATTTTGCTTACTTTTTTCAGATAAGCAAAAAAATATGTTGACATTTATTATTGTCCAGTGCTGATTTGTTGTTTTAGGCCTGTTTAAAATTAGATGTAAGTAGATTTTATCAGTCGGTCAAGGATAACAATTTCAAATATACAAAAGCAAGCATATTTTTGATTATCCCAGTGTAGCATGAAAGAGGTATCTGTCACCAGGAACAACAAAAGCTTGCCAGATTTTTTTAAAGATTTGCACCAACCTATTTCCTCTTTCTGAATTCCAAGGTGCCTTAGTGCAGCTAAGGCATCATAGGATGATAATGGAAATAAAACCACAGTCTTAAAGGGGGATGTGGAATTTGGATGATGGAGAAGAGGAGAATTTCCCTTCTCTATGTTAAACCTAAAAAAAGGGGGAAAACATATTCCAACTTTCTCTTTTAACCAGGATCACCAGCTCCAAACAGTTTTTGGACTAGTACAAGTCCACATCTGGAACAAATTGGAGACAAAATTTCTTATGCGTTTCCAGATCTAGACCATAGCAATTTCTTATTGTCCTATTGATGATTAAACAGGGCACTAATGTTGATCCAGTATAAAAAGTGAGTGGATGACTATGAGTCTCAGAAAACTGCCCCAAGATGCACACCCTTTGGGGAGGGCTCATTCTCAAGTTTTGTATTTATACACCACTAGTCCTTGGCATATTGCCTGCAAAATGATGAGAGAAAAAAGGCTAGTGTTACTTCTGTTTTGTAAACAACCAGCAAAGAAGCTGAATTTGCGTATAATAAACCTCATTTTTATATTTGCATAACATCTTTTTACTTAATGTCAACCTGACCAGATAGAAAAGAAACATGACCAGATAAGCTAATGCTACATTATTGTAATGCTACATTAGCATAATCATAAAAGTTTAAAGTACAATTCTCTTACCATTTCCTTCACAGCCTGAGGCATGGTATCTTCTGAGTTTTTTGCCCACCCACTATTCAGTTACCGGCTATATTGTCTCTTATCTGACTATTTACTAGGCAGCATCTCGCAAAGTCTTTCTCATGTACAATTATACGTAATAAGTCTCATCCTCATCCATTGTCTGCATCATAGTCATCTATCTTCAAGGCTTCAAATCTCCTCATGAACTTCACAGAATTCACCAGTTCCACAACAAACTGGTAGCTCTGGCTAAGGTTTCTTATAAGCATACTGCTCAGTATCATCAGCTGGAAGGCAACCCCATTACCAAGAGGATTTCATTTGGTTCTCAACCAAGTTTTTACCATACAACATATTCCTTTAAGAAAATTTATTGACCTCCTTTCTGTAACATTTTGGATTAAGTCAGCTGCTTTTTATCTATAAACTCTATCTCCAATGAAAATACACCAGGTTTTTCACCAATCTCTTCTGGTTCTAAAGTACTTTCCATCACCCTTATACTCCTGTGTCCAACATCCTCTTCCAAACTTATTGTGGGAAAGTAGAAGAGATGGGGAGAGACAGGTGGAATGTACTTTGGATTCTGGACGCAGAAAAAAGCAAATTGGAATATCTGTTTTACTGAAAGCAGCACCTAAATAATCATCAAGTAGTCAATGACAAAAATAATCTGCAGTAACCTCATGAGAAAAAATGCCTGGTAGTACCTGGCTGAAACACAGACCAATCAGAGCCAGTTCTCTTGTAATTTTTTCAATACAGACCAATTAGAAATCTACCTAGATATGGAACCAATCAGGAACCAGTTTTTGTGGGCTGATGTAACATAGACCACTTAAGGATCATTTGCCAGATGCAAATATGAGCCGAATCAGCCACTATTCAATTGCCTGGAGCTAATAAGATGTACCCTACAAAGCAGTTGACTCAGCCTCTGAAGATGCCAGCCACAGCTGACAGCAAAATGTCACAATACCAGAAAATTGAGCCACTCAGCTCAATTTTAGTTTTAAAGTTAATACAGAAGTATTTTGCCATTGTTTTCTTCTAGGATGTGATCAAGTCAATTATGGTATTTCTTGGTGATCTCCTATCCAAATACTAGTAAGGTCTTACCCTGCTTAAATTTTTGAAGAATAGTCAAGTTAACTTGATATTGTATTTGTTCTGATAGTCTATTGTGCCACGGCACAAATATAAGTGACGTAAATGATTATTGAGCAATACTTAGCCCACCTGCTATAAAGGCAGTCCTTTTTTAGCAACTGCTTTATTTAGCAATCATTCATAGGTCTATAAAGCAAAGGAACTGTTAGGATCGTAAGCAGTCATGATTTTACTTAGCCACCACTTCACTTAACAACTGACTCTCAATTGTGATTGCTAAGGGAAAAATACCTGTATTGAATTTTAATAAAAAATGCATAATTCTTTTTACTCACTAGATAATTTCAAGAGCTGTTTAAATTAACACAAATTTGTATTGTTTTGCACATGTAAATGGCCAAGTTTGACTCTCCCTCAGCCCAATCTAAATGTTAGAGGGAAAATAGAATGAGGAAGAAATATTAGATATGTTGGCCAGCTTGAGTTATTTATTAAACTATTTTTTATTTATTAAAAGCTTTATATGTCTGCCCAAATCCCGGTGACCCTGAGTGGCTTACAACATTAAAAACTACAACATAAAACCATGTCTCACCCAAGCCAGCAACAACACACTTAGGTCAACTACTTGATTGATTCTATCTCTATTCAGGGTCCCCAGACTAGCTGACAAAACCAAGTCTCCAGGGCCTTTTGGAAAAGCAACAAGGTGAGGGGGAATTGTACTCCTGGGGCAATGACGTTCCATAAAGAAGTGGCCATCATGGATGCATAAGTGTATAGCAATAAAGGTGGAGTTAAAAAAAATATTTAAAAATATACAGATTGAATATGAAAAATCAAAAGCACCCAATATTTCATAAAAAACCATGTTAAAAATGTGGAGCTCACATTGTTTAAAGTTTCCATGTTGTTATCAATATGTAAAAATCAGTGACGTGCAGTCAGGGGAGGCACAATCTCACCACTGTCAATCATGAAAAGGAAAAAAAATATATAAATGGGAAAAGGCGAGTGCTGAGGTTAGGCTAGCTAGCTGCTGCCACACCCTGAATGACTGCCTGTTTAAAAAAGCCTCTGAAAAAGCCCCCTCTACTATGAGGCAGGAGAACTGCATGCCTCATCTAGTCTGACTTTTTAGGCGCTCGAGCAGAGTTAAGCAAGGGTTAAAGCCTAAAAATCCCGAGGTAGTTGAGGCACACAGTTCTCCTGCCTCATAGTAGAGGGCGCATTTTTAGAGGCTTCAACTCTGTCATTCTGTTTAAAGCTGCAGGGTCGCGCTGACTCTTCCTCCTCTCTTTCTCCGTTTCTGATGCCCCCACCCCCACCCCTCTTTTCCTTCAAATTTCCTTTTTTTTCTTTTTTCTTTAATAAATGCAATGCTCAGGCATTCTCTCCTCTCCCGCGACACCCCACTGACTAAAGCACTTTCTTTCACCTGCCTGAGCTTGCAGCAGAGCTCAGGCAGGCAGCGGCGAGCACAGGCAGGTGAAAGAAAGTGCTTTAGGCTTAGGCGGGCGAAAGAAAGTGCTTCACTGACTAAAGCACGTTCTTTCACCCCCGTGAGCTCGCGGCAGAGCTCAGGTGGGCTGCCGCAAGCTCAGGCGGATGAAAGAAAATGCTTTAGGCTCAGGCGGGTGAAAGAAAATGCTTTAGTCAGTGGGGTGTCAGGGGGAGAGGACTGCTTCACCAGCCATAAACCTCACCGCACGTCACTGGTAAGAATACAGTTTTAAGAATCCAATTCAGAAATTAACCAATGAATTCTTGGTTTTATACAATGATGGCTTCCAAATATATTCTTAGATTCATTAGATAATGTGAACACTTTTTGTTGTTTCATGCATGTATTATATACTACCCTGCCACATGGGGTTCTAATTAAGACTTGCATTATAATCTTATCAACAGTCTAATAACAAAATAAGGCACAGCAGCACAAACGTCTATATTTTTTTCATTGCCATGCAAGGCTTCTGTGTCAATAAAAACAGCTCTATATCTCTCTAATCCCACAACATCAATGCCACTGCAGAGCTGGGTTGATTTATGCCAGGCTTTCCACAGTGCAATTGAAACTTTGCTTTTTGTTTGTGGAGATGTTGGATTGGCTCCCTTCCCCCATGAAACAGCTTCATCTAATCCCTTTTGCTGGCTTTTATATCAGGGCTTTACTGTTCTTCCACAATAAGATAGACAGAATGAAATTTCAGAATGCTAGGAGTGCCCTCTTTTTCTTATGTGGGGAAAAGCCAGCAGATGCATGCCTCAATTTTAATGGCCTCAATGGAGTCTGGAATTTTTGTCATAAGTTGTTGTGTCTGCTAAGGAGTCACCCCATGACCTGACTCCATCTACTCATAAAGTGATTCATTGCAGTCATTAAATGAATCATGCGATTGTTAAATGAATCCAGTCTCTTGAATGTCACAAATCATGGTCATGTGACTGTGGGACGCTGCAATGAGTCATAAATGTGAGCTGGTTGTCAAGTGCCTGAGATGTGATCATGCAATTGTAGGGAGACGGTGCAGCAGTTGATGGGTTGTAAATAACATTTGTGGGTCTGTAACTTTATAGTTCTTAAGTGACTAGTCATTAAGTAAAGGGTATATGTATTTTTTTTATTTTTTCCTCTATTGGGAGGAGCATGATGTGAATACAATAACACTTAAAATTATATACTGCTTCACAGTGCTTTACAGCTCTTTCTAAGCGCTTTAAAGAGTTAGAATATTGCCCCCAACAATCTGGGTCCTCATTTTACCGACTTTGAAAGGATGGAAAGCTGAGTTAACCTTGAGCTGGTCAGAATTGAACTGTCAAACTCCTGGCAGTTGGCAGTCAGCAGAATTAGCCTGCAATACTGCAGGACAGTAATATTTACTGCTTGTTCTCAGGATTTCAGTCAATAGAATTCCCATTCAGGCATTGTTCAGATCCAAAGTGGACAAGGGTGCTTCAAATACAATATGGTATCCTCTTTGTACTTGTTGGCATCTCCTTAAGGAGGCTGTGTCTTTTCCTTTGCTTGCATAAGGAAGCCACACAGGCTCAGGAAAATATATATCTGAATATTATGTATATATTTTTATCAAATTTATACAGCCGCAACCTCACCAAAGCGACTCTGGGTGGGGCACAACAATATTTCTAATTGCTAATAACCCATTCAGGAAGTTGTGGATACCGTGTTGCTGTGAAAAATCTGGGTGAATTGAAGCAGGAAATCAGCCTAATAAATAAATGGTTGCAACTTATTGTTGCCTTCTTAGCTCAAATGTACTTATCGACAGGGCAGGACAATTCCCCCCCTCCAAAGTTTTTGGAGAAAATATGTGAGTTTTATTTTTTGAAAGAAAAAATATTTTTTACTACTATATTAAACTACAGCTTCATATATATCTCCTCATAAATTCTAGAACTGGGACAGAGCTATATCTTCCAGACTAGGACAAAAACAGGATCTAGAAAGAAACAGAAGAGCCTACTCAGAATTAATAGTCCCATCATAACACTTTGTAGAGATGGAAAGAGAGGGAGAGGGGGAGAGGGGGGAGGGAGGGAGGGAGGGAGAGAGGAGGAGAGAGAGTGTGGGGAGACTCCCTCTGTCTAGCCATAGCACCGGAATTATATATTATATATAGGATTGCACACAGAATCTTTTAAAATGCAACTGTTAAGGAGATAGCTTTCCAGATGCCAAACAAATACGATCATACTGCCATTCTCTGCTATAAAGATAAATCAAATGGAAAGAGTAAAAAAAAACCCGTAGAGTTCTGATACTCATAAATGATTGTGCCTTTTTAAATTTATTCAAGCTATTTACATCTCAGAAACCCTGTTTATCACCCACTTTTCACTGGATTTATGGTAAATCCATTAGAAACAGAGAAACTGAAATAAGAGGCTAGTGAATTAAAAAAAGCTGCTATAGATATCAGATTTAGGCAAGCTGAGAAGTGTCATTTTTTATTCTGTCGATTTTGCTCAAGTGCATGTTACTAGGCTACACAAACAATGCCAAGCCAAACAGCTACAACACCAAAAGGCACAGGTTTCTCCCCCTGTAATCACAATGACACAAAGAGATGGAAGATGATGCCCACACATTAAGTTCTATAGCAGCACAGTGCTGAACCACAGACAGTACGTAGAAATGTATTTTGGATGAAGCAGATGAAGAGCAAGCAGCTCCAAAATGTTATGAAATGGTAGAATTACCATAAATCGACAACAAAGCTCCCATGAATGGAAGAAAATTACACGGCTCTTAAAGCATTCTAATGTAAAATTCACTGCATTCATACTTAGCATGTAAATTTAATTTCCCCCCCCAGAAACTGAAGAGCTTTTCTGAATGCATGATATGCCAGACATTTCACTCCCCCAATACCCCTTATTTAGCATGTTTAATAAGCCTGGAAAAAATGCCTTCATTATTGAAAAGGCACCTACACCCGATCCTAGTATATTATTTTAGAATCAAGAAGACAACTTTTTGAAATGTAGAGTATCACGGTATCTAGTAAGCTACATAGACTGTCTATTTGAGAGATTGTATCAGTTCGTCTTGTTTCAGAACTGATTGTTGTTTTAGCATTTTATTCTTGTATTCACAATGGAATCAGGTTCCAGTTGTAGATGTTAATAGTAAGCATCAGGGCTTCTGATTCTGGCACAACTCATGACCCTCTATCGCACACTGTGATTTCCTGCCTTTCATAAAGCATCCTAGCCTCACAGAAAGCAGCATGTATCTATACCAGTGATGGCTAACCTTTTTGTCCTTGCATGCCAGGAGTATGTGTGCCCACACCCATAATGCAATCTGCGTGTGAACACACACACACCCCGTGCCCCCTGTGCATGCATTCATAACCCTCCTGTGCTTCCCTGTACATACATGCAACACCTATGCTCCCTGAAGCCTCCTGGGACCAAAAAGGGTCACATGGGGTGCGCCACACTCTCCTACGCTCAATTTTGGCCCTAGCAGGCCTCCCTGAAGCCTTCTGGGACCAAAAATGGCCATGGGGGGCACTGCACCACCCATGCTCCCCTGCCCCCAGCACATGCACACGCGTCTCCCGCAGGCATAGCAGAGACCCGAATATCAGCTGGCTGGTGGGAAGCGCGCTGACATGTGCTGTGGAGCTGAGCAGGGCAACAACTCATGTGCCTGCAGAGAGGGCTCTGCGTGCCACAGGTTTGCCATCACACATCTATACTGTATGTATCATTATTCCCTCAAATACTGAACTCATGTTACTCACTGACAGTAGCAGGATCTGGAAACAACAATTCAAGCAGAAATACTTTTTCAAAATCCAGAAGTCATTAGAAACGGCTCAATTGGAACCAAATAAGCTCAGAGACTAAAGGTTTTTTGTTTTTTTGTTTTGCTGATTACAAATGAAGCATAAATTACTGGAATTGATTGAGGGTAGATGAGAATGAATGACACTATGCTGGCAGGAATAGACGACACCCTAGAAGATAGGCCCAAGATCCAGAAACCTTGAACATTGGGGCCTATCTAACAAAATAAAATTCAATGGTGAGAAAAGTATGGTAAGAAAAACCAAATGTACAGATGTATAGAATAGGTAGAACGTGGCTCAATAGCAATGTTTGCAAGAGAAATCTTGCAGTACTACTGGACAATCACTTAAATATGACCCTGCAAAGTGCTGCAGCCACCAAAAAAAGCCAATGCAATATTAGGCTGCATTAGGATAAAATCATGATCATGTGAAATGTCAGTACCACTTTATATAATTCCTTGGTAAGACCACAGTTGGATTGATTTGGGTCGCCACAACTTAAAAAAGATGTTGAGACTCTGGAAAGAGTGCAGAGAAGAGCAGAGAAGATGATTAGGGAGCTGGAGGCTTAAACATATGAAGAATGGTTGCAGGAATTGGGTATGTCTAATCTAGTGAAAAGAAGGACTAGCTAGCATGATAGCAGGGTTCTGTAGGACTAATTAACTAGCATGATAGCAGGGTTCTGTAGGAAGTTAGCAGCCACCTCTCTCCTAGAAGAATTAAATATTCTAGGAAATATTAAAAAGTCAGAATATTATACTTCCCTGGATGAGAAAATGTGCTCTTGGAAAGCAACTCCCACCTTTGTTAATAGCCCCAGAAACACTGGACCATTCTATCTACAAGACAAAAGGCTGGCCAGCTTATCTAAAAAAACAAAAAACTTTTACCCTCAGGACATGATAGGATTAGACCTCACTTAAGATCCAAAGCAGGTCAAAGTCATCAAGCCATAATAGGAATTGCCCACCCTTTCAGAACACAACCCTCTTCATTACATCATCATCCAGCAAGATTCAACCAAGCCTGGGGCTTAAGACAATCTACAGAGTTACCCCTGGATGGCCCCATGGGAGTCTGACAACCGATCAGAATACTTGAAACTCCAAGGCGGGGCCCAAGACAGGATATAAATCTCAATCTCTCTCTCTCTCTCTCTCTCTTCCATGTGCTCATTTGCCCAGGACCCAAAAAACTCATGTGGCCCTGTCCATCATTATACCATCTTTCCAAACAACCTCCATGTTTCCAGTGTCTTTCTTCCCACTTGGAACTGAACCCAGATGGCCATTTCTTCCAACAGTTCCAATATTTGAGTAGTCACAAACAAGTGGGGTCTATCTGTTTTCCAAAACACCAGAGAGCAGGACAAGAAGCAATGGATGGAAACTAAGGAGAGAAGCAACTAAGAAAGAGAGAAGCAACCAAGAAAGGAGAACTTTCCTGGTAGTGGGAACAATTAACCAGTGGAATGGATGGCCTTTGGAAGTTGTGGGTGTGCTCTATCACTGACGATTTGTTCAGAGTCTCTTGCCTAAGCAGAGGGTTAGGGTGAACATCTGAACATAGTAGCTTCTGAAATTTTAGTTAAAAATTATCAACTACACCAGTAACATAACATTTACTCAAATATTTTTCAACATTTATCTCCAAGGAGAAGATAATTAAGTGAAAGGCTTATGGATGAAAAACAGTGTTCTTAATACACTTAACTAGTTATGAAGATGCCATGTGAATGTCTTTCATTGTTTAATATCTCAAAACAAGTCTTCAATCTCTCTCTCATGCTCACTTTTGAATTAAATCTCAAGAAGACTTTGGAGGATAGATCTATTCCTGTCAAGATTTTCTTCACTGGCATATCTAGAAAGGCTTCAGGCAGATGAAAAATGTCTTAGAAACATTTTAAAGAGAAATTTTCAAGAAATTCTCAGAATATGGCAAAATAAGAGGTAGAGGCAAAGACAATGACAGAAACTTCTTTCACTGTGATAAACTAAGGAATATTGCATAAATACTTTCTCCTACTCTCTTCAGATTATATATTTATTAGAAAAGAATTATCATGTTCCTAACACATGCTGTATTAACTTTAATATTTTGGCTACTTAATAAGATAGTGGTATATATTTCAAAAGTGATTGGAAAGAATTGTTTCATACCAGATGTAATGCTGCATTTCCCTGTATTAAGGCAGACTAGCTATTTTTAAGCCTCAAAAAAGTGCCAATGCTTTAAGAGTCACATTAACATTAACTTTAATGAGCAGATTCATTAAACAATGAGATCTTTCTTTCAGGCTCATATTTGAATTACTTAATGAATATCAGAGAAGTGTTATATTTGTGTGAGGTTCAAAGCACCAAAACATGCACAACTCTATTGTTTATGTTTATACAGATTCGGGAATAATATTTGTTATAAAAAGCATAAAAATGGAAAGATGGTATAATATTTTAAATGTTATGCAGATCAATATGGGTTACTTTTAATTTGCCACAAAGGCATAATATTCTACAACATATAATACAAAGCTTATTAATTTAAATTGAAAGGAGAAAGAATATGTTGCCATAACTATATTTTATGCGGTCTCCAAACACCTCCACTCCATTCTTCCCACTCCTTGAAATGCTCTCATTCTGAACTTCCTGCTCTTTAGAATCACACTTAGGATATCACCTAAAAAAACTGATTTAAGCAAACCGAAATGTTTGGTTTATAAGGATAATTGATCTTTAATTAATAACTTCATTTTGTCCGTCTGAAATCTTATTGCTTCAAGAAAGAAATTTCCTACATCACCCATTTACTTTGTAAATAAAATAAGCATCCTGTTCCTCACATTTAACTTTTCTACGTGAGAATTCTTCAAAAGTGATTCTTTGAAAGTATTCAAAAGTTATGTTAAATCTTGTCTGTGAGTTTACAGTCTCAATAAAAGACATGTTTAAAAATGTAGTTGTATGGTCTTAAAAAAAAGGCTGATTTTCAGAATATTGCAGACACAACAAATATTGGTTAAATATTCAACAAGTATTTAACCATTTTTGCATTAGATTATATCATATTTTTCTGATAACCTCTTAGTGTTAATTCCAGTATTAACATATAGTAGTGTTTTCCTTACTTAAAATATTTGGACAAAACTATATACCAAAAGAAACGGCAAAAGATGCTAAAATATTCACCCACAGAATCTAGCAGGTCTGCATAATATGTAAGTTAATAAATGTAGAACCACCCATAAATCTTTTGGTAATCTAACCTTGTTCAGAAATATTCTCCTCTATGGTGAATGGGAAATTATGGGGATTGAAATGAAACTCATCTGGAGGGAATTAGATCAGGGAAGGTACATTATGTCTATTTAGCAAGCTAAATTGCTTTGTGCTACACACAAGCCTATGTTAATAGACAGCCTGTATTTGGTCATGTGAAGTTATGGGGAAAGATTTAGCTTAAGGTATGATTTTAAAAACTGTGTGCCATTTCAAATGTCAGTAAAAAAATGAATAGGAATTAGAATCAGGAGTATGGATACTCGTGTATGAATTGCCAAAGTCATAGTATAACCTTACATGTTACTTTGAAATTAGTAGTAAATATCTCCATAAAGACATAATAAAGCTATTTAAAAAATTAGACAAACACAAAAAGCCCTTGCTTCAAAGAATGGCACTGCACAAAAATACAAGACAATTACACAACTGAGTTAAATAACATTTAAATTAAGATATCTATTTAGTATGAATTATATGTGAAAATATACATGTGACAAAGTTAAAGCAAGAAATGTTATAAACCACCCTGTTTCCCTTGTGGAGGGAGTAGAAGAAAACTGCATAAATCAGTTTGCTATCCAAGCATACAATTTTGAATTTTTAAACAGTCTCTACGTCTTTTCCTTTCTTGCCATGAGTAATTCCTCCAACTGAGAGAAAATTAAATAAGGCAACATAATTAATTTCTGGCTTCTGTTTAAACTATTAGGTTCATGTGTGACTCAAAAGCCAGAAACATCTTTACTTAGCTCCATCTTCTGAGGGGTCATGATGATGGTGAAATACCTAGGGCCATTGCTACTGTCTACGTTTTGTGTGGTACTATTGCATTTTGTACAGTATTGCATTTTTGTTGTTTTAAATAAATTCTTAATTTTGTACACCACCTAAGGATGCACACTGCGTGATAAATTTAAAGTAAAAGTTATGAATAGACAAGGGCATTAAAAAAGCTGATTTAAAAAGCTCTAATTTTGTTTGTGTATTATACAATGGTTATAAAATGAAATTAATGTAAAACATTGACCACCCAGTGATTTAAACTTTGTTTGGCTTTACCATCCATAAGCCTCTTTATACAATCAGTGATTCCATTTTCTAAATTTTGTGAATAAAACACAGATAAAATTGATCCAGGGTATTTTTACTATTTGCTGATTCTTTTTTTTATAAGTGGCAAAAGTGGTACTCCCTCTCTTCTTCAACTGAAGGACAATGAAAAATTGCCCGCAATTGTCAGCAAAAGGTGAAAAATCACATGATGACCCGCTTAACAATCAGCATCACGTACTGGTTGAAATAACTATAAATTCAAGCTCAATTAAAATGCAACAAATGATATCTTCTTCCAACAGCCCATCTCTTAGCTATAAACAAATCCTTAAAGCCTCATCATTTTAATCCTGGTCAGCAGAAGTCCATTAAGAGTTACCAGAGATACCAGCCTTTCTATTTTAACTTTGATCACTTCATAAGTCTTCCTTTCATTTTTAACAATCCTGATCATTAGCCCCTTCAATTAATGTCCTAGAATTTGATTTTTTAAAATATTTTTAATTTGTCCCTTCTTACAAAATTCTTCAAAATTTTTACGCCTGTTTTGTAAATCCAATATAGGAAAAATTTCCAGGTCATTCTTGTTTGTTATTTCTATATGCCTTTTAATTAATAAGCTATCAACTGTACTTATATCCAGTATAACATTCAAGGTTATCCATGTACTGATTTTGTTTTTGTAACAGATGGCATGCTGCATTCCTTTATTTTCAAAGGTGGGTTGTAAATGGATGGCCACTGTGAGCATATATCTTGATTTTCAGAACAAGTTAACCATTTCTTGTATTACAAAAACTTGTACTTGTTTTCTACCCCAGTTTCTTAGCAACTGAAAAGTCAACCAATGTCAGCTTCTGTTTCTAAAAACAAAAAAGTATCACTGCTTGTATAAACAACCTCATAGTATACTTATGATTTTTAATACCAATGAACCACTGCATGAAAGCTACATGAAAATTGATTGGAAATGTACAAATTTCATGTACATGCATGGAACCGGCAGGTTTCATGCATGGAACCGGCAGGTTTGGGTGGTCTAAATATAACATTTGTTCTCTCTGGACTTGGAATATTCTCCTTTATCAGACTTGGAACAACTTATATTCTGAGCATACAGATGTTCTAAGGTGGGAGAGGTGGGAAGGAATCTAAAGGGAAGTAAGTAAGTAATAGGACATATGTGGCCCTAAATCCCATTCCAGGATTAGTCAAATAATAAGTAGTAACTTGATTTCTCCTGAAGCTTTGATTATTACCATTGAAAATTACAACCCTTGGATTATGGACCTTACTTGTGAGAAAATATCTCTATATTATACACTATATTTTAGTTGTCCAAAATACACTTATAACGCAGCAAGGGTTTAGGTTGTTACCTGAAAAGACTTGTACAGCGTGGATAAAAAATTTTCTGCATTCATAGAGGACATCACTTGATTAATTGAATATGCATATTTATTCCAAATATTTTTAAAAGACATTTAAAAAATCAACATGTTTTAATTAAAAAGACATTAATTAAGATAAATGGCAAAATGTAGATTTAGGAGAAATATTATATGTAATATTTCATACATACAAAACTTAGGAATTCAGAAATATCTATTCATATATCCAGTAGTATACACAGCCAGAGTCAAAATTGGCAAAAAAACATAATAATGTTGTTAATTCAATTGTACAGCCTCCCATCTCATCCAGTGTCTGAGCAGCTCACAAAAGATAAAAAAAACAATTAAGTAAAATCAAATTTCTTTTAAAAAACCATATAAAACTATGAATAATCTATTTGAAAACATAAAATTATGATCATAATTTACCCAGCATCAGCTCCACCCAGCCATCGTAAGAGCTTTCCACTTTTGCCAGGCCCACAGGCATGGCAGCAGAGCCATGTTTTCCTAAAACCCAGGAGAGTGGTACCAATCTAAGTTCCAGGAGGAAGATGTCAAAACAACAGAAAGATGACACCATTTAATAGAGGGAACCACAACACATCTCCCTTATGCTAACGGATGAGATAGGGAGATGTAACTGGGGCGAGACAGTCCCTCAAATAACATATGCTGACACTGCATGGCATGAATCTTCAGAAAGGAATTCTCTGGCTTCTGCTCTTGTCAGTTGTGACATGCCCACACATCCTCACCCTCAGACACTTCTATATCCATCAGTGGTGAGTTTCAAAAATTGTTGGAACCTACTCTGTGGGTGTGGCCTCCTTTGTGGGAGTGGCTTGCCACCCATGTGACCAGATAGGAGTGGCTTGCTGCCCATGTGACCGGATGGGAGTGGCTTGCCGTCCATGTGACCGGATATGAAATTATGAATTAGTACTTAGGTCGGTCCAAGTAGCTATTCAGAAGTTGGTGGTTAGAAGCAATCGTAAAGCAAGATATGGAATTAAAACCAGAAATATTTTGTTGGCTATTTGAAAGGGAGTATAATATATATTTAATTTTACACATGTTAGCAGCTGCTGGAATTGTGTTTCCACAACAGTGAAAAAAAAGAGATATATAAATGAATAAATATTACAATGTGCAGGAATAAATAAATTGACAATTAAAATCAAGAATACTTATTCATGTGGGATTGGTTTTAGCAATTGCCAACTAACGGAAACAGAAATTAGAAATCCAAAAGTATGAAAGAAAACACCAATTATGTAAGGAAAGGTCCCTAAAATGTATAAGGAAATATTACTAGATCATTATTAATGCGTAGATAACTGTGGGACATTACACACCCACCAGTGGTGGGTTTCAAAAAATTTTGGAACCTCTCCTGTGGGTGTGGCCGGTTTTCCGGGTCCACTGGTGGAACCTCTTCTAACTGGTTCAGTAGATTTGACGAACCGGTTCTACCGAATAGGTGCGAACTGGTAGGAACCCACCTCTGATATCCATCCATCCAACTAATCATGTCTGCTCATGTACTTCCTGCTTACATTAAAATGGCTCAGTGTTCAGTTTCAATGCTCTTGACTTGAAAAATTAAATGCATTTCCAATATTGTAAGAGGTGGCAGTAGATCAGATTAAGCTTGCCATCTGAACTACTAGATGAAAGCCAAGATTAATTATGATATAAACTGCAGGGCACAAACGGAAACTATTGTAGAAATAAGGAGAGTTTTGCTGACCTCAGCACCATTCTATGCTCCTACTAATGAAAGTAAAGCAAAACAAATCATTCCAAACTCATTAGTTTTTCCTGCAAATAACTCAAACATATACTGTATTTTTTGGATTATAAGGCACACCTGACTATAAAATACTTAAATTTTGAAGAGGAAAACAACAACAACAACAAAAGCTTTTTGGCCATTGCGCACCTCATTTTTGGCCCTTTCGGGAGGCCTTTTTTCGGTCCTTATCCAGCCTTTTTTCTATCCATTTTTGAGCTTTTTTGGCCCATTTTGGGGGCTTTATTTGGCCCATTTTTGAGGCTTTTTTCTGCCTGTTTTGGAGGCTTTTTGCCCCATTTTTGACTTTTTTTCTGCCCATTTGTTTTGGAAAAAACAGGCTGAAAAAAGGCTCAAAAATGGGTTGAAGAAAGGCTCAAAAACGGGCCGAAAGAATCCTCAAAAATGGGCCAAGAAAAACCTAAAAAATATGCTGATAAAAGCCTTAAAATGGGCCAATAAAAGCCAAAATAATGGACCGAAAAAAGCCTTAAAAATGGACCAATAAAAACCAAAATAATGGACCGAAAAAAGCCTCGAAAATGGACCAATAAAAGCCTCAAAAATGGGGGGGGGAACCTTAAAAACATACCAAACAAACCTCAAAATGGGCCAAAAAGGAACAAAAAAAAGCTTCAAAAACAAGCCAAAAAAGCCTCAAAAATTGGACAAAAAAGCTTCAAAAACGGGCCGAAAAGGGGGCAAGAAAAGGTGGAAAAATGGGCCAAAAAGCCTGAAAAACAGGCCAAAACACCCTCAAAAACAGGTCAAGAAAAGCTTCAAAAATGGGTCAACCCCCCCCTAAAAAACGGGCCGAATAAAGTCTTGAAAATGTGCCGAGAAAAGCCAAAAAAGGGACGAAAAAAGCCTAAAAATGGGGAAAAATGCCTTAAAAATGGGCTGAAAAAGCCTCAAAAATGACCAAAAAGCCTCAAAAATGGGCCCCACAAAAGCCTCAAAATAAACTGAAAAAAGCCTCAAAACGGACTTAAAAAGCTCCAAAAACAGATGAAATAAAGCCTTGAAAACAGGCCCAAAAACCTTGAAAATGGGCCAAAAAAGCCTCAAAAACAGGCCAAAAAAAGGCTTGAAAAAGGGGCATGCGGAGCCCAAAAAATGGCCGATGGCTGGGCGGGGGTTCATCAATATTCGGTCTATAAGACATACAGATATTTTCACACCCTTTTGGGAAACAAAAAACTGTGTCTTATAGTCCGAAAAATATGGTACATTCTACTCACTAGCATTGTTTACTGTTTGAACAAATGAACTTCAAATAATGTCTTTGCAAAACATTATTTATTTATTTAGGGGGCAGGATTTAGTGTACAGTGTGCAGCTTAATTAATTGCAAGTGTATAAATTTAAATGTATTCTGCTAATCATATCTGAAGTTTTAATAAACAGTAGGGCATTCGTTGCAACTGTGTGGTAGTTTTATTATAAATAAAACAGAATCTGAATCCAAATGAGACAGTGTTTTGCAAAAGGAGGCAACAATAATGCCAAACAAAGTTCAAATGATTTCAAAAGTATTCTTTTTTTCCCCTTAATAAAATACCAAAAATATAATTCATAATTTTGCTACCATGTTTATTATCAGCTTACATTATTCCCAACAACCAGGAAAGATTTTTTTTAGCTTCAGATCTAATTCTGTTCCACAGAATGCATCAATTCCAAATAGCACTCCAAATAAGCAATAGTTTTGTCTCACTATTGACCTTTAGTTAGCATTTTTGGACATTAGGGATAGAAAACCATGATATCTTACATGCCTAGCCAGTGCGTTATGCCTGAACTACAACTCTGATCACACTACAATGTGCAGGAATTGGAGAATAAGTAAAGAAAGGGTTCCCAGCAGAAAAATTGAGGTAGATTCCTGCAGAGCATAAAGTCTGGAGGCTCTTCATTGTATATAAAAGTTCATACCTACCCTGTAGGATTTTAAGCAAGGGTGGCCCTAATTTGATGTGGCTGCTGTCTAATTTTAGAAGCCTCTGCTAGAGATCACTTCAAACCTCTGGTCAGAGCTATTAGTCCTATTTCTGCTGACTGAAAGGAACAAGACGATATCAGAAAGAAAAAGAAAATGGAAGAGAGCAAAACGGTTAAAAATTGGGGGGAAATCACAGGGAGAATAGATGTTACTATTATCCTTAACTGCACCACAGATAACTTTGACCTCTAACTTTAAAAGTCTTTTAAACAAGGGAACAGTCTGAGGAGAATATCTCTACATGGTGAATTCCTCCTTAACTGCATTCACCCCAGAAATGCATCTTCCTATACAATTACAATTTAAAAAAAAACTATGGCAGGGGATATTTGTTTCACTAACATTTCTAGCCATATGCTGCATATGATTTCAGGAATATAATCAATCAAAATGTCTATTTGCCCTCCAATTTTTAAAAGAATTTTACCCCACTATGTATGTATACTGTGTATACCCAGACATATATATGGATGCTTCTCTTAATAATTGAAAGATATTACATAATGCCTATTAACCTAATCATAAATATTTAGAAAAAGTTTTTTCCCCAAAACTTTTTTTGAAAATGCTTTTAGTGTATCATCAAACTTCTGAGGCAAATTCTTTATTTGAAAAAGTCTTCCCTTTTTTTCCACACTAAAACCATACCTTAACTATAAATCTATCTTTATTAATTCACCAAGCTCTGAAAACAAAGTGAAGATGTCTTAATTCTCAAATAACTCATTGACCTTTTTAAGGAGTAATTACTTTTAATATCTTTTCAGACATTGGGAACGTTTATTTGCGAGTTCCAATTTGCATTTTTAGTTCTGTCAAGTGAAGATCCTTGATAGAATTCTATAATCAGAACTGTCAGTTTCTTTGTAATAAAAAAGTTCTGACTTACTTGCAATGGAAATGGTACTGAGTAAAATATAAAAAGCAAAGCTAACATGAATATTTTTTTTAAAAAAAATACTATTTAAAAAGAAAGATTAGAAAAGAAAATGAAGTATCACCCAACTCTTTGGCCAAAAGTCTGACTTTGGAGAAGGAGAAGACATTTTTGTATGTGGCCACCAAAGGCTACTCAGAAACAATAAGTAAACAAGAGGTATCATCAGTCTTGGCCAGGAATACATGGGAATAAACAAATAATCAAAGCAGTTTAGGGCTTTAAAAGGTAATATTCAATACATGCATTTGGAAATTAATTACCAGCTTTACCTGATATATAAAGGGGACCAGCTATCAAGAACTAGTCTAGGTCTTAAACTTCTGAAGTGTTCCATGAATTGCAATGCCTCATGTCTTTCCATTAACAAGAATAAACTACCATAATTAAGTTTGGATCTGTCTCTAGAAACAGATTAATATCTAACAGGTCTGCCTACAAAAACCTGTGTGACCATTAGAACAGAACAGAATGAGAGTTGGAAGAGACTTTGGAGTCCAACCCGCTGTTCAAGCAGGAGACCCTATATTATATCAGACAAATGGATGTCCAAATGGTTCTAAAAAACCTCCAGTGTTGCAGCACCCACAAGTTCTGGTGGTAAGTTATACCACTGGTTAATTGTTCTCAGGAAATTTCTCCTTACTATGGTTCTAGGTTGCTTCTCTCTGTGATTAGTTTCCATCCATTCCTTCTTGTCTTGCCTTCAGGTGCTTTACAAAGCAAGTTGACACCCTCTTCTTTGTGGCAACGCCTTAGATATTGGAATGCTACTATCCTTCTTTTCATTAAACTAGACATACCTAATTGTTGCAACTGTTCTTCATGTTTTAGCCTCCAGTTCCCTAATCATCTTTATTACAATTTTCTGCACTCTTTCCAGAGTCTCAACATCTTCTTTATATCGTGACCAAAACTGGATGCAATATTTCAAGTGAGGTCTTACCAAATCATTATAAAGATGTGATCTTGATTCTACTGTTGATGCAGCCTAGAATTGTGCTGGATCTTTTGTCAGCTGCAGTACATTGCTGGCTCATATTTAAATGATTGTTACTAGGATTCCAAGATCCCTCTAGCAGTTACTACTATAGAATCAGGTACCACCTATTCTATACCTATGCATTTGGTTTTAAATGTAGAACTTTTCTTTTCTCATCATTGAATTTCATTTTGTTGGACAGGGCCAAGTATTCAAGTCTGTCAAGATCCTTCTGTATCTTATATTCTGGGCTATTGGCTATTCCTGCCAGCTTGGTGTTGTCTGCAAATTTGATGAGTTCCTTCTATCCCCTCATTTAAATCATTGATGAATATATTGAAGAGTACTGGACCTATAACAGAGCATTGGAGGTACCCCACATCATTCTTCCCTCCATGCAGATGAAATTCCATTAAGGACTAAACATAGAGTGCAGTTTGTCAGCCAGTTACAAATCTGTCTGGTAGCGATGCTGCCTAACCCACATTTTTCTATCTTGTCAAGTAGTAGCTTTGATTTACTTTATCAAATGCCTTACTGAAGTCCAAATAATTATATCCGCAGCATTTTGTTGACCCACTAACTTTGTGACTTTGTCAAAGTATGTAATAAGATTTGTCTGCCATTAGATGGTAGCAGAGAGATACAGAACATTCCAACTTGGCTACATTTTTTTCAAGTTATGTTTGGTAGCATGTTATGAGGATAATCTATCCAAGAAGGCTACTGGGTCCAATTTGATCTGAAGGAATTTTGGCATGGAAAGATTTGTCACAGTGCACTGCCTGGCTGAGAGCTGAAAAATGGAGGAATGAACATGATTTGTAGCATAAATGCTATTGTAGCATAATTCTAATTCTAATCTAAATCTAATCTAGTGCAGTGCTGCATGTAATGTAGTGCTGCAGGAAGTGCTCTAAATGATGGGGAGTTTTAAATGTTAAAGTGAAATAAAAAACCACTAGGAGCATGGTTTTCAGAAAGAAATTCTGGAGTAAGCAGATTATTCTGACCCATTTCAAAGTGGTTGTAAATTTAAAGGATTACAGTCTGATAATTGGAAATTGACAGTAGAAATATGTTTCTGTTAGTTTCTTGACCTCTTGAAGGTTTTCATTGTACTGAACATCTGGATCAGAAGTACAGATATGAAGTACTGGGGTTTCCCTCAGGTCTTGCTTGAAGTTGGAGAAATGAAAAATACATTAAAACCAAAACCAGTCAAGATGCAGGGATTCATTGTAAGGAGTCATAATTTCAGGGAAATGGAAGAAGTTCCTGTTAAAGACAGGAGTTAGTACCAAGTTGATGTCTCCTCCCCCTCCCCCTCTTCCTCCTCCTCCCTCCTTCTCTCTCTCTCATTTCCCATACTAGCAACAACCAACATCCTTTAGTCTTTGCACATAATATGCCAATTACTGTATGTGCTTTCTTGGGGAAAAAAGACTTTAAAGTAGTGACAAGTGCTTTTCTAATTTCCAGACCTGACTCTAATGTATTTTATACAAGGCTGCCTTTATGTCTAGACCAGAAACTTCAATTACTACAGAATTCAGCAGCCCATCTCTGGAAAGATCCAGAGACTATATCACACCTGCACTAAAATATTAAACTGAGATAATTCAAACCAAAACATTAAACTGAGATGATTCATACAAACATTGCTTATTAGTGTTTCTGCAGCTATTTGATTTAATTATTTCAAGTACATTTTAAAAATAATGCAAGCATTTTAGAACATGAATGGAGGATGAAGAGAAAAAATTGCAAGTGGCAAAAAAGGACAATAGTGACTTGCAAATAAAGGAACCATATGGAGAATTGGAGTCAAATGGAAATGTTAAAATCAGAAGTGCTAGGAAGGCTCCAGGCTTCCAACAAGGAGCTAACAGGAACACTGAATATTCTAGGAGAAAGGCATGCTTTTTATAGATGGATGAATTCCAGAGACAGCTAAAGTGACCAATACCAAGAAAATCTTATAAGGCCCAGAGTATGACTTATGAGTACCCAGAGTATATGAGTACCCAGAGTAACCACTGAAGTTCTGTCTTACAAAGAAATTCACCATGTGTTGAAATAAGGCCTTCTCTGCTATATGAATACAGAATACAAAAAAAACACAGTACTGCTGAAGAGGCAGATCTCATGCTTGGGTTATCCAATATCCCTCTCTAATGATGCTCTGGGGCAGAGCTGATCACTCAGGCGGTAAGGTCAATCAAAAAGGATTTTACCTTAACTTTGTGCATAACAAATGAAATCAAACATTTCTATAGTAACTCTGTACACAACAATGCTAGCTGCTATTTCCAAGCAAAATCTCATACTTCTTGCTGCAATTGAAAAACAATTGAGAGTTTAAGAGTAGTTTCTCAGCACTGCACTCAGAACATATTCCAAGTGGAGATTGGAACCAACAGATAACCAAGAAGAATTCAACAGTCAATGATATTGAAAGCAGCCAAGAAATCCAGGATAATTGTCAGGCATTCCTTGATATAATTTTTAACTCAAATTATGCAAAACAAAACTAAAACAAACAACCAAAGTAATTTTGGTACCAGATCTCAGCTGAAATGAGTCTAGACAACTAGATTGAGAGAAAGTACCTGGAACTGTAAGACTTTAGCAATAGCAATAGCAGTTAGATTTATATACCGCTTCATAGGGCTTTCAGCCCTCTCTAAGCGGTTTACAGAGTCAGCATATCGCCCCCACAGTCTGGGTCCTCATTTCACCCAGGATAAAGGATGGAAGGCTGAGTCAACCTTGAGCCGGTGAGATTAGAACAGCTGTACTGCAGATAACAGTCAGCTGAAGTGGCCTGCAGTACTGCACCCTAACCACTGCGCTACCTCGGCTCTTCTCAATCACATTTCAAAGAATGGAAAATTTGCAACTAGTTTCAAGAGATATATTTTTACTGCCTCATTTAAGCAGACAAGAACATTTTCTGTGGAATCTCTTATCACTCTTTAAGCATAAATCCAGTCCCAATGTAGCCAATTAAATCAGCCTAGAGGTCAAAGATTAACCAGCAAGGTAGCAATAGCTCTGATCTTTCCAATGCCTTACTCATGTCTTCAAGGTATATAAACTGGAAAAAATGCACATAGACAAATGGGAGATTGCCACAGTTATTTCTCTATAATAGTGATGGTGAACCTTTTTGGCACTGAGTGTCCAAACCAGAATGTGTGCACGCCAAAGTGCCGGAAAACCAGAGACCAGCTGGACAGTGCGCATGCACGAGCCAGTCACCTGCTCTTCGGGTTTCCGGCAAACGCATGCGTGCCAGTCAGCTGGTCTTTGGATTTCTGGCGCTCCAGTGTGCGTGAAGACCAGAAGATCAGGTGGCCAGCACACAGAAAGGGCCGTGTGCCACCTGTGGCATGCGTGCCATAGGTTTGCCATCACGACTCTAGAATATGTACATATATTGGACTCCTAATCTCAGGAAATCAAATCAAATTATCAGCAAAGAATGATGAAAATTGCTCATAAAGACAATCCAGCTATTCTGGCTATACTTCATAATAAAAGTACTTGATACAAGACATGTGATGCAACATACAAAAGTAGTAGCTTATTCTATATTAATATAATGAAGGCAGAAAAACTTCATTGCATCTATTGCCATTCAATATTTCAGATAGGCGTTAGAATCATTATGGCTTTTAACAATAAAGTAAGTGAAATAGCTAGCTGTTTACGATATAATCAGTGAGCTTATATTGGTTATGGGCTTTACTCCAGTTTATATACATATCAACAACCTTTAATCATTAATAAGTAACTTTGATTATATATAATCCCACAATGAACTAATCAAACATAATTCGCTAATAACCCACAAGGACAATTCCATACTTTTTTTTTCAATCCAGAGGTTTTCAACCAGGTACCTTTAAAATAATAATAAAATCACAGAATTGGAAAGAACCATAAGAATAATCCAATTTAACTTTTTGCAATGTGCATGAAAACCAATTAACTCATGCTCAAGAGACAGCTGTTCAGCTTCTTTTAAAAGCCTTAGTGTCAGGAACTTTTTTCTTACATTTAAATGAAATCTAGGTACCTAAAATTTATTCTTTTTGTCCTGATTTCTGGGACCACAGAAAATAGTTCTTGGCCATCATCCCAATAGTTTCTCTCTATGTATCTGAGTAGCGCAAAAACCAAGAAGAAAATTTATCACAGTATTTATTAATCAGGAGGGAAAGATGAGAGAGGAAAGCAGAATATAGTGTTCTGCCTCAGATGCCAAAGTAGATGCATTTAGGTATAGTATACTGTTGTGGCCCAGCAGGAGCCGTTGGAGCTGCCGATTGACTCTGATAGCGAGAAGTCCTATGAGTCTGCTATGGAAGATGTGGAGGATCTTGGGCAGGGTTCAGACTCAGAGCAGAGACCAGAGAGGCTGGTTGGCCACCAGGAGGTGCCTGAGGCATGGAGCAGTAGGGAAGATCAAAGGGAGTTTGCCCCTGACGCCAGGCAATGGAGGGTGAAGAAACGAAGGCAGCAGTTACGGAGACAGACTCATAAGAGATAATCAAGCCCAGGTGGTTGTGGCTTGGCCCCTCCCAAGAGAATATATAAGAAGAGACTTTGGGAGGAGTCCTTTTGCAGGACACAACTGTTTGTAATAATCTGGAGAACTCCTTGTCTGGTCTGCCTTGTGTTCCTGTGTCTGTTGGAGTCTGGGTTGCTGCCAACGTCTTGCCAGTGAGTTGTGTCTGGGCTATCAGCCAACAGGATTATAATTGCTGTGAATAAAGAGTGGCAAACAGCTAAGTCTGTATCTGCGTTCATTACCGGACGGAGGTGGGCCAGAACAGTATACCTAGGCCTGCTGTTCTGCTTTGGCAGTAAAATATGTGGGTGGTATCCTTATTGTGTTAGAGCAATTGCTGGATGATCTTGAATTCTTAATCCTTCTTTCTCCCTTTTTTATAATATGATCCCAAGCATATCGCATCAATTTATACTCAAGTAACCGTTTATGCCCACAGGACCCAAATTATTCAAGATCCTGTGCTATTCTGGGAAGGGCATACCAGCATAAATATTTGTATCCTAGCACATGGAGATCATACCTTTCAGTGTATGAAACGTCCTTACTGTATAAATGATGTGCTATCTACAAAACAGTGTATTCTCCCTTCAGTGGAAGATTTATGGTATATGGTTTGTTCATGTTGAAAATGTGATTTTGTAATTCTGCCCTGATGATCTACAACAGTGGTTCTCAACCTTCCCAATGCTGCGACCCTTTAATACAGTTTCTCATGTTGTGGTGACCCCCAACCATAAAATTGGTGTCTCAGTTCCTAAGACCATCGAAAATATGTGTTTTCTGATGGTCTTAGGTGATCCTTGTGAAAGGGTTGTTCAACCCCCAAAGGGGTACCGACCCACAGGTTGAGAACCACTGATCTACAATCTTAAACATAGGCTTGGAAATCTGTGCTGCTCTTCTACTCTGATCCCTATAGATGAACTAGCTGTAATATATTCCAACGTGTGAGAAGAAAATGAACAATAAATGACATATAGCAGCATCAGGCAGCATCAGGCAGGTGCCTTATAATACTTAGTTGGCCACACAAGAGTTTGATTTTACTTAATGAACCTTCTCTTAGGTTACTTCTAGGTCACATGTCTGCATAATTTAGGCTTTGGGAAGATGAGTTCAATGAACTACAGTAATTAAGATGCAGAACTCTCTATGCCTTTTGGTGGAAATGACAGAATATGTAGAAAACATTGTAGGAAACCAGTTCAGTGTAGCGTTTAAGAAAACAGTGAGTTCTAGTGGTATTTTAGCCAAGAGGGTGACTAAGAGCCAGTCGCTCCCTCCCAGCCCTAGGAAATGAACTGATATGTTAATCCATTATAAGGTTATATGTGAGATCTGCATCTACCTTTTTAGTCTTCCAAAAGGCCTTGAAGACATGGCTGTGCCAACTAACCTGGGATCCCAACGAGGGTGTGACACTTTGGAGATGGCTGAAAGAATATATAATACTGGTAGTCCTCAACTTATGAGCATAATTGAGCACAAAATGTATGTTAAGTGAGAAATTTGTTAAGTGAGTTTTGTCCCATTTTACGATTTTTCTTGCCACATTTGTCAAGTGACTCACTGCAGTTATTAAATTAGTCACATGGATGTTAAGTAAATCTAATTTCCCCATTGATTTTGCTTGTCAGAAGGTTGCAAAATGTAATCACATGACCCCAAGACACTGCAACCGCCATAAATGTGAGTCAGTTGTCAAGCATCCAAATGTAAATCATGTGACCATGGGGATGCTGCAATGGTCATACATGTGAAAAAATGGTCATAGCTCACTTTTTTCAGTGACATTGCAATTTTGAATGGTCACTAAGCGAATTGTTGTAAGTTGAGGACTACCTGTACTCTATCTTCAGCCTGTGCATACTTTGCTCCAGTGGTGAAATTCCATTTTTTTTACTACCAGTTTTGTGGGCGTGGCTTGATGGGCGTGGCAGATACTGCAAAATCTCCATTCCCTCCCCACTCCTGGGGAAAGGATATTGCAAAATCTCTATTCCCACCCCACTCTGGGCTAGCCAGACGTAGTATTTGCCAGTTCTCTGAACTACTCAAAATTTCCACTACCAGTTCTCCAGAACATGTCAGAACCTGCTGAATTTCACCTTTGCTTTGCTTCCTCCTTCTCTATCCTGGTTAGTTTTATTTTAACTGAATTTTAAATTTATGATCCTTAGTTATTGCTTTAATGTTTTGTGGTGCATTTTAATTATCTGCAAGCTTCATAGAGTCGCCTCTGCCAAGATGGACAGCATACAAGTTTAATAGAGGATGGATGGATAGAAAGATAGATAGAGTCTACTAATAATTCCAAATTAGAGATCAGGAAATACCAAGTTATAAATTTAATGTTATTAAATAATGAATAATTGCAATTGAATAATTGTAATGCATATGTTGCTTTTCAGCCTTTACTATAACATGATAGAAGATGCCTAGAGTGTTTCTAGCCCGTAAGGACTTGAGTTAGGTTCATTCAATTCCTTGGTCTCCTAGAACAGATTTTGGGCAACAACACTTCCTATCAGTGATCTGCAGCCGTACTTCAAAAAACGCCTTTGAGAGACCCCCTCATCTCTTCCAAGTACTTTTAATAAGACAATGTCATGTGAAAGAGAGGACTGATGGTCATCTCAGGATCTCCTTTCGTAACCTTTCTATTCTCAGGAGGAGGAGTAATCACTAGCAATCTATCTATACACAATGGAAAAAGGAATAACGTGTGATTAGAGAAGGCAGAGAGAATGGCCTGGAACCAAAGTCTCAAATCCTTTGGCCTGCTGGGCTATCAAGTGAAATAAATTCTTTACATATGAGTTTTTATGAAAAATGCTGGGAGAATAATCCTTTGATTATTTTTATTAAAGAGAATTTTATTAAATAAAAGCAACTCAAGTGAACTGTTAAAATCGTGTGTTTGATAAATATCAGCTATAACCAAATATTTCATTTCTGGATAAAATGCATGAGTTCATACTGCTGACTAAGCTTCAAAAATTCATTGATAAAAATTCCAGTCGTGTTTCAGGATTTTTTTTTTTAAAAAAATGCTTTACTATGAACAAATGTGACAAATATGTTCCTATTATTTCTTCTGAATCAGTGTACTAGTGTGCTGTAGTGGTTAAGGTGTTAGAGTAGGATCAGGGAGACAAAGGTTTAAGTCCATCCTTTAGCCATAGAAACTTATTAGATGATTTTGATTTAATGACTTTCTTAAAGATTAACCTTCCTCACAGGTTTGTGGTGGGAAAGAAGTGAAGGAAGAATTATTATGTAGGTCACAAAAGAGTGGATACAGGAGCGGGGGAGGTTGTGGAGTATGGTGTTAGAACTTTGGCATCTCTCATAAATTTTTAGATACATTTTCCTAAACATCACATTATTCAAAAATGTTTCTTCCTTGTTTCACAAACAATAAAAACATTTTCTACAGCTGGATTTCTAATGCCCATGGTTATCATAGCAAATAGAGATAGAATGAATCCTACTGCTACAGGTTTTATCAGCATTCTTTGTTATTGTGCACACACAGATTTGCCCAAATCAAAGGCTAGGCTCTGCGCTAAGGATCATTCACCAGCTTCAATGTGATATAATAAGTTAACCTGTGTTTCTAGTGTTAGAGAAGGTTTTTTTCCCTTTTGGGTAAACAGTTGGACAAAATGTTAATAACTGTTTTGATCTCCTAGAAATAGTAGTCACAACTGTGTACATGGGAAGGACATGGCAAACAGGACACACAGATAGAAAAACCACACTATGTTTCTTTATTTGACATAGATTCCTGTCCATCTTAAAAACACAACTCTGGCTGACTCCCAACAACACTGAAAGCAAAAAATACAATGAAATCAAATCTGGCAACTGAGGCATCCAATGAAACTTTTCCCCACCAATATGATGATAAATATGCAAATGAAGGCAGAAAGGGCTTTTGGGGGAAGGAATGTTCCAGTGGTTTCAGTAGGATGACGTCTTGGAATGGTTCCAGATCTTTGGCACAAATTGACTATGTTGGCACAGATCACATATTAGCAATTATTTTCCCACATAAAATGAATTCTTACATGACAAGAATCAATTGAATAATAGCAAATTTGCATGAAGCATAAAGTCAGGCAAACCTATATGTACTGAACTATGAAACAGACTGTCATTGTTGTATTGCTATCTGGCTCTGTAAATCTTTACATGTTACACTGGGCAGGCATAAAAATAAGAAAAAGGCCATGGAATATACAACTTCCATCATGTACTGTACTTAGCCCCTCAGCCTCAATATTTGGCGCCCCATCATAACATAAGGAAATGTGAAATGTCTTTTATTTATTTTCATTCAAAGAGGAAGCACACCCATGAGATTAGGATGGTTGTAAAGCAATGTTCCCAAACCATAGAGAATTCAACTTGCCATCATACAGTTCAAAGCATACTCCTCACCCTCATCTGCATCTGATGCAGACCAAGCAGGTTTATGTTCCTTACACTCATGTACTATAAATGAAAAAACTTCAGAGATGTAAGGAGCAGAGTAGAAGGGAACCATTCCAACACATCATCCACCCCATCCAAGATTGAGGGGATTGCTCAACATATTGTTGGGGGGGGGGGGGGGAATCAGGTATAACTTTAAATAAACACTATTTAAAGACCAGTACTGCAAATGTAAAAAAAACCAAAAACACCTGCCATCCATCTGCTGATTATTTAAAAGGAGATAGTGTTTACCAGTTCAACCAATTTCTGGATTAAGATATGCAAGCAAGCATATCTTAAACTTAATCTTAAACTTGCAATTTTCAAAATAAATAGAGTTCTACCTTGTTCCCTTTTCAAAGTATCTTAGGTAAAATTTCAAGTTCAATGGCTAGTGTTAAAAGCTGCAACAGCTGTCCTGTTTTCCCCCAATTCTCCTCCGCAAGCTTTACATCTCAGCTAGTGACACAGTGCAATGCTTGTTGCTAGGAGACTGTTACTCTGGGTTACTAAACTAGCAGTACGAAAGAGTGCTGCTAGCAGCAATAATTGTTATAGTCTATTACGCTCACATTCTGCTTGTTGTCCAGTCATTTGTCTTCTCATGTATCCATTACAAATGATATATGCATTTACCAAGGAGTAATTTAAAATATCCTTTGAAAAGGATTATATTATAAGAATAAGATTGGAAATGGCTTTTTATAGTTTATTCAAGCAGTAAAGTGAAAGATTGATTTGTTTTTAAGAGTCAGCAGTTTATCTTGATCGTTACGAGTTAGTACTCAAAACATAGGCGTCTATGCCTACATAACACTCTTCTTCCATAGTGAAATTCTCACCCCGAGGTAAAGGCCACAATATAGGATTTCAAATTCATTCAACTACACCTGACCCTTCTAGAAGAATATATACAATCACTGGAAACACCATCATGTTTCAAAGTTAACTCTGAATCATATTTAAATATCCCTACAAAATAGAATTTTCAATTTAAAATAGGAAAAAGCAGAAATTGTTTTAAAATATTTCCCTTGAAGAAATTGCAATTTCAACTATATCAAGTTTCAATTGTTTTAAATTTAAGCATTTATACTGTAATAGATGCTCATTGGTGGTTTCCCACAATTTCAATAGCAATAGTTTTTTTTATAAATTTTACAGAAACATCTAATATTCTCTCTGGGGCAAAGTGAATTAATTTTACAAAAGAAATGTTTTGAATGATGCTTATATTAATTTGTGTTGGATTTTTAATTATGTTCAATGATTGCCACTAGCCAAAAATAATATGCAAAAACCAACAATACAACACATTAGGACTCAAAAGATTTTTTTTGTCCTTTCTTTCCAGAATTAAGAGTGCATCTATAGTAGGAAGCCTTTTGCTCCCATTCTCATCCATAAGCATCCTTGAAGGCTCCCAAGTTGCCACTAATGTGCCAAACAGATCCTGGGAACTGAGATAGATCCTGAGATAGCACCCTAATTAAAGACGAAACTGACCCCCTAGTGAAGGAATGCTTGAGTCCAGGGAGGGAGGTTAGTATAGTGCAGGGGCGGGCGGATGGGCCCACCTGATTATCGGAATGAACAAGTTCACTCTCAGCTGATCATCGAAACTACCAGTTCACCCAAACAAGTCAGAACCAGCTGGATCCCACCCTTGTATTAACCCAGGTATAAGTATATCTTTTCAGAGAACCAGGTGGTTTCTGTTTCCTGAGTTTGTCAGCCTCATAAGATCTGATAGTTCAGGTTATGCTTTATTTTGTTTTCTGGAGTTTTGGTTATATTTCTGGGCAAGATTTGAAGTGAAAAACCTTAGAAACCATTAAGATGATATATTCTCCAAACTGTGCAAAACTGCATTTTTGTGCTATTTTGTAGGACTTGACTTTGTCTTAAGGGTGAAGATAGTGTGTGTGTGTGTGTACCAGTATATATGCATGTACATCCTTCACCCTCCATCCCAACCTCACACATATACGTTTGTGTGTGTACATGCATATATATACCAGGGATGTCAAACTGGCAGCCCATGAGCTGGATGCATCACACACACAGGCCACGCTCACCCTGCCTCTGCAAAGGCAAAAAATGTTGTGATACTTTACATTATGTCACATGACATGATCAAGTTTGACACTCGGGTTATATACTGTATATCCAGAAAAAAACCATTTGAATATGACAGATAAACAGACAAAAACTTTATTTCAGTCATTGACCAATAAAAATACACTCAGCCAAACAAAGTGAATACAGTCTCCTTCCTCTTCACATTTCAGGAGATCTCCAGTTTTAAATACTGTTATACAATAAGGAAAGTATTCCTTATTGTACAATTGCTTCTTTTAGTGACAAAATCAAGAAAATACATGTTTTTAAATTAAAGATATAAAAGACTATGAGATGGTAACTATCAAATATATTTCAATTGCTTTCCTATTGTAAAAGTGCTGCATCATCAAGAGTTAACTATATTTCGGCTCTTAAAGATCCCTTAAGATGTGGCTTTTCACCCTGGTCATTTTGCAAGGACAATTGGCGCCTCCCCCCCTTTTTTTTCTTGTTCCTATCCAGGTTGGTTTACTCTTTCATGTCTGTTTATTTATTTTCCATTGTTTTTATGTTTCCTGTATTGTTACTTGTTGTTAAAGTTTTAACAATTTGTAAAGCACCCAGAATTGCTTAAATTAGTAGCAACAATGGTGCATTGGAATACCTATTAAAAATACCATTTACCTGTAAGCAAGAACTGGTGGGACAACAAAATAGATAAAGTAATAGAAAATAAAGAAACTAAAGTACTCTGGGAATTAGAAGTAAAACAGACAACCATATGCCACATAAAACTATGTGGTGATGTGATGATACCACAACAACATCTGCCTAACCTAGGTCCTTGGGAAGGACCTGATGGGTGGGTAAAAAACTTAAATTTAGTCTAAATGCCTGGCTGACTGTACAACCAACCATAACAAGTGTATTATGTTTTGCCCAAATCAACATAGAAAGTATCTTTTTGATTTGTGATAGGATACAGATGTAATAAATAATTTATAGCCCATTGAAGAAAGCCACTATGTTGATCTACAAGAAAGCATTTGATAAAGAGCCATGGCATTTTTCTTAGCAAATTAATTAAGCATGGGATTAATGATATGACAATTAATAGGATAAGCAACCACAATATTCAGTCCTGGGCCCTATTATTTTGTTAATGACTTATTTAAAGAGGTGGGCAGAATGCATGTCAGATTTATAGATGACACAAAATTGGGTAAGGTGCTGAGAGAAGTAAGCTTGAGAAAAAAGTTGAAAGCAACAGAATGAAATCTAACATTCTCTCCAAGATCTGCAAACCCCTGCACTACTATCCAACAACCCTGAAAATCTGGTTCTTTCCTCAAACACTAAGCCAGAACATCATCCCAGCTTATTTCTGAATTTGAGCAAATGCTACTAAGGAGGGAGAGGAGGAGGAGGAGGAGGAGGAGGAGGAGGAGGAGGAGGAGGAGGAGGAGGAGGAGGAGGAGGAGGAGAAGGAGAAGGAGAAGGAGAAGGAGAAGGAGAAGGAGAAGGAGAAGGAGAAGGAGAATTGTTACAAGAAACTTCAATAACCTGCTGGAAGTGAAAAAGGAATTTCTCACTCAAAGTGAAACAAGAGAGAACGAATGTCAGACTGCCTCTCAATATGAAAAACAACCAATCAAAAAAGCGGAACCCAAGAAGATGTTAAAACACAATGCCAATAAATGAAGTAGTTGAAGCAGTAACAGCTTTTATTTCCCTATGCTCAAAAATTCACAGATAGTGACTGTGGTCATAAAACAGACATATGTTACTTGAAAGACTACAGTAAATCTAAATAAAATATTAAAATGCAGAGACATCAGACAGACGAAGACATGCATTATTAAGGCCATGTTTTTTGCAGCTGTAAACTATGTAAATTTTCACCAGAAAGGATATATGAAGATAAACATAAAGAAAAAAATGAAGAAAAGAAACCTCTCCAATAGTCCTGTATATCATCTTCAACCCTTTAAAACTACAAGACCTTGTAGGAACATATTTACAGTTTGCAGTAGGTGCTGGTGACATGTTCATGGAAATTGTCTTCACACAATGCTGTCTCCCTCGACCAAGAAATAGAGATGAGCACTATTCCCTAGAGTCAGACATGGCTGACAGGGAAACATTGTTTGTTTGTTTTGCAAATCAAGATTTAGCAGTCTAGATCCAGCTACATTTCTTGTTCTCTGTGGTTTGAGTAGCCAAGCCATATGGACACTGACATCAGCCATCTACATGTTTTCACAAGCTTACATCTAAACCAATAATTCCATGTGATTACATCTTGTCAGGTTGCAAGGGAAAGTCAGAGACCGATGACAACAAACTCTATGCAACACAATATGGATAGCTTGAGGGGAAAATGAATTTCCATGATGATATGGTTTATTAAATGGTTATGGTTTATTAAACTTGTATGCCGCCCTATTCCCGGGGGGGACTCAGGGCGGCTAACAAACTCATAGGGGAGGGGTAATACAAAAAACAAACAAGACAGAACAATTACAAAAAACAGATTAAAACTCCTCAACAGCCACAATTTGAGTGGGGCTGGGAACTCATCAGCCCCAGGCCTGCCGGAACAGCCAGGTCTTAACGGCTTTGCGGAAAGCCTGAAGGATGGTGAGGGTCCGAATCTCCACGGGGAGATCATTCCAGAGGGCTGGAGCAGCCACAGAGAAGGCCCTCCCCCCGGGGGGGTCAACAATCGACACTGACTTAGCTGATGGAATCCAGAGAAGGCCTAATCTGTGGGATCTAATTGGTCGTAGGGAGGTCATTGGCAGGAGGCGGTCTCTCAAGTACCCAGGTCCGATACCATGTAGCGCTTTAAAAGTAACGACTAGCACCTTGAAGCGCGTCCGGAGTCCAATAGGCAGCCAGTGCAGCTCGCGGAGGATAGGTGTAACGTGGGTGTACCGAGGTGCACCCACGATCGCTCAGCTTCTGGACAAGCTGAAGTCTCTGAATGCTCTTCAAGGGCTGCCCCATATAACTTATACTACTTAGTATTTGTTTTAGTAGAAAAATTGAGGGGCTGCATGTTAAGGGAAAATGCTTGGTAGGATATTCTGAAGAGAAGACTATGAAATATCCTGCCCTTCTTGGTACTCTAAAACCATTTCTGAGTACTTTAGAAAAAATTCAAAAGAAAAAGTAACTCTATGATGAATAGAGTATTTACAACCAAAATCTTGGAGGCATATAAGAAAGTACAAAAAGGTTGATTTCAACTTCATCCACATGTGCAATGAGTCACTATTGTTCCAGAAGGACTAAATCCTCAACACAAATTTGATTTATAATATTTCTACTGCTTGCCTTCCATACCCAAAGCAATAATATTTTAGAACAGAATAACATGGATAATGAGAAATAGAATACTACAGCAAGTAGCACATATCAGTTCATGCAATATATTCCATTTGATTTACATAGGGCAAAGGTAAATATGGTAGTCTTTAATTAACAACATCAGTTGGAACAAGAATTTCCATTGCTAAGCATGATGTTATGTGACTATGTTGCTTAGTGATAGCAATTCCTACTGCCATCATTATTTATTTCATTTCACTCACAGACACACACACACATACAAACACACGCACACACCAAGCAAAGAGAGTATAAATACATGTACCTCAATAAACATGTCTCCAGGTTTCTGGGGCCCCAGACCTGATGGCATAATCAGGTCTTAAAGGATTTCAAGAGAATTAAAGGGATGGGACAAATTGAGCAAATCCCACACCATTATTAAGTGTGATGTGATGCAGTTTCCATTTATGACCTACTGCTGGCTTTCCCATTGTCTTGGCATTAGAAGCTGACAGTGAAGATCACAAAAGATGATCTGTGACTATGAAAGGCTGCAACCTTGTCATTGCGAGCCAGACACCAAGCATCTAGATCAGGGTTGTCAAACTTGCTGCCCAGAGGCTGGATGCATCATGCGCTGGCCATGCCCACCACCATTTTAGCAAAGGAGAAAAAATCACAATAGTCATGATGACAATGTGACATTGTGAGTTTGACACCCCATTCCAGATTGTGACTACGTGAATGGATGCTGCAATGGTTGAAACTTCAAGAACAAGTCATCAATATCACTTGTTCAACATCATCTTAAATGTGAAAGTCATTAAATGAAGCAAGCGCTATCTGTAAATGTTTTATTATGGTATTAAACCTATATGTTTATAGGTTCATAATTCATAGAAACAATAGTAGGAAAGAATCAAAGAGACCACAACAAATCATTTATATGAAGAAAGTTTTCTAAAATATTGTACATTTTTTTAAAAGGAGCTCAGCATGCTGAATAGTACTAGTATAGTAGGATGTGTCACTCATCAATCACAAGGGCAGACTCTTTTATGGTAGAGAATCTTTTGGCATCTGCCTTCAGTGACTATTTATGGCACTGCATCAAATTTGGCTAGGACAAATGTCTATAACATTTTAGGGATTGGCAAGAGTCAGCCAGCCTGGTTCTGAAGCTAAACCTACTATATTGTTATACATGCTGCCGTTCTCTATCTAGAAGTCTCCTTGCTTCCCCTTTTGTGTTTGTCTGTTGTTATATTCCACTCTTTGGAATGTCCCACCAGAGAAGCCATATTAAGTCAATTTTTCTCTGATATGTATTTACCACTAAAACTTAAAGTTATCCTTGTTTATCAGAGGAATCAGGCTGTTTAAATAAACATTAATTTCAGGAAGCAATATGCCAATCCAACGCTGGGTCACTATCTCTGGGTCTACTGTAACCTTAATTAACACAGTTCTAAAGCTGTATTGGACATGCATCTGATTGAGTGGCATCACATCAGTGTTGATTTCTAGTGACTACAGAAGAAAGAACTTCTCCAGATGATCTATCCCCAATCTGGTCCCCTTGGGTCTTGCAACAGTATACCCATCATCACTGTAATGAAGCCTATCTACCTTGAAATTGGCCATCTTCATTTCTTTCTTTTTGTTTCTTTCCTTCATTTTCTCTGCAATATAAGCTTGGTCATTTCTGCCTCAAATGAGAACTTTGGATTGGACACAATCTGGTAACTTTCATTATTGTTCTCTTTGCTGGATATTAATCGTAAGACTCTAATTGTGAATCATGCAATAACTGTATGATTACTTTTGCTTCAATTAGTTTCTAGGCAAATAAAAGCAAAAGTATTCCAAGCAAAAGTATTTTTGCTTTTTCTGTAATGTTTCGCTTAGTGCAGCATTGGAAAAGAGATACTTTTCCTGTAAGATCAAGCTAAAGGACTATGATACAAAGGCAAAATTGACTGTACTGTATATCCACAAAGTTTAACTAAGCAAGAATACTTCTGTTATTTACAGTTTGTCACACAGCAATCACATCTGGAATATAGTTTTTCGCATTTAGAAACCAATAGCAATTATTAATGTTTGATGCAGAATTCAAATAGGATTGGGAATCCAAATGAAAGAGAAGAGGAGGATATATCACTAAAAACAACTAACTTTTTTTTCTTTATTTTTTGCAATTGTTAAAATTTAAATGTAGCAGGTTGCCCTGAGTTCAACTACTTGATAATGTTCAATTACTTAACCATTCAAAAGAAATATGTCAAAATAGATTGGTAACTTTTCATTCTCCAGATGAATCAGAAAAGTTACTGAACTGTTTAATAGTTACTACAACTGAATAGAAAACATGCATATTCAACAAATGCTTGTTTGCAGTAGATATTATTTGCTTAATTAGGACAGAGGTTTATCCCATGAGTCTTTGAATTCTACAGTTCTGAGAATCCATGAATTTTCTCCTCATAATTATCAAATGTATGTCACTTTACCTTTTAATCAGCTGAAGATGCCATTTAATATAATATGTACTACTCCATCAAGATACTGCCTGTTAAATTATTCTGTTGCATTAATGATGTTCATATTAATAAGCTTCAATATCACAATTGATTCACAGGAGGACTACAGAAAATTAATGACTCTTTAGCCTTTACTCTAACGGCTCTAAGGCTAAAAGCTATCAGAATTTAAATCAGACTTCCTCAATCCAGTGACCTCCAGATACATCAAACTGGAAAAGATCGGGCTAATGGATTTATGCACCACAAACCTTTTGGATCATGAAAAGCATAAATCAAAACCAAGGAGAAAACAAAAGAGATGAACATTATTTATGAATGGAAAAGATTTTCTTGCCAATTGCAGCTTCTGTTGTATATTTTCCAGTGATGCTGAAATTAGGAGATTTAACCACGTTGGAGATCCAAGAATATAGAAATGTTTAAGGAAGTCCTTTGTGAATGTGCTGTGTCTTAATCCTTGACTTCTTCCAAGTCAAAAATGATTTCCAAATACTTTCAGAATACAGTAGACAACAAGCTTTTAACTAATAAGTACATTGATTTAGTAGAGAAGCAAATGTTTATTAAATCTTATTTTTTACAGAAAATCTAGAGTAGACTTTTTGCTTTTATCTAGCATAGAGTAACAGTATTTTCACAGTGATTTCTACAGTATCCATTTTGCAAGGTATTTTCTAATCTTAATAGAAGCAGGTGTTATACACAACGACAACAGCAATTTTAATAACTTTTCCTCCAGAAGCTATTGTTTTAATTAATTAATTGTTACACTAAATGTAAAAATCATAAGACAAACAAACAAATCAGAAAAGATTTTAGCACATTTTTAAAAGAATAAAACTTCCTGTATCACCAAATGAGGGGGAAATGCAGCAGCAACACTAGCTATCATGCGTTTTTCCTTCAAGTGCTTTGGGATGCATGGCATTTCATGTGCAGAATTTCTTTAAGGCAGCTGCATCTTTTTCAGGTTTCTGCTTGAAACAAAGCATGGAAGGTTCAAAGTGCTTAAACTGATGATCAAGCACTTAGAAAATTCATACCAAAACAAAACCTTGGAAAAATTGAGAAAAAATGTCACAAGAATAGCTGCTTATTGTTAATTGAGTGATAATATACTGACAGCGTAGCTAAGTGAATATTAAGTGAAGGGGCAGATATACTGCTGTGTTTCAAGTGTAAGGGATAAATAAATCTTTCCTTAATTAGAGTACCCAAGGAAATAATCTGGTGTGACTTGATTAAAAGCAAGAAAGTATTTTCTTTTGCTGCTTTTCAAGTATTGAAGAAGAGCTTTTCTCATAGGTGTTAATATGAGTAATTCTAAAAATGTTAGTCAGTTTATCTATAGAACCAACTCTAATAATTTAAATATTTAGTTATGATAGTGAGGAACAGTAGAATGATATTTTATGATATTGGCTTTGTACACACACACACACACACACACACACACACACACACACAAACTTTAATGGTTTTTTAATTAGAGTTCTAACTATGGTTACTTTAATTATAATTTATTGAACAAAGTTTAACAACAATGTTCTCAAATTCTGCTAACCATAATCTATAGAGACCACAAGGTCTGGTATTGTGTATTATTCAGAAACAAAAACAAATAATAGCATTCAAGAGCAGTCTCCAAGTGTTGCTCTTGAGGCATATATGACTAGGGATCCAATCCAGTCTGTAGTTTCTTTATCTTACTAAAAATATTAAAATATAAAAGTTTCAACTGATGAAACCCATTGGGGTGGTGGAGATGAATTTCTATAAGCTCATTTTGGGCCAATCATAACAAATGGAAAATTATTACTTGGAATGTAAGAGAGTAATTGATAAAGTGTATAAAGTAATGAGGAAAACAAAAGAAATTTCTTGTGGAGGCTAATAGATACAATGGATTCAACTGAAAATAATTTGATCCTCTGGAGCAGACAATGTAGAAAAGTGAAGACATAGATTTAATTATGAATGCAAAAACTAAAATGAATGTCAGAATCTGTCATAATAATTGTTTTCAGTGCATATCAAACTAAAAGCCCATAGGTTGATGATAGATGGCTGTTCAATGAATAGAGATAAAGTACATAAAATGAGGATAAATAAGCAGAGCCAGGGCTGCCAGCCTCTTGTGGAGACAGCAATGTTGCAAGTAGAACTTTCATTGATTAAGTAATAAATTGAGAGTCAAAGTCTACATTAAATATTCACACATACACACACACACACATTTGTGACACTAATAAGTTTAACAGAAGGAATAAATATAACAAAGTTACAAGTAAAACATGTTAAAAAATAAAATAAGAGAATTTTTTTTTTTAAAAAAGCATGACAACAGTAAGAAGACAGTAAATAGCACTGACTAGGCACCTTCATGGTCCCACAAATAACCAGGAACTCTACACTTAAATCAGTCAAAACCCATGGCTTCCAATACTAATTGCAACACAGGAAAAATTTATTAACTGTCTTAGACTCAGTCCAGCCCATATGCCCAGGAAGAAGAGCATAACTCAGCAACAACCATATATAAAAATGTTATCTCTTTATAAATGCAGTTTTCTGAACAAAGACTATACAATTTTACCATTGTGAAACAAATATCTGGACATATTGCGCAGCAGATATGGAAGAAATTAGGAAATACAAATTTTCCTCAACAGGTTCAACGTATTACAATGAAACTAAGCAGTAAACAGTCAACCAATCTGAGCTAATTTGCTAACTAGCAATAATCACTTTATATTGACTTTTTAGTTTTGCACTCAAAACAAAAGCTTTTTCTGCTCTGAGAAACATTTCTGTATGTTTGTCTACAAAAAGTATTTTTCGAAGTGGCAACTATTGAGCTACCTACTGTTCTCTATTTGTAATCTTTAAGATGGTGCTGACATCCAGTCATAACAGCTAGATACTGAGCACTAGAGGGTAGGTCAAAGCAGAAGTTCCCATGACAGTGTTCCCAGAGCCTGACAAAAGTATCAAGTGCTTCATTTCCTTAATGAGATTATCTTTCTGCAAATAGGGATTCCCATCCAACAAACCATACAACAACAATAAAGGGAGGTCAGGAACTCACACAATGGAAAATAAAAAGGAACAGAATTATTTGATCACAAAGAGACAACTCAAGATGTGATCAAATCTGTACCTCTGTCTAAAAGTCCCTCTAGTCTGCACAAAGTTATATTTATATTAGAGACTGTATGCAGACTTTATTTACACTGCATCTATTATTTCAATCCAATTGCAGTTGTTAATCAACAGATTTTTAAGTGTAATAAGTTTCACATGAGGATTTTGTTTCATGGAAATCCTGGTTATACAATAGATATAAAGTTAATACATCTTTATGGATACATATTTGATTATATTTGCTTTTTTATGTGAAATTACAAATTTAAACTGGGGCACAGGAATGAGACCAGGAGAGAGAGAGATCAAAAATACATCCAACATTTACAGTATTTTTTAGAAAAACAGCGAAGGTGCTTTTCTTTAGGATGGCATTCAGGCAGGGAAAATAATGTCAGCAATGTTTTATTAATAATTCCTAATATTTTTCTTAGAAATTACTCTCTCCTGATTTGGTAGTTGGTTTGATTCCTGCCTAAGGTTATTAGAACAGGAGGCATAAAAATGCATGTAAGCACATATGAAAAGATTATCAACAAAAAAATCCTTCTACATTGTCTTCACTTGGTATGGTGTTTAGTAAGATGCTTAATAGTGTTCATTCATTCCCACAGGAAGCTCCCTTCTTTCTGAGCTCAATTCAATTCAATCTAATGTCAAAATATAAAGATAAGAGAGAAAGTATCTCAGTACACATTTATTCTATAATCAGCAAACAGGCCCCCATCCTGAGTATCATGAGTACTTAATATTCATGATCAAATGGGATGTAGGATTAAATGTGCCTTTGCTTTTCATGTGCACTTAAAAAAAAAAAAGAAATAGCTGCTGGAGAGGGAAGGCTTATAATTATCAGCATTTCAAGAGAAAGAAGGACACTGAGAGGGATTTTCAAGAGCACTCTCTTCCCCTGCTGTAGTCCTAAGAAAAATTGCTCCTCAGAAACCTGCAATTTGCAGCAGGAGGAAATACCTACCTCCAACAAATTCCAAGCAGTTGATTGCTTGAATGTTTCCAACTACTATATATCTGCATCTATACAGGTAGTCCTTGACTTACAACAGTTCATTTAGTGACCGTTCAAAGTTACAGTGGCACCAGGGGCGGGATCCTACCGGTTCGATGAGCGCATGCCAGGATGCGTGCTAGGCGTGCGTAAGCAGTTCAGAGAATACTTTACCTTCTGGATTGCTGCTTGGGAAAAACAGCTAAGGCACAGCAGAGAAGATAAAGGTAGATAAAGCGCAAGGGCAGGCAGGCCCACTTGCTTATGGGAGTGAACCAGTTTGCTCCCAGCTGATCTTTGGAGCTACAGATTCACCCGAACCGGTAGAATCCCACCCTGAATGGCGCTGAAAAAAATTGACTTAAGACCGTTTTTTAAACTTACTGCAGTAAGTTTGAACAACTGTTGTTCCATCTGCATGGTCACAGGATCCAAATTCAGAGGCTTGGCAACTGACTCATAATTATGTTGGTTGCGGTGTCCCATGGCCATGTGATTACTTTTTGCGAGCTTCTGACAAAATCAATGGGGAAGCCAGATTCACTTAACAACTGTGTTGATTCACAGTTGATTCACTGCAGCAAGGAAGGTCATAAAATGGGGCAAAATTCACTTACCAAGTGTCTCACTTAGCAACATAAACATTGTAGTTATAAATTGAGGACTATCTATAGTGTAAATGCATCTCATATATACAGATACAAATAGTAATATGCAGTGGTGGGATTCAATTTTTTTTACTACCGGTTCTGTGGAGGTGGCTTGGTGGGCGTGGTAGGGGAAGGAGACTCCATTCCCTCCCCATTTTAGGGGAAGGTTACTGCAAAATCCTCAATTCTTCCCGATCAGCTGGGACTCAGGAGGCAGAGAATAGATGGGGGAAGGACCAGAGGTGGTATTTACCAGTTCTCCGAACTACTCAAAATTTCCACTACCTGCTCTCTAGAACTGGTCAGAACCTGCTGAATACCACCTCTGCTAATATGGCAGCTGCAAACCTTAAAATATGCTTCAAAGCAATCACTTTAAAAAGTGACTTCTTTAGTTTTGGTGAGCTACCAACCATGCTGTCTGAAAATACAAAAGCAGACTCTGTGTTGCCAGCTTCTTTTATAAATTACGAGAGTTTCCTTCATAAAATAGAGGCAGCAAGTTGGCATAGGCAGACATTTTTAAAAGACTTCAAATTTGGAATTTTTATTGATTTATAAATGTATTGTCAAAGGCTGTATTAAAGGAAAAAGAAAATGCATATTTGTACTGCAAATAAGTAGAATAAAAAAAGGAACAAATGAGATAAAGTGACAAGTAAAAGGTTGAAGGTCTTTTAAAATATAATTATAATGATATAATTGTGCAGAGCGCAATGGCTCAGTGGTTAAAGATACTGAACTGCTCAGCTGGAAAGCTGCCAGCCCAGGTTTTAGACCCAAATGTCACACGATGGGGTAAGCTCCCATCTTTGCCCTAGTTTCTGCCAACCTAACAATTCAAAAGCATGCTAAAGGTACTTTGGGGGGAAGGAAACACCATTCTGAGTGCTGGCCACATGACTACAGAAGTGTCCACCGACAACGATGGCTCCCTCACCTAAGAAATGGAGATGGGCACTATCCCCTAGAGTCAGACATGACTGGACAGGAGAAACCTTTTAACTTTTAATGACATAATTACAGACAGTAAATAGCACTATTCCCACAAACAATCAGAGTCTGCTGGGTTAAACACATTGAAATCCCTTGGCTTCTGATACCAATTGCAGCACTGCAAAATTTACTAACATTTTAGAAACTTCAGTGAAGATCTTTGCTCATAAAAAGTTTGCATCTTGGACTCAGACCATATCTCCAAAAATATGATACTGTACAACAGAACTGACAAATATAAATAAATTATATATTTATTAGAGCAGAGCTGCCCAACATAGAAGTCAATGAGTGGGATTATCTTAATTTGAAGTTATGCCTTTCAATCTATCTTGACTCCTGGCATTTTCCTGGATAAATATTCTTGGTAAAACTTCAGAAGTGGTTTGTCATTCCCTTCTATAGATGAGAGTGTTCGTCTCAACACTCAGCCAAATTTGAGCTTATGAAAAGACTAGAACAGTTTCCCAAATCCTTAGCCTAGTGCCTTAGCACCTACCCTAAACTAGATCTCATGCATAGTTTAAGAAACATAGGTATATTTAACTTGCATATTTCTAGATAAGTAATAGTTTAAATGGGATTTGCATGAAGACCCAATTACACCTCGCACAATGTAATGCTCATTACTGCTTGTACACAATTTCAGAGTCAATCTTGAATCACATAGTGTCAAAATCAAATAAACAATTTACAGTATGACTTGGATGTTAAGCAATGAATGCAAAAAAGTCCTGCTTTTGTATTTTCTTTGGTTTTAGGAATTTATTATAGCTTGTGGTATATGTGTAGTAATTGGTCTAGCGCATGCACAGTAGTAAAACAATTTATTGCTGCAAATTCATCATATTTCTGTCTAAAATAATAAAAACTATGGGTACTTAATGGACCACAGCCATAATTTTCTGCTACTTTTTACTATATTTAGCAAATTTTTCCATCTTTTAATGGTCTAACTTTTCTGAGAGACTAAGGGCAAAAAATGAGAAACATTCATCCAAATGAAGTCAATTTTCTATCACTATAAAATCTGCTTTTACTGTTTCAGCCATCATAGTGCCTTCTTCCATTCAATTGACAACAAGCAGACAGGGTTGAGTTGAAGCTGGTTCCTCCCCATCCAAACCCTTACAGCCACATGATCAACACCCCCATAGTATCGCCTGTATGACTAGAGGTGGGTATTTATAATTGGGTATCATCAGCATGCTGGTGATACTGCACCCTATACCAACAGATGACTTACCCTGCAGTTTGATGTGAATGTGGAAAAGGAAAGGCGAAAAGCCCTAAGGTAATCTACATTTCGGAAGCTTAGGGCTCAACCTCTTCTCTGCTACCAATGCTTACTGCAACCAGCCACAGAGGAAGTAGAACCACTGCAATAAAATAACTCCCACTACCAATTCTTGAGTGAGTCCAGAAGAATACCATGCTCCATAGTATTAAGAGATGCTGAAAGATTTAAGAGGACTAGAATAATATTTCAGTGCTGTCTCGTAGCCAGAAAAGGGTCTAGATAACACACTTTATCCAGGGCTCTTTGTAGCTGTGTGCCAACCATCCTGACAACCTTCACTATAAAGGGAAGATTAAAGGATGGACGAATACTGTGAGGTCCAAGTATGGCCTCTTCAGCTACCACCTCCTTTAGAGCAGGCAGAATCGCCTCCACCATAAAGAGGTATTAATCAGTCTTGGAGTCAACCATATGTCACTTCCTGAAGACCTTGACCAACCAGTAGTGGCTTCAGTCCATAACACTGGTGGCTAAGCTCCCAGCTCCAAGGACACTGTCCATTTCCTTGAGAACAATTGGCTCAAACTCTTTCCAGATAACAAGGCTCAGGGGATCTCTCCAGCCAGAGTCCAATGTGAGCACAATTGGGTTATTTTATCTGACAGATAATGTGAATATTCTCATAGCAACCCTGCTAGGGCTTCTTCAGCTCCTCCTCACGCAGAAGGAACCTAGTTACCCAATATAGGGAAACTGGTCTGCTATTTGTAGATGCAATGAGATCAGAGAAGTAATTACACTTTCCCCCCCCTCATCACCACAAGGTTAAGTCTTAGTATAAGCTCTTACATATGCTCAGTCCTCTTCTGTCTTTGTCTTTCTCCAATGACACTCTTATGTCACTCCATTTCTCTGAGCTACTTAGTAAACAAAGAAACTGTAGGAGATCCAAGCACAAAGAATCCACACACATGTGATAGGGTCCACATTCCATATCTGCACATTCCAAGTTGAAAGAAGAGCTTCTTCAGAGCTGTGTA